>NW_022196911.1:91092862-91113731 GCF_008632895.1 Mastomys coucha
TGTGGTTGCTGGGATTTGAACTCAGGACCTCTGGAAGAGCAGTCAGTGCTCTTAACCGCTGAGCCATCGCAAACCAGCCCCCTTGGTTTGGTTTTTTGAGACAAGGTTTCTCTGTGTAGCCCTGACTATCCTGGAACTCGCTCTGTAGACCAGATTGGCCTGGAACTCTGCCTGCCTCTGTCTCCTGAGTGCTGGGATTAAAGGCATGTGCTGTCACTGCCTGGCTCTTCCCAGAATCTTCTGTGACCTGAGAATTATGTCCTGTCCCATTCCCCATGCCCTCTGCATACATGTCACATGCCACCCAACATGCTGACCCTGCAGAGCCTGCAGGAATGAGGGTACTGGAAGCATTCCACGCTGGGATCTGAGCATTTACTAGGGGTCACGAACTGCTGTGACCTGGGAAGTTCCTCCCGCTGTCTGACCCAAATCCTTCCTCCGACAGTGTAGCTGAAGTTCTTCACAGAGTGGGAGAGGCTGCCACAACCTGTGCCTTTGGTAGAGGTGTGAGAGACAGTCCAGAGCTTTCACAGATAGCTTGATGAGACACTGGATGCCATAAGGCCACACAGCTCTTCTCAGCCAGGATGGGAAAACAGATGTCCCATGTGTATCCTGGTCTGGAACCCAGTCACCATCCAGGGCTGTCCCTCACGACAGCTGTCAACAGGGACATGGCCAGGCTGTGTATCTGCCCAGCCCTTCACTGCTGGCCTGCTGGTGTGGTTAGAACAGTACTGTTCAGCAAGTCTTCAAAGGGAGCGTTGGGTTGCATGTAGGAGGAAGGCTGAGGGGATAGACTGAGCTGAAATGGTAGGCAAAGACTCAGGATCCATACCTCAAGGCTGAGGCAGTGACTCTGCAGGGTGGAGGGAGGTGCTCCAAGACCTCAGGAACCCAAGAGGTGGGGGTGGATGGGTGGGGGAAGATAGCTCTGTCCCAGGAACTACTGAGATGGAAACCTCTTCCTCTCCCCCTCCTCCCGGCCCCTGTCTCCCAACACACACACATAAACGCTGGGGTCACGACAATGGAGGCTCTCTCTCTCTCTCTCTCTCTCTCTCTCTCTCTCTCTCTCTCTCTCTCTCTTTCAGGATGTAGACACCAGGCTTCGAGCAGAGGACAACAGTCCAGTCCACCCTCTCCAACCCTGTCATCCCATCTTAAACCCACAATTCGAGAAAACTCTGTCACTAGCTACCCCTAGGACTTCCCCTCAGCCATGGGTCTGGTAGGAAGTCTCTGGTGTCTGTCCTGCTGCAGTTGCGCCTTCTTGTGAATCCCTGCCTCTGTGCAGAGGTTAGGGATGCTGAACAGTTAGTACTGTGTCCTGAGAATCGTCCAGACTCTGGCGATGGCGGCTGCTTCTTCTTATCCTTCTCCTCTTCCTTCTCTTCCTCTTCTTCCTCTTCCTCCTCCTCCTCCTCCTCCTCCTTTTTGTTTTTTTGAGACAGGACTGGCCTCAAACTCAGAAATCTGCCTGCCTCTGCCTCCCAAGTGCTGGGATTAAAGGCGTACACCACCACTACCTGGCCAGCTTCTTTTTAACTGACAGCATCCTTCCTGGGGGCCCTATGGGGAAACCTCTTATATCCCCACCCTATGGGGGTCCTCAGCCCACCTGGCTACTCTGCCTACACATGGGAGTCCTGAACCAATCAAACTGCAGGATGAATGGCAGGCAGGGGGTATAGGCTGGAGTGTCCCAATCCTGGTCTCCATTTCCAGACTCCCCTCTTGTCTGGGTTTGGTTCATGAAAGGTGACGAACAGAGCCTTTGTAGGAATGACCGTCGTGTCAGGGTCACTAGGGCAGCGGCTCCTGGGGCAGACTGAAGATGCCACCTGCGCAGATGCTTTGTGTAGGGCGGAGATTCTGGCAGCGGCGATGCTGACCACCGCAGAAGCTTAGAGAAAAGCCTGGCTGCAGGGGTCCTATCAACACACGCCTGGTATGGTGGTGCATGCCTGTACCTCCAGCACCCAAGAGACCGAGGCAGGAAGATGGGCCAGTTGCTGGAGGTTCGCAGTGTGGAAGGTATCTTTAGGTACACCTTGTTGATAGTTCTCTTTATATTTAAAAAAAAAAAAAAACAACATTTTTTTCTTTTTGAGACAGGGTCTCAGGTTGCTTAGGCTAGCCTCAATCTTCCTCAATAGATGAGGGTGACTTTGAACTTCTGATCCTCTTGCTTCCACATCCTGCGTGCTGGGGTCTCAAGCTTATTCCACCACACCCCATTCATGTGGTTCGAGGAAAGGAACCCAGGGCTTGGTCCAGGCTAGCAACCGCTCTACCAACTGAGTTCTGTCCTCACCCGTAGCTCTCTGCATTGGCATGTGTATGCCAAGCCATGATATCACAGACATTATTGCTCTCAAGTACTTATTTCTTTATCATATGTCACAAACATCTACAAAGCAGTTTCTATGCCCAGGCACCCCTCTGGCTACTTTCCAAATAACGCTATGAGGCAAGTGCTATTAGCCCCATTTCACCAGTGAGGAAACAGAGGCACAGGGATTCAGGGATGGGCCCCAAGTCACACCCCTTGTTAGTGGCAGAGCTTAGCCTTCAGCGTGGACTGACATCAAATCTGTTGGCACCAAAAGAGTCTTAGGTGCAAAAAACCGGTGATGGGTGTTCCTGCCAGCGGCTCGTGGGAGGCACGAGGGATAGCCCTCGAATTTTTCATGGGTCTCTTTCACTGGATAATTGTCAGTGAGGATTCACTTAAAGGGAAAAAAAAAAAAAACATTTCTGGAGCCCCTAGAAAGGGCAACTCCCTTGTCCTGGTCCAGTCGGTGCTGGGGCACAAAAGGGCAAAGGTGCATTGGTAAAAATCACGTGGGCTCTAACTGGAGCCCCTCCCCCCATGTCTTCGCCCACTGGCTCCATTAGGTTCATCGGCGTCCCACCGCTGTCTCTAGGAGCTGCACACTGGCAGAAACCACAGACCATATGCCTTAAGCTTGTAGAAAGAGAGTTACTCAGAGCCTTTGTGCTGGGGCACTGGGCTGAAACAAGTCAGAGGGAAAACACATTGGGGGAGGATTGGGGAGGAGAGACACTCCTGCATGCCCATCGCTTCGGGACACTGAGGCAGGAGGATCACCTCAGATACAAGGCCTGCCTAGGTTACCAGACCCTTTGGCTTGTATATCTTACATCTCTGCTCCTCCCAGGCTGCCCCTCACCAGCCCATCCCTCCAGTCCCCAGGGGACTCTCTCAAGCGGAGCAAAGCGAGCATGAATCTCTCTGGCTGCATCCTCAGCCACACCCAGACAGCAGCAAGCAAGAAGACAGGCAGTCCACCAGGTCATGTTGCTTCTTCAGACTTCTGCGTGGCTTTCTTCAGATCCGTGTCCCTTCTACCCAACCAGGTACCTGCAAACCTTAGCTCGAGTGACAGCCAGCAGGCAGCTGTGACATTAGGGCAGCATACAAGCAATGCGGGTCCCTGTGAGCTCAGGCCACAGGCCTTGCTTAAGGTAGGGTTGCTTGTATCTCAAGGAGGATGGGGGAGGGAGTGAGGAAGGGAGAGGGAGGAGCATCTACGAGGCAGCAGGACTAGTCCAAACACACACAGCCCTGGTGTATGCTATGCATTGCTTTCAGCCCAGTATCTAGGGATCATGAACTCACTCCTCCAAGCCAACCTGTGAAGGAGACACTGCCTCTACCATGGACATACAGAGGGGTGAATGAAGCACAGAGAGGCTTAGTGACTTTCCTAAGGTCACGCCTTAGGATGTTGAAGACAAGATTTAAATTCAGACAGTCTAGCTCTTCGTTCTCCCCGTGTAACTTTTCTCCTTAAAAGTTCCACACCTACGAGATTAAGCTGAGGCTTGCTCGTCCTCCAAGACATCCAAAGTCTCCCCAAGCTGCTAGCTCCCCCTGCAGAACGTCTCTGCCCTACTGGACACCTGACTATTTGAATCACATCTCTACCAGCTGCCTAACTATGTGATTTTTGGCTAAGTTACTCCATCTTCCTGAGCCTCAAGCTCTTCCTTGAGCCTCCAAACTGGGGGGAATCACTGATACCTACTATTAAGTAGACTTAATGAGATCACCCAGATAAAGAGCCTACTAGGTACAACTGGCACCCAGAAACAGTTCAATACTGAACAGAAAGAAGAAGAAGAAAGCAGGGAAGGAGAGAGATTTCTCAGATGGCAACTTGGTAATAGGTTGTTGAGCGGGCCAGGTAGGGAAGGGGTCTGCTGCTAGGGACTATACTGGGGAGGAATGTGCTTTAGAATGGATGGCTAGTCACCAGCAGGGCTTCTGTTGACACTTGAGTTTTGGGAGTGGCTGGAACCAGATCAAAAGTCTCCCATACCTGTCTCCCACTTGCCATGGAGAGGCATCTCTGCCTGAGGCTTACCTCCAGCAACCCCTGGAGTCACTGGATGTTCCTACTGGGTCCAGTCTCTAAGAAAGCGGGACAGCTACCTGATGAGACTTACCGTCACTAGTATTGAGGCCGCACAGGGTTGGTACCTACGAGGTCTGAGTCTGGGTTTGTATTGTCCAATCTTCCCTGGCCCCAGCACCTTGGTCCGAGGCAGACACAGTTGCCCAGGATGGTCTCCCAGGAGACCAAACTCTCTGGAGAATTTGGTAAAGAAGGAGGCATGGGGGTGAGAAGGGAGCAGGGTATGGAGCTCAGGTGATGTGCAGACAGCCACCCAATCGTATCCTGGCATTATTTACTGCCGGTGAGAGGTATGCTGATCCAGCTCCTGCCTGTGGCTCACTGAGAGAGAAACTCCAAATGGAGTCTGCACGTACAAACTGAAAAGCATTCCCGGAAACAAACGAGAGAGGCCTTGCCTGAGACTCAACTGTGTCTGTCAGTTTCAAATAGTTCCCAGCACCTCAGCTCAGCAGGATAGCTTGTATATTTGACAACTGCCTGCCCACACTCTTGAGGGAGGGAAAACAGTCTGCTCTGGCCCTATAGCTCCTTGACCTTCCACCGAGGATGGAGTGGGGCAGGAATCTGCCACCAGAGTTTTATTCTGGATCTGCTCATGCTGGGCCATCCGATCATCTCCTTCCACATCCAATCAGGAACGCTTTGAGCAGATGCATATTCTGTGACCCTCTGAGACGTAGGAGTTCTTTCGACTCCGGTTCGCCCCTCCCCCACCAAGCCCTATTATTCCCTGACTGCTGTGACCTCTAGAGGTCTGTGACCTCTAGGGTCTGGGGAGACCGAGAGTGGGTTGTTGTTTGAATCTGAATCTGGAGACTATTTATGAGAAGGGGAAATGAGGTCACCAGAGGCAGGGTTTGAAGGTCATACTCAGCCCCTGGTCTGGCTTCTCTCTCCACTTTCTGATCCACCACTGTGTACACAACCTCTGCCCCACACTCCTACTACCATGAAGGGAATCCAGAGGCTCTTCCCTTATGTAGTGGTGAACTGAAACCCCGAGACACAATACATCTCTCACACCTTTAATCCCAGCCCTCAGGAGGCAGAGGCAGGCAGATCTCTGAGTTCAAGGCCAGCCTGGTCTACAGAGCAAGTTCTAGAACAGCCAGGGCTACACTGAGAAACCCTGTCTTGAAAACAAACAAACAAATAATAATATACAGAGAAACCCTGTCTTGAAAACAAACAAATAAATAATAATATGTTTCTGTCATCCTCATGTCTCAGTAGCACATAGGACCCAAAGAGAGATGGACTAGATATGGGGGCTCCAGCTGACCCCCCCACCCCCATTCCACTTCTGTGCTGGAGACCATGCTTCAAAAGCTGGATGACAGCCACTCAGGGTGGGTCAGCCTGCATCCTAGGATTCAGAAGATAGAAGCAGGAGGATCCTAAATTCAAGGCCATCCGCATTCACTAGGGAATTGGAGGCTAGCCTGAGCCACACAGTGATTTCCAAGTCAGCCAGAGGTTGTGGAGACCCAGGCTCAACCAATAAGATGGAGTCTTGTGAGAGAGCTCACCAGGAAGACACCTGCTTGACAACTCAGCTGACTTCAGTTCCATCCCCAGGAGGACCTGCACAGAGGAAGGAGAAAGCAGACTCCTGCAAGTTATCTTCTGGGGCTGGAGAGATGACTCAGCGGTTAGGAGCACTGACTGCTCTTCCGCAGGTCCTGAGTTCAATTCCCAGCAGCCACATGGTGACTCACAACCATCTGTAAGGGGATCTGATGCCCTCTTCTGGTGTGTCTGAAGACAGCTACAGTGTACTTGGCACATATACACACAGACACATATATATAAAGTCTTTTTTTTTTTTTTAAAGAAAAAGTTACCTTCTAACTTATAGGTACACTGTAGCATGCCCGTGCCTTGCTCACTTAAATAAATACAGGTTAAAAATAAAAAAATAGCTGAGCAGTGGTAGCACACGCCTTTAATCCCAGCACTTGGGAGAGCAGAGGCAGGTGGATTTCTGAGTTCGAGGCCAGCCTGGTCTACAGACTGTCTTCCAGGACAGCCAGGGCTACACAGGGAAACCCTGTCTCGAAAAAACAAATAAACAAACAAAAATAATAGGGGCTGGAGAGGTGGCTTGGCCTGTAACCTACTTGCATAACAAGCCTTACATCCTTGAGTTCAGTTCCCCCAAACCCATGTAAATATGGAAAGAGACAATGGGCCCCTGAAAGTTCTCCTCTGAGAGCCATGCATTCTCTGTGGTTTGCACACCTACACTTGCACACACAATAATAAATAAATAACTTTTAAAAACATGACAAAAGAAAAGGTTGAGTGTTTTGGAGAGAGCACCACAGATACCCCTCGAGCTTTCAAATAGCAACTCTCCCCCAAAACACCAGCGGGAAACTGAGGCAGGGAGAGAAAGCTAGCAGGGAAGGATGTTCCAAGGGCCTGGGCGCCAGAGTCTGGAGAGACCCCTTAGAAGTAAGTGCCAGAGAGCTGCAAATCTGGTTTTAGGAGAACGGGTCATTCTTATGCCCTGGTGGCCTTTGGGCAGCTGCTCAGGTCCTGGCTCGAGACCACCCTCTTCCTCTGTCTCCTTTCCTTTTGCTGTCCTCTCTGAAGGAGAGATGGGGCAGGGGGAGGTATGGAGTCAGGGTCCTGCTATTTGTTCAGGCTGGCCCTGAGTTCACAGTCCTCCTGCCTCAGACTCCTGGGTGCTATAGGATTCCAGGAGACCCAGATCACTACTTTGTCCTGTCTAGCTCAGAAGCACCTCTTCATTTCAGGGTGTATGGACCTTGCTCTCAGAAGTTCAGGGCACCTACTCTCTTTCATCAAACTGAGGGGTTCCCCAGCCTGGGTCTGGCTTCAATGCAGTGTAGTAGTCCCCAGAGCAAATGCCAGCCACCCCCAAAGGGTAGCAGGAGGAACAGGAGCTGGCCAGTGCTGGAGCCCATCCCTCCCTGCAGCAGAGCTGTGCTTAGACAAGTCTGTCTGAGATGAGCAAGCCAACCTCAACCCAAATCCCTGATTTCTAAAGGCAAAAAAAAACAACACCTCCCTCCTCCAGCCTCCTCCCCAGCCAAGAACCTCAGAACTCGGGGCCGCCACGCTGGCAGAGCCAGGGAAACAGGCCAAAGTTGCTGAGGAGGGGAGAGGGTCTAGCCAGGTCTTAGAACATAGACAGACCTTTGCAGGTGAGGCCCAGGCCCCAGAGCATCATGGGCTGCTGCAGGCAACAAGGATGGTGAGGACCCCAAGCCACACAGGTCCTAGATGGCCGCTCGGGCCCTGAGGGTGGTGTGAGGAAAGAAAGGCAGACGAAGTCAGTTCAATACCTCTGCTTCCAGGGAGCCTGGATGGACGGTGGGCTCAACTGAGCTGGGGGGCGAGTGGGGGGCAGGTGGGTGTGTCCCTCACTTCCTGATAGTAAAGAGAGCAAGAGTGGACTCGGGAATGGGGTGCGAGGAACTTCATACAATGAGTGCAGAGAAGGAGGGAGAAAGGAGAGGAAGAGGAAGCATTCAGCGCTGAGGGGCTTAGAGCGGTCAGGAAGGCACCAGGTGTGCGCATGTGCTCATGTAACTCAGGCTGAAGCACATGCGCACACCACACTCCCAGCCACCTCTTACCGTCTTCTTCCCCGTCCTCTTCCTCCTACTTCTTATTCATTTATGTATTTATTTTAAGATAACGTCTCAATGCTTCCTGAGCATTCCACAAATGGAGCTCCATCCTCATCCCATTCAGAATCTGCCCTCCCACCTTCTAAGGCAGAAGAATCCAGTCAGACCCACAGGCAGGACGCCTCAGGACTCAGCCATTGACACAGCTGCTGTCACTCACCCCTCCTCACACCTGACCACAAACACACACACACACTCATGCACACATACACACTCATGCACACACACATACACACACACCCTCATGCACACACACACACCCTCACGCATGCACACACATATACAAACACTCATGCACACACATATACACACACACTCATGCACACACACACATATACACACACACTCATGTACACACATACCTTCATGCATGCACTCGCACACACACCCTCACGCATACACACACACACACACACACACACACACACCTACTCATCTATGCTCCCTTCTATACATATGGCACACATGCAGAGCATGCCCACAGTCACTCTGTTCGTGGCCAGAAAGTCCACATCCCTCACAGTACACACATACATAAATACAAGCACACTCATGTTTCTGTAGCTGGTGGGTCAAGCCCTGTTTGCCCAGATCTGACCAATACAAACAACTTCCCTGCTCCCAAGCATCCTTGCCCACCTCCCAAGCAGGTCTTCCCTTGGAGGTCCCTGTTGTCGCTCCATCGCTCCTCATCTCTTCAGCTCCCATCCACTCAGTGATACCCATTGAGCCACTTAGGACCTGCAAAAACTACCTGGGGTTGAAAGCCAGTGAGTGAGGCCCACTCAGGGACACGTGTCTTATCTGTAGTCTTGACCTCCAGGGGCCCCAAGTCCCCACACCAACTAGCCTGCCTCCCTATGTAGGAGGGCCGTGGAAATGAGCATGAGCCTCCTTCTACCTCAGTGCCCCTATCTGTAACAAGGACATGGCCGATCGTACCAAGCTTGTGTTGGACAAACTGAGGTTCCCCTGTGAACAACTGGAAGACATGGTATCTGGCTCCCACCCTACCCTCAGTGTTCTGGGGAAACTAGGATCCGGGGAAATCGAGGTATCCATCCAGTAATGGTCCCTGGTCTAGACAGAGGGCTAGAAACAGAGCTGGAAACAAAGGGGAGCCAGGGGTTGAGAGAGCAGAAGCCCAGAACAGTGAGAAGAGAAGTTGCTGGTAGAGAGCCTGCTGAGCTCAGGGAAGTTCTAATTACAGCAGGCAGGCGGGTAGGGCAGCAGGGCTAGCAGCCTGTTTGAAGTCTGTGGCTGGCGAGGGAAGCATCAAAGGGCCAGGAGGCAGGCCAGAGGCAGGGCAGAGGCCGGGGAGATGAAGGAGGGACCACACTGTCTGCCTGCTAGCCAGGCAAGCACTCTTCCACTCTGATGCTCACACAGCCAGAGCAGCCTGATCACAGACAAGGCCACAGGCTTCCAGGAGCAGGGCAAGCTGCAGTTTCGGACCAGCCCTGGCCTGAGAAGCCACCACCTTCCCAACTCCCAGGAAGTGTGTCCTCTACATCTCTCAGCCTAATATTTGGGGTCTTTGGGTAGGCTCCAAGCCACTCAAGCTTTGGAATCCTGTCACCATGACTCTTTTTCCCTCAAATCCCAAACCATCAAGTTTTCGAGATTTCCAATGAAGAAAGAATGCCCACCATGATGGGCGGCAAAGGGATAGCCCGAGATGGCTCCGGGCTGTCTCCTGCCACAGGCCAGTAAGTTGGCCTCAGAGCTTGAATGCTGCAGACAGGTTTTCCAAGCATGCTGTCATCATATCCCCTCTTCTGCAATTCCCTCCAGGGTCCTACATCTCTCCTGGTCAGCAGGCTTCTGGGAGTCCCACTTCCAGATCGAGTTGCCTCAGCTCAAAGTACCACTCTAGGAGGACCCCCACTGGGCCCATTTCCTCGTTCTAGTCCTCTAGAGGTCTCGAGCACACCTCCCTGGTGTTCTTTCAGCTCCCCAGCAGGACCCGAGGGATGACAGGTGACAGGAAGCAGAAGTGTCAGGTGACAAGGACAGGATCCCAACCTCCTGTCCTTCTATATGATGACTACTGGGTCCATCCCTCAGCTGCTGCCTGCCTTCTCTTTATCTCTTCCTCCTCCTCTTCCTCTCCCTCCTCTTCCTCTTCCTCCTCTTTTTTTCTTCTCATCTTTCTCTTCCTCATCCTCCCCCTCCTCTTCCTCCTCTTCCCCCTCCTCTTTTTCCTCCTCCCCCTCTTCCTCCTCTTTCTCTTCTATCTTCCCATTCTTCCTCACCCTCTTCTTTTGAGACGGGATGTAGTCCAGGCCAGCTCAAATGCACTATGTATGCACAGTCTCGAACATCCGATCTATCTCCCAGTCGCTGAGGTTACAGATGTGCACTACCACATACTACACTCAGCCTTGCGGGGCTCCAGAGCCAAGCAAGGGTCTTGGGCATGCTGAGCAACCAACTGAGCTGTGCCCGCAGCCCACATTCCTCAGCCTCCTCTGCTTCCTCATATGTGAGGTGGGTAGTCACTCACCATCTCTGCCTCCAGAGGCCATTGTGAGAACTGGATACGGTCATGTGTACAAGGTGCCTGGCTTCCAGCAGGATCTTAGGTCATGATGGCACTAATATAGAGAAGGGACCATCAGATTGGCAAGGAAGCTATTTCCAGAAGAGAGCAGAGAGACTCATCCCTGTGTGGGGATAGGCCCAGAATTCCAGCAGGGCAGGGAAGTGTTTACATGGCACAGTACAAGCTTTCCAAACTAGGCATCATATCCATCTCCAGCTCCCTCATGCTTTGCCTTATCTTCCATTGGTGTCCCCGTTGTATCCACCTTCTGCTCTCAGGCCACTTTGTCACTGTCCACATCTCAATACCGTTCCCAACCACCATGCTACTCAGCAGGTCCTAGGGCTGGCACCCTCTCTTCCTCCAGGCCACTATGCTCATGGGGACAATTCCTTTTCCCTGCTCTGGAGCTGCACAGGTGCTGTCTCCACTTTCCCCCACTGAGGTCATGTGCTGCCATCCCAGGTAAGGAATGTGTGTCGGGACCAGGGGACGGTCAGAGCAGAACCTGAGCAAGCCACTCCCACTTGTACAACTTCACACGCCAGGGTTCAGACCTCCTTATCTCACAAGGGGGGCGTCTAAAGTCACCCCTGAATGTGACCTCGTTTGGGATGAAACCAGCCTCTATCTTCTAGATTTTTCCATACCATAGTCTCTCTCTCCATCAGGCTAGATGATTGAGAGCTAAGAAAAAACAAGGTCTGGAGCTGGAGAGATGGCTCAGAGGTTAAGAGCACTGACTGCTCTTCTGAAGGTCCTGAGTTCAAATCCCAGCAACCACATGGTGGCTCACAACCATCTGTGATCTGATGCGTAATAAGTAAATAAATCTTTAAAAAAAAAAGAAAGAAAGAAAAAGAAAAAGAGAAAACAAGGTTGAAATGAGGTATGGGAGCACATGCCTGAAATCCCAGGACCTTGGAGGTGGAAACAGGAGGTTCAGGGATTCAAAGTCATCCTCAGCTACATAGGCTGTTGGGAGTTAGAGATCACCCCAGGCTACTCAAGACACTGGCTCAAAAGACCCAAAGAAGAACCAACTAAGGTCGTGAGAACCTCATACCCAATGTGCTGTGTGTAGCCTGTCTTCTAAAGGCCTCACTCCAAACCTGCCCAGAGGCCTGTCTGTTCTCCTCTCCTCCATCTGTGTTTCCCCCCTTTCTGTCCATTCACCTAATATTCCATCCATTCATTCATTTACCCCCATTTCCGTGACTTAATGGCCTACCTGACCTCAGACACCCTGTTCCCCTCCTACTCCACTGTACTGGCTGGTTTTGTGTGCCAGCTTGACACAGGCTGGAGTTATCACAGAGAAGGGAGCTTCAGTTGGGGAAGTGCCTCCATGAGACCCAGCTGTGGGGCATTTTTTCAATTAGTGATCAAGGGGGGAGGGCCCCTTGTGGGTGGTGCCATCCCTGGGCTGGAAGTCTTGGGTTCTATAAGATAGCAGACTGAGCAAGCCAGTAAGGAACATCCCCCCATGGCCTCTGCATCAGCTCCTGCTTTCTGACCTGCTTGCATTCCAGTCCTGACTTCCTTTGGTGATAAGCAGCAATGTAAGCTGAATAAACCCTTTCCTCCCCAACTTGCTTCTTGGTCATGATGTTTGTGCAGGGATAGAAACCCTGACTAAGACATCCACCTTACGTACCCACCCACTGACCTATTTACCAGCATGGCTACTCCAATGAGCCTCCACTCTCCCTACTTCAAAATGGTCACCGCCCACTCACCCCTCTATGCTCATTTGCCTTTATTGATCTCCTCTTTTCATCCCAGACACTGGGCTACATCCCCAGCCTCTTTGGCCTCCCCACCTCATTAGGGTATCCCAGCCTCCTTATGGGTAGCATCCTGCCTGGGAAAAGATGGCCATTGCCTCCACAGTTCCATGGAAAACCAAACAGAAGGAGAGGACTCTACCTGGGACAGGAGCCAAATCTTATACTAGTGTTTAAAACAAAAGGAGAATATGGAGGGCTTAGTTTTGTTTTGTTTTGTTTTTTAACTTTAAAAAGGGTTTTGTTTATTTTTAATGTGTGTATTTTGCCTGCATGTATGCCTATCTATATGCCACGTGCATCCCTGGTCCCTTCAGAGGACAGAAGGCATTGGATCCCCTGAAACCAAAGTTACAGATAGGTGTGAGCCATCATGTAGGTGCTAAGAATCAAATCTGGGTTCTCTGGAATTGCATCACATGCTCCTAACCACTGAGCCCTGTGGGGTGGGTCTTAAGAAAAAAGAAAATCGCCAGGTGGTGGTGGCCCACGCCTTTAATCCCAGCACTTGGGAGCCAGATTTCTGAGTTCGAGGCCAGCCTGGTCTACAGAGTGAGTTCCAGGACAGCCAAGGCTACACAGAGAAACCCGGTCTCGAAAAAAAAAACAAAAACAAAAAACAGAAAACAAAAACAAAAACAAAAAACGAAAGAAAGAAAGAAAGAAAGAAAGAAAGAAAGAAAGAAAGAAAGAAAATCTCAGCCTGCTATGCAGGAGGGAAGGTTTCCATGACTACTCCTCAAGTTTGGGAAGGGCAATGAGAACTGTCTATGGAATGGGCCTCGGTTATTTAAAGATGAGGTGTGACTCTGGGTGGGGCAGGCATCTCTCCCAGCTCCCCCTGGCTTGTCCCCATTCCAGTTTCCCAAGAATACAGAGTGAAGGGAACAGGGCCTCGGGAGGTAAAGGCCAGGTGACAGGGATGCTGAGGCATCTGAGGTCCTGGGTCACGGGGCAGGTGCTCAGTCTCTCAGGTCAGTGACTTTGGGTAAGTCTCTTGACGCTCAGAGCCTTGCTTGACATACTTGTGCTATGGAGGCTTCTGCTGCAGAAACCTCACAGAAGGCACTGAAGGCTTTGGAGAACCATCTCTAGTTTTGCACAATATGTAGAAGGTGCTAAGATACAGATCTAAATGCCATGGAGGCCCTTACCCCAACCATCCCTTCACATTTCCAGACAAACCACAAGGGACAGCTCAGACCCCATGTCAGCCCCATAGAACACCCGGTGCCAGCAGATACAACCTCCAGTGCAAGCCAAAGCATCCTCTGGAGCTCACCCCTCTGGAGAGCTCCCCCTCTCTGCTCACAGCCAGCCTTGCTCTCCCCTACAATGACAAGGATATGGGGGAGAAGGTGGAGCTGCCACTAACAGTAGGGAAGGAACACAAATGGGGGAATGGGAGGCTCGAAACCATGGATACCAACTAAAGTGGCTGGGGAATCCGTGGACTACTTAGCGTGCACAAGCCTGGCTGGCTTCGATCCCCAGGAGCACATAAACTGAGTATGGACACGTACATTTGCAGTCCCAGCACTGGGAAGCCAAAAGGGGGAAGAGCACAAGTTCAAAATCATTTTTGGCTACAAGACAAGTCTGAGGCCAGTCTAGAGTACAGGAGACCCTCCCTGTCTCTAGAGAAAAAGCGCATGCTTGAGGGGGGCAGTGGATACCAACTGAGGCACCTCTAAACTGCCAAGCACAAAGGCTGGGAAAGCAGAGAAAAAACTGAAGAGAGACCTAACCCAGGCCAGGCATAAAAGGTGGAGGCTTGGGACCCACCTCACAACAGCCTGCAAAACACACACACACACACACTATACACACACTCACACACATACACAAACTCACACAAATACACACACTCATACACACTCTCAATACACACACACACACACATAAATACACACTAATGCAGAGGCTGTGGTAAGGGCACCACCCCTGGGCTTGAGGTGTTGGTGCCAGCTGGGTGGGCTGGCATGAGATGGGGAGAGGGCGGCGCAGAGAGCTAATCCCCCCAGCGTCTCCCAGACGCCCACAGAGACCAGGGTGAGCTCTTTGTCTGCTAGGGGAGACGACAGAGGGCGGCGGGCAGGCGGGCAGGCTGCCGGCTCCTCTTTCTCTCCCAGCCTCCGCCCCAGGGCAGGTAGAAGCCTGCCTTGTGGAGGATGGGTTTGGAGAGAGTGGGGGTGAAAGGATTAGAGGAGAGACAGACGCTTTCAGCTAGTAGGGCTCCCTATCACAGACCTGTGGGCCTGTGGCTTTCGGGTGGGGGTCCCCGGAAGGGCAATGGGGCATGAACCTCAGCTGGGATCAGGCCTTGTGTGCAGTGGGAAGGCGTGGGTGGCTAGTAGGACACTGCAGTCCCATATCCAGTCATGCTCAGAGTCAACACACACACACACACACACACACACACACACAGTCTAAACCAACTGACAACCAATGTGTTTACACTCTCACACAGAGACAAACACACAGCGGTGCTGTTTAAAGCAGCTCATCTGGCCTCTGCCACCACACTCCCCAGGAGCCCCCCCAGAAACACCACACTAGAGTCACCATCATCCTAACTATCCACACTGAGCAATGCCACAGTCACCTGGGGGTCATCACACCCCCTCGCAACACAGCCCTCCATAGCAACATAGCACCTCGACGCCCTGGGGCACACAGAGGGTGCCCAGGAAACACTAGCACTTTCTACAGAGCCAACATAGGCTGCACACTATGGCCTCTCTCTCTGTTGTCTATATCTACCTGCCCCCAGCCCTCCCACCCTCTCAAATATGAACATCAAACACATCAGGGAGCCTCTTAGGAAAGAATGGAAAAGGGGTGGAGTGTAACTCAGTCAGTAGAGGGCTTGCTTAATATGGATTGAGCCTTGGGTTTGATTCCCAGCACTGCATAAACGGGGTGCATTGCCACATGCCTAGGATCCTAGTGAGCAGGAAGTGGAGCGGGAAGCCATCCTGGGCTACATGAGACTCTCAAAATTAGTAAATAGGGCCTAGAAAGATGGCCCAGTTAAGAGCACTTCCTGCTCTTCCAGAAGACCTAAGCTTGATTCCTAGCACCCATGTTCAGCAGCTCCCAAACCTCTGTAACTCTAACTCCATAGGCTCTGATGCCCTCTTCTGATCTCCTCAGGTAGTGCACTCATGTGCACACAAACACATGCTCGCGCACACAACACACACGCTAAAATAAAATCTTTAAAAATAAGTAAATAAAGGAAGAAAAAGGCTACCTCTCCCTATGTCCCAAGCTCTATTGTCTGCCTACCTCTCCTGATGAAAGATGGGCCCTTGATGCGTTGGTCAGGACTAAATAGAGAGAATAAGCCCTCCATGGGGAAAAGCTAAGCCAGACCACACCTGAGCTGGAGGCACAGGCAGCAGGTGCTGATCTTGCTTCCAGTGTCTTCAGTAGCCCTCAACCTCTAGGGACAGATTGGGACCACCGGAGTCAAGCTCAGTTGCCCCAGTTGACATGGGCGTTTGTCACCACCTCCTAGTGTCAGGGAGAGGACAGTTCACACTGGACCCTTCCCTCCCTGCCCCGAAGCCTGCCCGCCCTGCAGCCCAGGGGCCCAGCTGTGGCAAGCCCGGTCCCACTGTGGCCGGCGTCTCCAAGGATGAAAGATCTCTGGCTCCTTGAGAAACCAGGGCTAAATATACCCCTTGCCTGCTTTCTGGAGCCTAACTGGAACCAGCTGGGCAGGACTCACCCTTCCTCCTGCAGGACAGCCCTTGGGCCATCCCTGGACAGACAGGCAGACCATGCCACGCCTAATGGCCCCAGACCCAAGGAACTGAGTCTGGAAATAGACCAGGAAGAAACTAATGTCTGGATACCTTTCTTCCTCCAACATCATCAAAGACAGGGATGAGAGAGTAAATCATGTGAGACCAAGCCCAGCCCATGGCAATGAAATGCTCGAGAGCCTCAGTTTTCCTATCTGTAAAATAGGAATAAAATAATCCTGACCTCAGAATGTTGTCAACAGTGAACTAGTATAAGTTAAGGGCAGGGTCAGGATCTGGCACACAGTAAGTGCCCAATAAACTCTGGTCCTAGGGACACGGGGGAGATGGCTCAGAGAGGAAAAGCTGGCTGCATAAACATGAGAACCTGAGTTTGGATCTCCAACACCCACCCAAAAATTTGGGTATGGCAGCATGCTCTTGTATTCCTAGGCTGGGAGGCTGAGACAGTAGCATCGCAGGGGGACAGTCTTAATCGTTGGTGACTTCCAGATTCAGTGAGAGACTCTGTCTGAAAAGTAAGGTGAGGCCAGGGAGCTAGCTCTGCAGATCAGTGTCAGCCTTGCAAAGCCTAACCCTGTGATCTACCCCATGAGCCCGCTGTGAAAGGGGAAAACTGACTCTGGAAGCTGTCCTGTGATGTCCACACACACACACACACACACACACACACTGTGGCTTGGATGCACCTGCACTCAGACACCTACATCACACACACACACATGCACACGCACACACACACACCAAAACCCACAGTAATAATCAACTTAAAAATATTTTTTAAAGGGCTGCATGGTGGTGCGCACCTTTGATTCTAGTCTCAAGAGACTTGAAAACGGAGGCCTAGGGCTAACTGTTCAGACCAGCAGGGCTGAAAATAGAGGGATGGGCCAATATGGCGCAGATCTGAGAGGGGTCCAAGAGCCAAGACACGCCTCCTCCCCCAACCCAGCTCTGGCCACGTCTTGAGCTCCCTGGACTAGGACTCCGCCCACCTGTGGTCGGCACTGCGGCTGGATCTCCCACGCCTCGGCTTACTTTAGCGGCTCCAGGCCGCTGCCCCAGGACAGCCCACTCTCAAGCCTAGTCCAAAGGCCTGAAATAGGAAGGAAGAGGGGCCTAAAAATAGCCGTAATTACAGAGGGACCCTGGATGGGGGGATGGCAGCGATTCTTTGGCTCCTCCTGGGCACTGCCACAGCCTGTTCGGGATACAGTTCAGGCCCAGGGTAGGACTCTAGCCTTCTGTTCCGAAGTTCAAGGGGCCTCCCAGTGGGACAGAGAAGTGAGGGGTTGGGGGCGGGGTGAACAGGGAGCTGAGCCCGACTCCAGGGCTGTGGCGGCCAGCCCCCCCACCCCCCCACCTCGCTCCTCTGCTTCCCATACACACCGGAAGGACACAGTACTCCGCACAGAGCGCTGCATAGCACACTGCCCTCACCTGGACACCTTCTTGTCCTGCCCTGATGCCTGCCTCGTTCAGGAAGTCTGCTTAGACACCTTTCCCCAGCCTGATCATCACACCAGCGGGGACTCTCAGAGATCATTTGCCAGCACCAGCAGCAGAGGTGGGCTGGGAACAGCAGAAGCACCAGCTGATAGCCAGGTTCCTGAGGCCTGCAGTATCCAGTACAGGAGGCAGATTCGAAGGAAACCCAACGTGTCAGTGGAAAGGGTGATGGCAGAGTTGGCGTATGAGAGATCTGATCTGGGAACCCTACACTCAGAAATCCCCAGGGCTTTGGAACCTACAAAACTTTAGATTTGAGCCGGGCGGTGGTGGCGCATGCCTTTAATCCCAGCACTTGGGAGGCAGAGGCAGGCAGATTTCTGAGTTTGAGGCCAGCCTGATCTACAGAGTGCATTCCAGAACAGCCAGGGCTACACAGAGAAACCCTGTCTAGAAAAATAAAATCAAAACAAAACAAAACTTAGATCTGAGTCTCTTCCATGACACAGATACTGTCCCATCTTTATTTCTCTGATGTTGTGATCTTTTGGTATACATGGTATAGAGAAAGCGTTCTTGATTCCTTGACAGGAGTCTCCTCAAGGAGTCAGCAGAGGCCTTGGCCCAGGAGATGGGAGCTCCTGTCTTCAGCTATGTCCTGACCAGGAGCTTCAAAGAGACACAGGGCAGAGTGGGAGGGGTTAAGAATGGTGAGCTCTCCCGGGGTCTGGTGCTGGACCGTCCTCAACGACAGAACGCATGATGTGCTGGTGCCATCTGGTGGCCACCACTGGCAATGGCAGTCACCTAGATTGAGGGAGAAGGAGAGCTCTGAAAAGTAGAAGCCCAGAAAAGCAGGATAG
Organism: Mastomys coucha; assembly: GCF_008632895.1. Lineage (NCBI taxonomy): Eukaryota > Metazoa > Chordata > Mammalia > Rodentia > Muridae > Mastomys > Mastomys coucha. The sequence continues at coordinate 91,111,393 of NW_022196911.1, forward strand.
GAGAGGGAGGAGAGAGAAGCTGAAAGCCCCTCAGCGAGAGGCAGGTGCTGCGGAAGAGAATGGTTCCCGTCACATCGCTGTAGACCAAGCAAGCTGGAGCTATAGACCATGAATATTTATTTTCCTGTGGTATCTTAAAGACTCCTAGAGGCCACAAAGGGCCCTCAGCGTGCCAGTGCGGGCTGAACCAGGTAAAACAAGGTGACCACCAGTCCTCGACCAGGCTTCATGTATCTTCAGCTGCCTAGCCCTAGTCTCTCTGGGAGCCCCGTCATCTTCCATGCCTCAGAGGTTTGCTGTGGGCACCCCATGAATATGCGACATCAAAGGTCACCAGTACAAGAGCCCAGCACACACTGACTAGTCCAGGGGTAGCTATGGCATGCGCCTGGGTGGTACAGTGCCCTGGGGGGCCCTCGTTTCATTCTGTTCCCTGCTTCCTCACAGGGGCGGGAGGTGGAAGGTGAACTTGTTTACCACTTCTGCTCCGGGCAGTGGAGATGAGCTCAGACTGGCCCTGTGCCTTCCACGGGCAGGGCCAGGCCTGAGTCATGGGGGTCAGATGACTGCTGAGGCTAAATGGGTCCTGTCCTGCAGCCCCCAGCAGCCACTGCGCACCCCGCCCTTTCAAAGCAGTCAGGCACCTCTGGGCCAAAGAGAGGGTGGGCGGAGAGGGTGCAAGGTTCAGGCCACCACTGGCTGCTCCTCTGGTCAGAGGACACCAGGGCAGTCAATACTGCTCTATCTGTCTCCAGCCAGGCTCGATCTCCTGAGTGTCCTTCACAGGACCGTCCTCAGCACCCCCAGGGAAAGCCTAGCTTAAGCCAGTACCAGCCTGGGATGCCACAAAATGCTCGCAGTTACAGGCCACAAACATACTTCTGACCTGAATGGAATCTGAGGGTTGTGTGACTTCTCCCTGGGTCTTACTCAACTATATTGTAAAGCAAACAGGGGCTCCAAGTCCTCGGGGGTGGGGGAGCGGAGGCAGGTCCCAGCTGATATTTGCCCTTGACCTCTAGTTTCTGCTCCTGGGGCCACAGTGGACAAAAACCCCGAGAGAAGCCCTTAGCTCTGTCACAAGGCAGGTACAGGAACCTCAGAGATCTCTACTCCTCAGAGACCCAAGTCCTGGCTCCCTTGGGGTGGCCTGAGTAGTAAGGTCAAGCTCACTTATCACCACCATCTTCTCAATGTGTTTTGCCTTTCAAAGCCTGCCCTGGCATTATGGAGCATTTGGTTTCCATTTGAAAAGACACTCTTCCGGGGCTGGAGAGAAGGCTCAGTGTTAAAAGCACAGGCTGCTCTTCCAGAGGACCCAAGTTCGATTCCCAGCACCCACATGGCAACCTGCCATGACTCCAGTTCTAGACGTTCTGACACCCTCTTCTGGTCTCAGTGGGTACTGTACACATGTGCTATACAAAAATACATACATGTACAGACACACACACATGCAGGTAACACATCCATATATGTAAAATAAAAAGACATAGGAGTCTTCTTTAAAGAGTCTTTGTTTTTTATTTTATTTTATTTTATTTTTAACTTTTGAAAAAAAAAAAAAACGGTTTCATGTACCCCAAGCTAGCCTCAAATTTACTATGTAGTCAAGGATGTGACCTTGAACTTCCCACCTCCACTTCCTGACTGCTGGGATTACAGATGGCCACCTCTGGGCCTGTTTTTTATGTTACAAAGAATCAAAGCCAGGGCTTGATATTTGCTAGGAAAACACACTTTTATCAACTGAGCACCCAAGCACTGTTTTATCAACTGAGCCCCAAGCACTGTTTTATCAACTGAGTACCCAAACACCTGTCTGCTCTTTTATTTGTCTTGTTTTGTGGAGTATTGTTACATACTCAACAGTATGGTTGAGGCCACCCAGCCTGGCCTCAAATTTATAACAATCCTTATGTTTCTGAGCTCATTAACACCCAGCCCTGAAAATAAATCCTTAAAGTGGGCATAAAAGTACACATCTTTAATCCCAGAACTCTGGAGGCAGAGGCAGGTGGTTTTCTGTGAGTTTGAGGTTAGCTGGGTCTACACAGAAAGTTCCAGGACAGCTAGGACTATACATATGGAGACCTTATTGCAAAAACAAACAAGTAAATAAACTCTGGTTGGGTTTAAAGGCATGTAGTTCTTTGCTTCAGACTGAGGGACTTTCCCCCCAACCCCTGCTTCCCTAAGACCGAGAATCACAAGGTCCACCTCACTGTTGGCCCAGAACATTTGCCAGGTAGTGTTTGTCGCCTTATGTCTGCTGTTTGGAAACATTTGGGCCTTGTTTCTCCACAGCAGGGCTTTTGGTGTTAGATCGGAGAGGAGAC
>NW_022196911.1:91113741-91140257 GCF_008632895.1 Mastomys coucha
CCCCCCCTCCCCACACAATGTTCCCTTCCCTCCACTATGCAACCTATAGGGTTTGCACAGATCTAAACACCGAGGCAGCGCTGGTCCAGTTCTTGTCACCAGACTCACAGGGTGGCCTTACCTAGGTCTGTCTCTCCACTCCTGGGCGTGGTTGTCCTTTTCTGTACAAAGGTCCTCTGACCTTGAGATTTCAGGATACTACAATATGGTAGTAGCAAAACTGTGCGTGTTACAAAACTGAACAGCTGAGGGAGACCCAGGGGAGACCAGGCTCAGGGTACTCACCCCTACCCTCTGCCCCTCAGCCCCAAGCTGGCACCAACTGCTTCCCACCACAGGCTTGGCAATGCCCACTTCCTCTTGGCCTCCCCCAAGCTTTGCTGATTCCCCCACACTCCACCCCCGTCAGCCTCCTGCTTCAAGCCCTGACAGTGCCCCGGCACCCCCATCCGCTCCTCTGATCTTCTACCCTGGCAGCCCCTGTGCCCAGCTTGGCACCGTATCCTTTACCATGCTGCCTGCCAAGAGCGGGCATCACCCACTCTCGATGCCCAGGCACCAGGGCTTGACTTTAGCCTCCTCAAATCTTCATGTCTCAACACTGCCTTTGCCCACCAGCCCCTGGGCACTGGAGACTCACTGACTCTTGCAGAATTCAGCATGGTCATCCCCCTGCCTCAGGGCTAACTACCTCTCCAGCTGGTTAGTGAGGTAACTGACACTCCCTTAAGTCCTCCCACCCCGGCTTGGTGCTGGGGATTGAACCCACGGCCTCAGGCATGCTAGGCAAGCACATTTGAAGCGCTCCAGCCACATTTGAAGCTCTCCTCCAAGGTTCTCAGCCTTCCACTGGGGTCTTCTTTTCCAGAATTTACTCATTGCACAAGGCACACTGAAGTGTGCAAAACCAGAACCACACCCCAGCTTAAAACACCAGAACTTGGGCTGGTGAAATGACTCTACCTGTAGCCAACTGTAACAACCTGAGTTCAACCTCTGGGGCTCACGGGATGGAGGGAGAGAATGAACTCCCTCAGTCTGACCATACACGTGGGGATACCTCCACCCCATGAACATGCATACATATAAACAAACAAACAAACAACAAACAAATGCATGTAAAAATTAAAAGAACAAAACCCAGCCCTTTACAGAGAGAAATGGAGGCAACCTGTGTCTCCCCCACTTCCATACATAAACTTTTTTCATACATTCCACTCTTTCCCACTCCCCTTCCCCATAAATAAACCTGCTTCCCAGACTGATCCATTATTCTGAAAAGTGTTTGACACTGTCCTGGCATCTGCATGTATCCATTTATAAATGGACATGTTTTTTGTGTTATTAAGCAGATGGGATCACATTATAGACATCCTACTGAATGCTTAGTCTCTCCCCACCCCACCCCCAATTGCTGTATGTTCTCCAATAGATCCACTTCACTGGGTTGTAGTACTCCACATTCTTCATCTTCAGTCCGTTCATTCACATTTCTTGGGCTGTCCCCTGCTCCCCACCCATGTGTTCTACACAGAGGTCAGCCTCAGGTATCAGCTCTTGCCTTTCACCCTGTTGGAGGCAGGGCGTGCCAGGCTATCCATCCTCAAACCTCTCTCGTAAGTCTCCCGTCTCCCCTTAGGACGGTGGGACTACAGACTCATGCTACCCCCACACGGCTTTTATGTGGGTTCCGGGATTTACCGCTCAGGTCCTCACAGTGAGCCATCTCCCCAGCCATTTGGGGGTTCCTGGTGTTCCCTAACAGCTCCATGCACCGGCTCCTTGAGCCCAGTGCACCTCCTCCTGGGCAGTCCAGGAGTCCCAAAGTGTCCAGAAGCACACTCAGGCATCCTATTTCCTAGAGACATATTTCCTGTCACCTTCCCAGTGCCTCCTACTTCCTGTCCCCCAGACCTCATCAAACCCAGGACACCCTCTGCTGGTGTTCTCAGCCCACTTTTCTCTAGATCAAGACTTTCCTCACCCAGTCCCACCCAGGTCATCCCGGGACTATCCCAGCAACGTATCCTGACCCCACCCCATAGGCATGGACGTTCTCAGGACAAAACTCCACTGTAGCTGCTGAAGAGCCATGGCCCAGGAAAGCCCCAGATCCTGAGAGGCTCAGCTGGGCATAGTAGAGCATACTTATAGTTGTAGCACTCGTGAGACAGAAGGATTCCAAATTCAAGACCAACCTAGGCTACAGAGTGAGACTGTCTCAAATATCAAATGGGTTGTAGAGATGGCTCAGCAATGAAGAGCACTGGCTGCTCTTCCAAAGGACCATGACAGGATTCCAAGCACCCACATGGTGATTCACAGCCTCTATGACTCCAGTCCTAGGGTATCTAATGTCTGTTCTAGCCTCCATGTGCTCCAGACATACAAGCGCTGCATACACATATACATACATATATATACATATATATGTGTAGAGAGAGACAAAAACACCCATACATGTAAAATAAAATATTAAAAAAATTTAAAAAGATAAATTTTTTACATTATGTAGTTCCTGAAGGCTGAGCAGGAGATGGGATGTGAAGTAACCCTTGGCTGTCTGTGTCTTCAGGGTCAGAACCACAGAAACAGGGATCAGGCCCATGTGATGTGGCAGAGCCTAGGTTCCAGCTGCAGTCCTGCTAGGCCCAGGAACTCAGGGCATCTTGATTTCCACAGCCACCTCTGCCTCGATCCTGAGTGCTTGGACATCAGAAATGGAGTTCTTTCCCAACCCCAAGCTGTCCCTATCTGCCCCAGGCTGCCCCCATCTGCCCCAAGCTGTCCCCATCTGCCTCGTGGTCACCTTAGACCATAAAAGGACTGGGAAGACCTAGGAATGGGACCAGGGGGCATAGGAGTCCCTCATCTCCAGTTGACCGCCCTAGTTTGGCTGGGACCTAGGCTGCAGCTGGGACCAGGTCGTGGTCAGGGATAGCAGGACAAAGTACATCTTGCAAGGCTAGCCCCAGGTGCTCCTTGCTTCCAGCCAGCCAGACCCCCACTCCCAGGCATCGTTTCCACACTAGCGCCTTTTCAGGCGAGAGCGGCAAGCCGCTCTGCAGACAGTGGGGACTGGAGGCTCCACTCAGCAGACCAGGGGCAATGCATTATAAACATTTTCAATTAGCAGTTCCCTCCACTGCAGCACTCAGACGAGGCTCCAGGAAGAGAAGACTGGTTTTAAACAGAGCTTCTTCTCTCCCTTCACTAATGGGGTCAGAGCAGAGGGTTTACTGTTTGCAGGCAGGGGAGGTGGGGGGAGAAGTGAGCACTTCAGAGAGGTTCAAGCAAGGGGGCAGTTCTAGAACCCAGAATTCCTCACACCCGGCTTCACCAGCCTTCCTAGGCTCACCCTTTAAGAGCTAGGATGCTGAGCTTTGTCTAAGGGAGAGACACTCCACACAGGGAGACCCAGTCTGATGGCGGGCACCTAGCTGCCGTATATTTTAAGAAGCAACTGGATGGCGAAACATCAGGGAATGCCCCATGACTTTCCTTAATCTGGGCTTTCCCAGGGAATGTAGATGGATGTTGTCGTTTAATTACATTATTAACAGCAATAATTGCTGCCATTTATTATATGCTGACAGCGAGCTAAACAAATGCTGCACAAGAATTCTTGTGTTATCTTCTTACTCCCTACAAGCATATACCACCCCCCACCCCCACCCCACCCCCCGCTACAGTACGGGAAGTTTAGTGATGTGGCCATAATGTGAACCTCCACACTCTGCCCTGACTCTCTTGGATTACACTCACCCTGGAGTTTATTTTTCTTGATGGCACCTGACTCTAAAGAGATGTGTTTGAGGAAGTTCGAGAAAAGGAAAGGAGCCCCAAGAAGCCTCCAGGCTCCTGGACCCCTGAGCCTATGTCTTTGATGGTGGGGGATGGCTGGTGGTGGAGAACGGGGTTCTCTGGTAATGGGGTGGTGGAGAACCGGATTCTCTGGTGATCATTCTCAAAACTCTTATCTGGGGGGCTGAAGAGATGGCTCTGAGGTTAAGAACACTGATTGTTCTTCCAAAGGAACCTGGTTCCATTACCAGAATCCACCTTGTGGCTCACAACCTAACTCCAGTCCCAGGGATCCAACGCCCTCTTCTGGCCTCCACGGGCAGAGAACACGTGTAGAGTATAGACACAATGGAGACAAAACATCCATTCAGATAAAATAAAAGGTTAACAGAACAAAACAAACAAACACCAAAACGCAAAAACCCAACCAACAATAACACCGAACTCTTGATTTGCTAGCAGTAGATTTGGCAACACTTTCAGGAACTTTAATCTGGACCCTTCCAGCCAACAGCCTAACAGGCTAAAGATGCCAGGAACATGAGAGATTTGGGTTCAGCCGTCGAAATGTGGGTAAATATCTGCCCATTTGTTTGTTTTTTTCGTTTTTGTTTTTTTGAGACAGGGTTTCTCTGTGTAGCCCTGGCTATCCTGGAACTCACTCTGTAGACTAGGCTGGCTTCGAACTCAGAAATCCGCCTGCCTCTGCCTCCCAAGTGCTGGGATTAAAGGCGTGCGCCACTACCGCCCGGCCCATTCCAACTCTTGATAGCAAGGACCAGGGCTCTGCTCCATCTCCTAGTGAGGATAGAGATGGAGCAAGCGTTCTGCCCAGAGCACCTGCTCTTCTGTAGATGCCCTGCTCTGTCAAGGTTCAATAAGTTCATGGCCAATGAAGGGGAACAGTAAGGTGAGAGAAAGAGGGCGCGCGGCAGGGAGGCAGAGAGGGAGAGGAGAGAGAGAGAATGAATGTCCAAGCAATTGCAATAGAGAAGTCCAAACAACTGCAATAGAGGGGGTCCAAGCACGGGGTTTATACTTGTTGCCCCAGGTCTGGGCTCCCGGGTGACCTAAGTCACTTTACTCCCTCGCTGTTGGAAGGGACCTATTGTTCTTCTATGCAAAGACTAGAACAGGTCATCAGAACCCTGCACCCAGGTTCCGCCTCGCTGGCACGCTGCGCTCTATGAGGGGCTGTGAGTCGGTCAGAAGCTTCCACGTGGGGGCGCTGGAAAGGCGTAGGAAGGACGGAAACAGGGTCCGGCGGCGGCGTCCCCAGATCGGTCTCTAACATCTGGACTTCTTCCACAAGTGTCTCCACAGGGCAGCCAAGACCTCTTACCCGAGCCCGTCCCAGCCCCGCCATCCCCCCCATTCCATTTCCTTGATCTAGGAGGTGAACGAACACAGGAGCCGAAGGCAGACCCAGGTTCGAATCCCAACTCTGCCACCGTGGCGCCTGGCCTCCGGGAGCCGGCCTCTGTAATGGGCCCACGATCCCCTCCTCTGGCTGAGTGGGTGCTCGGAAGCGTCGGCTTCCTGCCCGCAGCTCGCCCGCGGCATCTAGTGTTTCCCTTTCCTGCCTCGTTTTTTTTTCTTTTTCTTTCTTTCTTTTTTTTTTTTTCATCCCTGCCCGCTTGCATCTTTTTCTTCTCGGCTCCGCAATCCTGGCCAAACCGCAGCCTTTAGCAATCCTTCGCGCCCACCCGGCGCCCAGGGAGCCTCACCGCTGCCGCGACCCACCCCGCGGCCAGAGCGCCGCCCGGGACCCGAGCCGCCCACGCGCGGTTGTTCTGGAGCTCAACCTGCCCTCATCAGTCGGTGAGGGCTGCTGCCGGCCTCAGCCGATAGGGGGCGCTGTCCCGCTCGGCCGGTCGGGGGCACTGCTCGGCTCGACCGCTGGAGGGCGCTGCTTGCCCGTTCCTGCTCGACCTCGGTGAGTACCGGGTCCCATCTTGCCAGGGCCCCGCCTACCCCCGTCCGACCCCAACCGGAACCTGCCAAGGCCCCACCCACCCTGCGTTTCCTCCTGAACCTTACCCTACGGGGACAGAGCGGTCTGTCCTCCGGTGGCCTTGTCATCCATCTGGCTTCAGCGTCCCAGCTCACCCGCCTCCCGAGTTTCGACTTTGCAGCGAAGGGGAGTCACCGGCCAGGGCTTCGCCCGGGTGGCCGAGGGCACCGGGCGGGGCTGCGATCCCGGTCGCCCGGCCTTCCAGCCTCAGCCTGACCGCAAACCGAGGGCGATGCTGCAAATAGCGGCGGTTTCCAGCTTGTGCCTTGCCTCCCTCTTGGCCTTCCGGACCTTTGGGGTTTTCTCTCTCTTCTTCCCCACACCCTCTCATCTGCCCAGTGCCTCCCGCTGTGTCCACACAGTGTGCCCACCACATCCTGACCCATGCACAGTAGTTCCTTCACCGGCGAGGTGGAGAACTTCAAGACCAATGGCGGGGCACAGGCGGCTTCTGTGGCTGTGAGCGATTTACCCAGTCATTCAGGAACTGCTTGCCCCACCCTAGGAAGTTTGCAGACAGGGAAACCGAGGCTCAGAAACTCCTCGAAGACTAAAGTTAGTCTGTCTGTGCCTACAGTGGGAAGGCTACCTCTCAGGTCCAAGCTGGGATCCTCAGGCTAGCCTGCAAGTCCTGATGGCACCAGAGTCCTGGATATTTCTCACCTGCCTGTTTGCACATATCTGTAAAATGAATAGGGCAAAAGTGATACCTGTGAGGAAAAATTTGTTAAGGAAGACGATGGAAAGCCCAAAACCAAGAGGGTGGAGGGAGGTGTTGGCTGTCTTACCCATGAGAGAGTTGAATAAAAGACATTCTGACAGCCTGTGGTGGCCCGAACCAGGGAATCTGCATTTAGCATGTACTAGTACTCTGAAACAATTCCCATTGCAACACACCACAGATTTCTGGTGTGAGGCTAGGCATGGTGTCTTCTTTGTCTTCCTATCCAGTCCCAATGATAGTAATAATAACAATAGTTAGCTGGACAGACATGGCGACGCTAGCCTAGCACTTGGGAGACAGGTAAATCTCTCAGTTTGAGGCCAGCCTGGTCTACAAAGCAAGTTCCTGAACAGCCATGGCTACCCAGAGAAACTCTTATCTCAAGGGAAAAAAAGTAACCTTAACAACAGTTAATGGACGTTAAATGTAGGTCATCCCACACTGTGCTGAACATCCCACGTGCACTTTCATTTCACCCTCGGCCTTGGCACAATGTCATTATCAGCCTTGTGTTACCCAGGGGGGCCCTAAGGTCTAGAGGGGTTAAGTAATAGCCAGAGGATCACATAGCTATTCAATGATGCTACACATGGATCCCTGATTACTGACCTCAGGGTCTTTGTTTTAGACTGACAGATGACGGGATGGATGAACAGATGGCCAGACAGAGGGAGGAGCTGAACAGAGAATGAGCTTGGAGTTTGTAGGAGAGTGACAGGATATGGAAGCACACAGGCACCAGTGTGGTTCCATGTTAGAAGGCCGTGGAAAAATCACTGTGGGTCAGTCAGTAGCTGACATTTGGGTTCCAAAGCCATTTTCTGGCAAATCTCATTTTCCACTTGTAAGAAGCCTCGCTTTTTTAAAAAAATGACTTATTTATTGTTATATGTAAGTACACTGTAGCTGCCTTCAGACACACCAGAAGAGGGCGTCCGATCTCATTATGGATGGCTGTGAGCCACCATGTGGTTGCTGGGATTTGTACTCAGGACCTCTGGAAGAGCAGTCGGTGCTCTTAACCACTGAGCCATCTCTCCAGCTCGAAGCCTCACTTTTTTAAGGACTGGCACTTCCCGGGGTAGGCAGTGTGTTCTCAGCTCAGATGGAGACAGGATGGGAAGAGTACACATAAAGGAGAGATGGGGTGGGAGTGATGGATCAGCAGTGACAGACTGGCCAACCAGGAAGGAAGGAAGCATGTCTAGCCCTCTTCCCATGGGGGTTGTCCCTGGCAAGCTGTAACCTCCAGGTCCCACATACTGTGCCATTGTGCACCTGTCGCAGGAGGGAACTCAGCCAAAGGGAAGGCTGGTATTGCATCAGCGTTAAGCCTTGAGATCAAATGTTGGGGTGGCAATGGGGAGGTCTAGGTTCCTGATGTCACTGGCTCGATCAGCCAAGGAGGGAGGCTGTTCCATGAAGCAGTGCGAAGGTGGGGTAAGCCCCAGGAAGGAAGCAGAGAAGCTGGAAGGCTGGGAGACACCCCAGCCACATACAGGTGGCCCAGTGGGGGCTTGAGCCTGCCGGCAGAGCTGGCATCAGGCTGAGTGGGGCTCCTGGATTCCCTGCACAGAGCAGCACCTGCTCACCATGCTGCCTCTCCTTGCCCTGTTTCTCCTGACCGGGCCGTCAGTGTGCACTACAGTGGAAGACAGAGAGGAAGTGGCTTTCGGCGCAGAAGCAGAGCCCTGGGTGACCATAAACCTGAAGGTACCTTTCTAAGATGATGAGCCACCATGGAGGGCTGGGAGATTCCTTCTGAGGCTGCCAGGATAGCAGAGTGTACTCTCCTAAGCTCTTTAATGGCAAGACAGACTGGTCAACCCTGATGGATGGGGAGGGTCTAGCCTTGATCTCTCCAACCACCAGAGGAGCATTTGGCTTGCACACCTGAGAGCAACAATATGTGCTATATGTATGGAAGCACTTAGTTAACATCTACTGTGTTCCTGGTACTGTCCTGACTGCCTTATGAAAAGTAACCCATTTCAACCTTATTGGGAAAATGTTATCCCATTTTACAGATAAGAAAACTGAGGTACAGAGAGGTTACATAGCTTGTTTAAGGTGTATTGTATTGCCTCAAAAGCACAGCTTCCACTTTAGTTAGGTTCTGATTCTATGTACCTTTGAATTGGAGATTTTTCCAGAATTTCTTTCTCAAGTGACTAACTGGAATAGGATTGCTATTTTGCTTCATGCAAGGAACTGCTTTTGCCTCCTAACAAACACTGGTGTTTGACAATGGTGGCATCTACCACCCTCCTGCATACTGTTACTGGGAAGAAATATATATATATTTTTAGGAATTATTTATTTTATGTATATGAGTACACGGTAGCTGTCTTCAGACACACCAGAAGATCCCATTACATGTGCTTGTGAGCCACCATGTAGTTGCTGAAAATTGAACTCAGGGCCTCTGGAAGAGCAGTCAGTGCTCTTAACCACTGAGTCTTATTACCAGTCTGGGAAGAAATCTTAAACGTTGGAGCCCCTACTCTGAGATCCAATATGACCTAGGTGAAGACTGACCTTGGAGCTCCCAGTCCCTCCTCAGGGAACCACAAGAAGAGACTGGCAGTCAGAAAAGCTTGCACGGGAGGTTAACTGGAGCCTGTCTCCCACAGTCCTAGGATGATGGAAAGGACACCCACCTGATTTTGATGTATGGTGCTTAGCCAGCTGAGGTCCCTGGAAGTTCTTAGAACTGGGACGTTAGGGATGCAGCTCACTTGGTATAGGGCTCATGTAGCATACACGAAGCCCTGGGTCCAATCCCCAACACCACATAAAACTGCATGATGGTGCATGCCTGGAGTCCCAGCACTCGGGAGGTAGAGGCAGGAAGTTCAGAAGTTCAGGGTCATTCTTAGCTGCATAGGGAGTTCAAAGCCAGTCTAGGGAGGGGAGGAGCAGTAAAAATGGAACCCCAGGAAGAACCACTCACAGACAGCCCTGCTGAGGATGGGGAGGGCCCTCTCTAGGCTGACCGGGGAAAAGGGGGGACCTGGGTTTAAGTCTCAGCTCGTCCACTGACCCCTGCTACTCTCGACCTCGGTCTTCTTGCCTGAAAGATGGAGAGAGAGGGGAAATGAGCCCTACCTAGTTCATTCTGGAGCTATGACACATTTTTTCTTTTTTTGGTTTGGAGACAGTGACAGACATGCAAAGTGTGAAAAGTCCTGTTGGATGATAGAGAGCACTGGGCATGGTCACATGGAAGTGTCATCAACTTCACATGTGCTGGCATTGGCAGCTCCGGTTTCCCCTGGAGGAGTGAATCTCAGACTTGCTCTTCCTCTCTCCTTTAGTGTCCCTTCGTCTCCTAAGACAGGAGGCTTGTACTAGGAGAGGAGAGGCTAGGCTAGAAAACCAGAAGTACGGACAGACTCTGAGGGTTGCTAACTGTCACTACAAATGGGACATTCTGATGGCTCCCAGTTCCCAGGGTGCCCTGTCTGCAGTCCCCCGCCCCACCTCCCGCCGGGCCTCCTGGGTAAACTAGAATGGTCCTCCTAATGCCTCCCCTCCTGCTAGCAGAAACCTAGTGGATAGAAGTCTGATCTACTTCCTTCATAAAGGGCCACTCTTCCTGTGCACTTGAAGGCTGCCCTTTGTTAAGGCAAAGTGGTTTTCATGAGCCATCCGAAGATGGGCCTCAATCTCCAAAGAGACTTTTCTCTGGTTTCTCTCTAGGCTGGATGACTCCAGCTGTCGACAGCTGCCCCAGCCACTGACGTCTTAGGGAGGAGACAGATTGGGAGACTGAATTAGGTCAAGACTTAGAAAACAGACTCTCCCTATCATGAAAACAGGGTGCCATCAACCCCAGACAGCACATGGGCCTTCCATGACATACAGCTGGTGTCCTGAGATCCTGGCTGGGCCCTAAGGAGAGTCCCTGATCTGTCCCCAGCTCCCAGACTCACTCGAGGCTATGGCATGCCTTCAGCTTTGTTGGAAAAGGTGATTCCCGCCTGTCTCAGTTCGGAGATGAACCCTCAGAGACTTAAGGTCAAAGAGGGAGAAGCCTTTGGCCAAAGTTGCAGAGGAGTGGGAGAGAGAGAAGTGGGTCTACAGCTGTGGGGGAGGGTAGTGCTAGTTGGGTAGCTGAAGGATTAAAATGGCTTTTCCAAGGGCAATAGCTCCTCCCAGGATGCCCAGCTCTGGGGAGGTTAAATCTGGGAGGATGGGGGAGAGAATAAAACAGCCATTATTAGCTCTGGTAGGTTTACCATAGGAAGTGGCAGCCAGATTCTGATCCTTGTTGACATTTCTCAAGATGGAAACGACCATTCCTCAAGACCTTTCAGTCCTGCTTCAGCTTCTCCTGTGTTACCCTAATTAAGGGCAACCTTAGTTTCCATGTATGTAAACCAGACAGGGGATCGCATGCTCTCCCTTTTAGACAGTCTTACTGTATATCCCTAGCTGGCCTGGAGCTATATGTACATTAGTCTAACATCCTGTTTGTGGTAATTCTCCTGCCTCCATTTTGTGTGTATGGTATATTAGTGATTGTAGTAATGTTTTGGCTGTGTGGCTGAGACTGACTGTGTGTAGGGTGTGAGGTGTGTGTGTGTGTGTGTATTAGTGATGGTGTTAATCTTTTGGCTATGTAGATGAGACTGTGTGTGGGGTGTGGTGTGGGGTGTCTGTGTATTAGTGATGGTGTTAATGTTTTGGCTGTGTGGCATTGTACTCACAATGCTCTGGCCTCAGCCACCCAGGTGCTGGGGTTACAACCACATGCCACCATGCCCAACTCCATAGTCTAATAATAGTTAATACTGAAATTTTGACCAGAGTGTGCTTGAGAGCCTGCCCTTTGATCTAGATGTCTCAGATTCAAGTTCTGACCCCATTTATCAGTTATGCTATTTCTGGACATATTTCACCTCTACATACTTGTATGCCTTCACCTGTTAAACGGTGACAGTGATAGTATTGAGCACTATTTTCATGAGGATTGCCTGAAAACTAATGTTACTAAATTAAAGTCCTTAGTGCAGTGCCAGGAACACAGTATGTGAAGTTTTACATCATCATTAGTACAATGTGCTATTTGGGGTAAAACATGAAAAAGAGCCCGGCGCCAGGCTGGCTGTTGAGATGGTTATTCCCCCCCCACCCCCGGCCTTTCATCACACACTCTAAGGCTAACTCTGCTTCTCCAGGGAATCCCCGTCCCCAGCATTGAACTGCAGCTTCAGGAGCTGAAGAGAAGCAGGACTCGCCAGTTCTATGGTCTGATGGGGAAGCGGGTGGAAGGTGAGTAACAAAGGCTGTGGGCGTGGCTCAGAGTGGCTTCTGCAATACCCAGTAGAGGGTGCCCATGGGATAGTGAAGTACACTGTCTATCAGTCATCAATCAAGCAGGGTGCTCTAGGGAGTGCCATTGGCAATACCCTTGTTGGACACCAGCGAGACAGGAGAGTGCTCTGAGGCTGGACAGCAGCACTTGCTCTGTCCATTTGGAGCACACTGGCTGCATCCATCAAAGGTGGAAATGTATGCACCTTTTGCCCAATAGTTTCACATCAGGAAATCTCAAGTGTGTGCGAGAATGTCACGTGAGCCTTAAGATGTTTGCACCATGGCATTCGTTGCCAAGTTGATCAGAGCAGCAAAACCTAAGACCACTAGTGGGGGGAAGGTCAAATAGAGAGCCTAAATGGGACATAGTGGTACATGACAGTAGTCCTAACACTTGGGAGGTAGACACAAGGATGATACGAAGTTCAAGGTCATTCTTGGCTACACAGTGAGTTTGAGGGCTAGATGAGATCCTGCCTTTAGAAAGAAGGATCAGGGAGATGGTTCAACTCAAGCATGTGATGCTGAATTTAGCACCCAACACCCACACGAGGAGCTAGGTAGTAGACCTGTAATTCCAGCACCGGGAAGTAAAGGCTGCACGGTATTTGGGTTTGGTGGTCAACCAGTCAAACCAAATTGGTGAACTTCAGGCTCAGTGAGAGGCCCTGCCTCAAAAACCAAAGTGGACAGTGATTCAGGAAGACAATCAGTGTTCACCTCTGGCTTCCATCCACACACATACACACACTCCTACAGACATATACACACATACACACACTCCTACAGACATATACACACATACACACACTCAGACAGACATATACACACATACACACACTCATACAGACATATACACACATACACACACCACACACACATACACACACTCCTACAGACATATATACATATATGCTATACCACACACACATACACCACATACACACACATAAATACACACATATCACACACCACACACACATACACACACTCATACAGACATATACACACATGTGCTACATCACACACACATACACACACTCATACAGACATATACACACATATACTACATCACACACACATACTCACACAGACATACATACACAAGCCACACTACACACACACAGATAACATACCACACACCATGCACACATACTATGCACATATACCACATACACATGCACACATATATACACCACACACTACACATAACACACACATACACCACACACACACATAAATACATAAATACACACCACACACACATACACACACATATATACTCACACATACATACATACACACACAAGCCACACCACACACACACACACACACACACATTTTGAAAACAAAACAAAACCTTGCAACCACACATAATGAGACATTGAAAAAGATGAAGGCATAGATCTCAGTTGTAAGGAGGTGTGCCTGCCATTTATAAGGCTATAGGTTGAGTCTCTAGCACCAGGCAAAACAAACAAAGTGCTTAAGCAAGCTGAGGATGACACCTGCCAGTAATCTTTAGCAGACAGAGCAGGAAGCTCCCTACAAGTTCCAGCCCAGCCTACATGGTGAGACCTTGTCTCAAAAACCTTGTTTTTTTTTCCTATTTCCCTTGAGCACAGCAGAACCTCACTGTGGTCAGATCTCTTGGGCATCAACAAGGCTCTGATAGTAAGTGCTTTTCCCAAGGATGTTGCCCCATATGTGTGCCAGGCCGCAGTGATGCCAATCTGCACAGGCTCCATGGTCTCCTCTGGGCATATTTCCACTTGTTACGCAAGGACAATGCCATGGCTAGAGTCCCCAACAAGAACCCTCACACCTCTCACCTCTCTACCCCAGGAAAGTAAGGCAAGCTTCAGCCCCTTCTCCTTCTCCCAGGAATGCACCCAATCCAGTCAACGGAGAGAATGGGTGAGTGCTGCCCTTGTCTGCCCTCCGCATGCTCCCTGGGCTGGGGCCCACTCTGCTGGCCATTGACAACCCTGGACTAAACAGTGACCTCCGGCTGGGGCATGCCTGGCCAGCACTGCTCTACCATTGGAGGGCTGCTGTGACCTGACCAAAAGGCTGGGCTTTCTGGTTATTCCCCAAAGGGTGGGATGTGCATGCTTAGGGACTGCCTGCAGGGGTAGGAGCTGGGGCCAGAGCTAAGAAAATGGATCAACCAGGAAGATAAGAGAGCTCAGAGATTCAGCCCTTGGCCCCCTGAGGATGTAAGAACTTCAAACCCAGGTAGGCTTTATTCTGCTGAAGCCCTTCTTCAGAAAGGGAATCACAAAGGCAGGTTGGGTGTGGTAGCTCACACCTTTTAATCCCAGCCCTGTGGAGGCTGAGGCAGAGGGACTACCTGTGGCTATCCTGGACTACAAAGCAAGTACCTGTCTCAAATGAAACAACACAGAAAAGCGTCAACCTCTTCCTACAACTCCTGAGCGCTGTGTGAATCAGGTCTAGCCCCATCATGCCCTTTGGGGCCGGCCGTTACTGATTTCACTGCCCTATCCCTAGCAGCTAGATTGGGACTGCCTACCCTGAGCAGACAGCTTGTCTCCATGGACCGGGAATGATGCTGTTCTTGGCACACTGTAGTGCAGTCCTGTTGTGTCACATGACTGTCGTTCCCAGCCTGGAAACTCTCCACAGGAAGACCAGGCTTGGGTCACTCTGCATCCTTAATATGCAGCCTAGTTTCTGTATATGGAAATATTGGTGAAAGGTCTAGCAAGAGGACAGTCCCTGAGTAAAGCCGTAGAAGAATGAAGGGATCTAGGGCATCTCCTCATGTCCTGTGATGAGAACAGCTGCATTTGCAAGGTCCCACCTTACTCTTCTGGTCCCTCCCCCATGGCAGCTTTTTGTTACCGTTCTTCTTCACCTCTTCTTTCTCCTTCACCAGGGTATCAGCTGGGACGTATAGTGCAGGACCTCCTTGGCACGAGAGGTTTGTCCATAGAAGGTAGGCATGGACATCTAGAGGGTGGCAAGGGCATCATGGGAAAACAGCTGGGTGTCCTACTGCCATCAGATAAGAGGCTCTTATAGTGTTCTGTCCAGCAGAAGGGGCCATGGGGGGGGGGGTGTGAGCTCAGGGTCAGGGAGGGAAAGAGGTTCCTGATGATCTTTTGATTTGTGTATGTTTGTATGTTTACATGTTTATATGCTGCAGTATGTGTGTGGAAGTCAAGAGTTGTTTTTCTTCTTTCCCATGTACCAGAGACCCAACTCAGGTGGCCAGACATGGTGGCTGGTGCCTTTACAGGCTGAGCCATCTTGCCAGCCCCGATGATCTTGAAGTTGAACCTTCCCTAGCCCATGCCCTCTAGGTTCAGTGGAGCCACAGAATAAGATGTTCTGCAGACATTTTCTATCTTTGTCAGCAAAGTCCTAGTTGTTGATCCCTGGGCCAGGAATTTAGTCTTAAAGAGATTCTTAGGCTTCACCAACTATCATTAACTAAGCAGCTCCATGGGAGAGGTGATACCCTAAGCGACTAACACCCTCCACCCCAGCGCACATACACACATACAAGCAGGTGTTACTCCCTCAAGTGCTTCCTAAAGCCAGGCATGAAAATAAATGATTCCGGCTTGGGGAGGAGCACAGAGCCAGTGAATCAGAGCTAGAAGGGCAGTGGATGCCAACAATGAGCAGAAGCAGGTCACGCTGAGCCACGCTGTTTCCGTTGTGCGGACTTCTGACCCTCCCTGTCTCTCCTGATAAAACACTGCCTTTTGGAAGAAAGACAGCAATAAATTGTTTTCTTGAGACTTTTTCAAGTCATCTGAGTCTTTCAGAGGTCCTCTGGAACTCACCCCAATTACTAACTTGAGATGAATATTCTACATGCTCAGGGTGAACTGGTTGCTTAGAGACATCATTTTCCAGGGATTGAAAGTAATTTGCCCTACGCCACACAGTGAGCTAGTAACAAAAGCAGTTTCCTGGTCAGTGATAGCTCCATTGTCCCCAGGACATGGCTTTAGATTACCAGTCCCCTCTCCATGGACGGTGACTGAGGGCTGGCTGGAGATGCGGCAGGTGAACCTATAATTTCACTGCTTTAGGAACCTGCAGACAGGAGACAAGTCAACAAAGTGCAAGGCCCGGAGCAGTGGCCAGAGAAAGCCTCCAGAGTCAAGAGGAAGATCAGACTCCCCTAACCACCAGCAACATATAGCACTCTTCCTTGGCAGAAGAGGATGGGGCCAGAGTTCAGAGAGCCTCAAGGGACACCTTCCAAATGATACCACGCCCATCTCTCCCCTGATCACAGCTGACGAGCCTCAGTCAACAGTCCTGTGTCTTCTGTCCTCAACTCGGGTATTTCCTGCCAGGTGTGCACCAAACTGCATTTCTTCCAGGACTCTTGGCATCTGGTAGCTATGACACACAAAGCACTGTTGCCTCCTTACAAGCTGACCCAGCTCTCCCTTGTATCTCTCCTTACGGCAAAGCTTTACACCCTGTATCCCATGCCTAACATACAGTAGGGCTCAATAAACGAGTTAGCAGTCATAGGTAGTTCCCTCAGCCATGTAGGGTAGAGGGCGGGATGTCAGAATAGCAGAGAACATTACACAGCCCGGGTCCAACCCTTGGGTGGAAAAAGAACTTGGGCCTGGCTAAAATGGCAACAGAAGCAAGAGAAAGATCCTAGTGGAGAAGGTGCTGCATAGATTTGGGGGTGGGGTCAGGAGCCTTCTTCCCATTGGACTCCTGATATTCCTACCAACAGACATCCCCCTCTGTGCTGAGGCTATGTATTGCTCAGTGGGCTAAGGCAATTGTTGCCAAGCCTGACTTGAGTTCAATTCCCAGGACCCACAAGGTGGAAGAAAAAAAGCTGTCCTTTTACTTCTGCATGTGTCATGGCATGTGTTACACAAAATAAAAAGACAGTTTTGAAGAGGTCACCCTTTCTAACCCAGCCTTCCTGATTGCATAATTCAGTCCCAGGTCACTCCTCAATCCTCTTGTATAAGGTGGCTGTCTCAGTCAGGGTTAACTGCTGTGGACAGACACCATGACCAAAGCAACTCTCACTCAACGGCTGTTTTAGTCAGTGTTTTACTGCTGTGGACAGACACCATGACCAAGGCAACTCTTATAAGGACAACATTTAATCGAGGCTGCCTTACAGGTTCAGAGGTTCAGCCCATTATCATCAAGGCAGGAGCATGGCAGCATCCAGGCAGGCATGGTGCAGGAGAGGATGAGAGTTCTACATTTCCATGTGAAGGCTGCTAGTGGAAGATTGAATTCTGGGCAGTTAGGATGAGGGTCTTAAGGCCACACCTCCAAATAGTGCCATTTCCCACGGCTAAGCATATTCAAACTATGACAGTGGCCATTCAACTGCTTTGTTTTTAGAAGGGCCAGTTGCCCTCATTGTTCATATACCAGGGCAGAGCTCCAGAGAAACAGAACAGTTCCAACCTCAGAGGGCTTCATCTAGTTGGGGGAAACCCATGTGCCTATGATACAAGGACCCTGATGTTTAGAGATACCGGAAGCTAGGTGCAGTGCTAGTTATCTGTGGTCTCAGCCCCCAGGAGGCTGAGGCTTGAGCCTGGGAATTAAGCCTGGACAACACACTGAGACAAACAAACAAACACACAAAAGCCCACTCCAGTGAGCTGGTTCCAAGCAAAACTCCTTGCTGCCAAACCTGACACAATCCCTAAGATGCTCTTGGTGGAAGGAGAGAACTGACTCCTAAAATTCTACACATGATACAGAATTCACACATGTGTGTATACACACTATAAGTAAGTGTAATTTTTAAAAAGTCCCTTAGAATGAAATCCAAGGGGAAACAAGGGGGATAGGGGTAGGCTGGAAAGATGGCTCCGAGGTTAAGAACAGTGATTGCTCTTCCAGAGGTCCTGAGTTCAATTCCCCAAAACCACATGGTTCACAACCATCTATAATGGGATCTGATGCCCTCTTCTGATGTGTCTGAAGACAGCTACGGTGCACATATAAAAATAAACAAATGGCTAACATAGTGCTTAGCATGTGAGCATCAAGACCTTGGTTTGATTCCCAGAACTTACATAAAAATCAGGGCATGGTAGTATGTGTATGTAATCACAGTGCTAGGGGCAGGGAAGAGAGACCCTGCCTCAAAAATCAAGTGTTTGGCACCCAAGAAACAATATCCAAGACTGTCCTCTGGCCTCCCCATGCTGTGAACACACATGCAAGTGCACAGGCACACATAAAGGGACAGGGGCTGGACCACAAGTGAGTTGGGAGTTACTTGAGTAGGGTTAACAGTGAAGGAAACTCATCCACTCATCCATTAGACCATCACCAACACCCCGCCCCCCCCCCAAAAAAAAACAAAAAAACAAACATATGTTTATCTTTATTTTCCCACATTACAGAGAGGAAACGGGTTATTTTTTCCTGGGCACTTGATCCCCTGTGTGACAGGGTGAGGGAAGGGTATATTGAACAAGAAGGAAAGATAAGCATTTGGATGCCTGGGTGGGGACAGCAGAGGCTGCTGAACTAACCAAGGTAGTCTTCAGCCTTTCTCCCTTCTCCCTCATGGAGATGTATCTGGAGGTTGGACATGGTCTGACTTCTTCCTTGGAGTCTGTCCTCATAGCAGAATTCCCAGCTGCTAACGCTTCATCCACTCACCCCCCAATCCACAAAGCATCAGGTGCCCATTCTGCCCACAGACCCATCCAGGTTGTGGTCACAGGGTGGTTCCCTTAAGTCAGTTCACCGTGAGACTCGGCAAGGGAGGTGACTTAATTCTTTTGCTTCAAGCTTGGGAGGTTTAGGAGAAATAAAATTCACTGGGTGGTCCAGTACTTGATGGGAGCTCAGGTGCCACTGGGGACTTGAAGGCTCTGATGGCCTTTAGGAGGGCTGAGATGTTCACATCTGAAAGCTCACTCTGTGCACCTGCCAAACCTGCCACGTTCCCCCGAGTTCCCCCAGTGCCTCCATTGCACTGGTCTGTTGTGCATGGTCAGGCCAGTTTCTCTGTAAAGGTTCCTAGTCAGGCACCATCTGCCCAGCTGCATTCCCAGCACTCTCCACTCCCCTTCATTTCCACTCAGCTATGTGGTGAGATAACGCTGAATTCTCTCTGGGTGCTGAGCTGGTCTCTCTGGAAGGTGGGTTTTCTTAGTCACCGCCTAACTCCAGCTCCGACAGCAATGTTGAAGAGCTCTTTGGGGAGTACTCTGAAGGACTCACATCCTGTTTTCAAAGAGTCTGTCTCCAGGGAGCCACACGGTACAGGTGACTGAAATAGTAGCCACCCTGAGTACACAGTTATAGTTCTGAAACGGCATATCTCCAGAAAGTGTGGTGGCACACACCCGAAATCCCAGCATTTGAAGGTAGAGGCAGGGGGATCAGGAATTCAAGGCCAGCCTGTGAATTCCTGAGCTAAGTTGGGAGTGACATCTTCAACAACCCCAAGAGTGGGCTAAATGAAGCACTTCAGTTCTGTCTACAGTCTCTCCCCACACTGGAGGTCAGCTCCTGTTTCTGGTCTACAAGCACCAAACTATCATTTCTGTGACCTTTCTTTCTTAAGTAATCATGTTTATGTGCATTGGTGCTTTGTCTGCATGTACGTCTGTGTAAAGACGCCAGATCCTCTGGAACAGACCATGTGAGCTGCCATGTGGGTGCTGGGAATTGAATCTAGGTCCTCTGCAAGACCTAGGATTTTTAACTGCTGAGCCACCTCTCTAGCCCCAGCTTTCCAACTTTCTACTACTGAAAATCCCAAGTCTGGCACATAGTTGAGGAGGGAAGTGAACCACTCACAAAGGGCTTCACATACAGATTCAATGTGCAGCAGATTCTTGCACACTGTATCATGTGAGATAAGAGACAAGCTTCCAACAACTTGTGACACAGGACATCCAAGGTAGCCACTTCCAGAAATGGCCCTTATTAGAAGGTAACTTGTCAAGATGAAAGTGTTCATCTCACAGAGAATGCTTGGGAGGCACCAGGGAGCTAAAGCGGTCAACAGTCCAGGTTATTTTTCTCTATTTCTATGCACAAGTAAACAAAGCCAGGAGTCCAAACATATACTGAAGGCACTGCACAAGAGGTAAGGGTCAAACGGACACTTTGCCCGGGGGTAGGGGGGGAGCACTTTCCTCACCGGTGAGTCTTGTTTCTGGTTTAGTGACACTCATTGGCATTGCTGAAGATACCACAGGAAGTGAGCAATTACACTGCCCCCATCAGTCTGGAAGAGGTAGTCATTTGCAAGCCTGTGGCCAAAAGAGCTGAAGTAAAACCAGGTTAGATCCAACTCCTAGTACATACTACATCCCATTATTTAGCAAAGGTGTTCTCATACACACCCTATGAGGCCCCGGCAGCCGGTGAGCCAGACCTTCCTCAATACTTCATCATTCATCAGAGGTGGTTCTTTGCATTCCAACACATTCCAAAAATTAGTTTAGAGTCCCAAGTATGCAAAGAAGCCAGAATGTGCTTCCTGCTTTACCACTGAGGCTTCTCAAACCAGGCTTTATGAATCTCATTCCTGGAGACTCCAAAGGCAGTTTCCTGGACTGTAATAAATGTGTGCATATTTGCATAGGTACAAAAAAATAATCCTAATGAGTTTTTCAGCTTCACAAAGGTCAGAAGCAAACAGAAGAGAAAGAAGGTGGCTCAGAGCCCTGAAGTGTATTTGAACCTGCTTTAAGAACAGCCATACTAACTACCCTTGCAAGGGAATCAAGATGCTGATTCCATTGGTTTTGTGTTCCAGAAGGGATGTATGTGTGCCGCAAGCAAACTGTGTGCCACTTTCATCTACAGATTTTAAGATGCTCCACAGACCCAACCTTGATCTAGCGCAACCAGCCTGACAGACCAGTCCATTCTAGCAGTCCCTAATCCCAGATATACAACCTGAACAACGGGGCTGATGACAGCCAAGCCCGAGCAGGAAGCATCTCTGTGCTCTGCAAAGTGCATACTACACTGCTAAAAATGACTCAACAGGACTCACTATTCTCATGAGAAATAGGAGACCATCAGAATCACCAGGTGACCACAACATGGCTTTTGGAGGCAAGAGAAGCAAGGCTCTCATTCAGTATCATAATATAATCTATTTTCTGGGTGGTCTTAGGCGTCCCTATAAAAGGGTCATTTGACATCTAAACCCTACACGCAGAGGACTGCTGCTCTAGAAACACGAGTGTATCTGCCTAGAAGGGAAAGGACGAGCAAATACTAGGGAACTGAAGCCGAGGAAGTACAGGTGAAGCAGAGGTGGTATGGATTCTCAAGTAGGACAGAGTGCAGTGAGCATTCTGGCTTCTTGTCGTGGTAGGCTGCAGGTTTCCTTCTGTATAAGCAGTGTGAGCAGACTGCATACAGCTAATGCAAAGGGCAAAGGAAGTAATGCTGAGCGCACATGAGGCTGCCACACACAGGCCTCCACTGAGTGGCTAACAGGATCAGGACTGTGCAACCTTCATCTCTCCCTCCCTGGCATTCAATTCTCATGGTCCATGTTACCCACCTCCACTCTTCAAACTGTGAGAGAACAAAGTCTCCCTCTGCTGCAAATGTTTACAACACAGAGACTTGAGCAAATCCTGGTCTAAGATCAACAGAAGGGAGGTTATTTTTCTCCACTGTATTTTCCAGCTCCGGTAAGAGGCCTTGCCAGTGAGCAAAAGAACCTCAGCAAACACAGCTCCCTTTCCACCACAGATGGCAATGCCCAACCTCCCTGCCCTGCCTGAGCAAACACAAGCAAAAAATGCAGCTATTTCCAGAGGCACAATCTGGGTTGTATAATGATTAGACATGGCATGGCTCGCTGCTGGTGAACATGCTTGGAGGAAAGGAATACACTCGATTCTGCCTCCTACAAGCATCCATGGAATCCCCAACCCACCCTAACTTCCCACTGGCTCCTTGACACGCCCCCAAACCAGAGGCAGATGAATGAAAGAAGAGTTACACTAGCTAGCTGCTGTCCTGCCTAACTACTTCCTGGAGCCAAAGGGAAGCAGATTCTCTTTGTTCTACCACTCGTGAGTTCAGAGACAACACCCACTCTGTCAGTAACCTGCTTCACAGGGGAAAACAATCCACAGCTCCAAACCCCACTGCTAACACTTTACCGAGTCACCAACCTCACGCCAATCACACCACTTCACATATAAACAAGCTTCAGACCAATCAGACATGAGCAGAGAACATGCTTTATTGAGTAGATACAGAAGAGCACATTCTACCACATGTGGGGAAGGGCTCAGCATCTGTAAAAGGCCTTCACCCCTTCAGAAAACCCCCAGTGAAGCGGCTTCTGGATACATTTTAACAGTTACACTGAAACTGGAGGGGAGCCACTGAACATGCTTAAAATCAGCTCCCTCCAACCCACAGTGAGTATTAGTAGTGTACAGAGATGACAAGAGAAAGGCACAAATGACCAGAGTTAGGGTTGTGGTAAGAGGGTGCCACGTGAAGACAGCAGTGTTGGAGGAGACCGAGTTGGGAAGGGTGACATGTCAGACATCAAAAGCTGCCCCAAGATAGCAGGTTATATACTGGGACAGGGAGAAATTAGAGGGAACATTTCTTCCTTCACTTAACACCACCAAAAATAGGAACCCAGAGAACAGGATGATGGTGGCAAGTCCCGAAAGGGAAATGGAGTTAGTTCTTAGACAGAAGCACTTCAGCCAGCGGGGGAGGCACTGTTGGAGAGGGAAGCAAACCGTAGCAGAGCGGCCACTGGCTGAGTCATGGGCTGAGAAACACAAGTCACTTCAACCATTTTCCACTTCTCCCAGGAAGCTCTCGACAAAATCAGTGCAACTTATGTGGAAAGCATAGCCACCCTATACCAGATTGGCAAAGGCAGGTGTGAGAGATCCACAGTGTGATCACTTAATGTGGTGAGAAAAAAGATTGTTAAAATATTTTGGCAACCGCCAACATAAAAAGGGGCAGAAAAAAAAGCGGGGGCATTTTCTGCTGTGGTAAAGAAAAACCCATTTCCTTCTAGCAAGATGCTGCCCCAGCCTGCCCACAGGTAAATACAAAGGAAGACATGGGGCTACCCTATACTCCACCTTCTCACTCAGACGGACCAGGTCCTCTGAACCCTGGGAGACGGCAGGTGTTCCTAGCTCTGTTCAGCCTGATCCTGATCAAAGGTAAGTCTTTTGACAAAAAAGAAAAATAATGACCGTGGGATGAAACCCAGGGTGAGTGAACTCTCCCAGCAGACACACGGACACTCACTCACAGGCGCTGCCTCTTCCCCACCCCCCCCCCCTTCATGAAGAATGTGTGAGGAGAGACTGGAAAGGGCCCTTTGGTGGCAACCATGTTTGGAGGTCTGCTAACCAGGCAGGAAAAAGCACTAGCACAAAGGTCAGGACACAACAAACCTCACGGGGTTAAGAGCATGAGGAGGGGACCAGTGACTGGACAGGTACAGTACCATAACACAACTCCTTGGGTCAGTGCTATGAGGGATCTGCACTTGAGCCTAAGACAGATCCGTCCAGGCAACCTCACTGAGGCCGAAACAACAGTTCCTCAGAACTAGTGTCTGCAGTGCACACGAAGGCTGGAGCCAGAACAGTCCTGAGGGGTGGCCTTCCCAAAGGATACTGTACTTGCCAATCACAAGAGCAACAGAAATGACAGACAGATCCCTAGGGTACGGATTCCTACTGCTGGGGCTCGCTGGCTCAGAATGACAGGTCACTTTAAGTGCCCTTGGGAGGGGTCCATTTTAAGCAGCTTGGATCCATGGTTTTGTTGGAGTTGGACCTTTTGGCCTCTTTGGCTATCCACTCATCTATCAGGTCCTGTGAAGAACAAGGAAGCAACTATTACACACATGCAACTAGTACGCTTTAAAAAAGATTCCAAACTGACTAGTAACAGATTCTCCCAAGTCCTCCTAATATATTAAAGTACAAGATGATATCATTAGATTTGCAAAGTTTCCTCTTTATTCCTATTCTGCCTTCAATGAGAACTGGAAATCCTTATTCATTTATGCTTATGATGTGTAGGTAACTAAGCTGAAGTGGCATTCCACAGAACAACAGTCCTAGAACTTATGAGGACTCACAGAGATGGGTACAAGTGTAAAGCCACACAAAGCCGCTTAGCTTGTTTCATCTAGATCTGACAGAGCTTACCACAAGCTCTGATATGGACAAGCAGGGAGATAAGCTTAGCAGCAAAGGCCGTGTGGTCCCTGCTGCCAGCTGGAAGGAGGCTAGAAGGAGCTTCCAGTCAAGCCCTCTAAGGGAAGGTAACTGTGGGTAGCGCGGTCCCACTGAGCTCTCCTAGACGTTAAGGACACCACAGGCAGCTGAGGAAAATCTCACCTGTCTCTTTAAAACTAGGTGCTTGCCTTTCCAATACTTGAGCATCTGAAGGGCTTGCAGAGTGCTGACAATGTCCACTGGATTCACAGCTGTTTCCTGGCTAATTTCTGTAACAGAGGAGCCACTGAGATCCCAGTGGGAGCAGACTCCCACACCCCATGTCTCCCCCTTTCATGGAGAGTTTTCCAGAGCCCAAATCTGTGTTACTTGGGCCAACCTGTTCAAATGTCTCACCAGTTTGGAAGTAACTATAAAAAAACAATTTAATGGTAGGAAGCTACTCTTGACCCCTTAGAAATCAAGGTCAAATATGAAACCCCTAAATTTACCCTAAAGATGTCTTTCCTAAAATTTACACATTTCAAAATACTGAATGAACTCTTCCTGATTTTCAAAAGAAATGAGGAGCTTGACATAGTGGCACACACCTTCAATCCCAGTACTTAGGAGGCAGAGTGGGGCAGATCTCTGTGAATCTGAAGCCAGCCTAGTCTACACAGTGAATTACAGGATAGCCAGGGGTACAAAGAGGAACTCTGACTTGAAAAACAAACAAATGATATATATGTTTGTGTATGTATGTATTTTATATGGATTTTTGCCTGGATGTGTGCCTATGAACCTATGTGTGCCTCGAACTGGAGTTCTATACGATATAGGCCTCAATGGGGATGCTATGAACTGAATCCAGTTCCTTTGGAAGAACAGCCAGTGCTTTTAATCACTGAGCCATCTCTCCAGATCTTCCCCTTCTATTTTATATGAAATTAAGTGCTAACTTTAGAACCCTTCCCAGGACCTAATGTGCTGGCATCTTCAGTCCTGCAGTGACAGTCTCTGCAATGCTCCCTACTCATAGTCGGATTAAACACTCTGGGGGCCACTGTCATGGAGTACAACCTACCTTTGATGGAAATTTCCTTGCCCTGGAAGTTGTGTAGGTACCGCAGCAGTACCTCCTTCCAGTAGCTGCGGTAGCTTATGAGCCCCAGGTCTGACAATGGGCGCTCTGGAGAGCCGACTTTCTCTTCTACTTTGGAAAGTAAATAACCTACCAAGAAAAAACACAGATCTGGATTTTGTTGTTTTTATTTGGGGAGGGGGCCTTAAAAATCATATTTACTTATTTTGTGTGCATGCTGGCGTGGAGATCAAAAACACTAAAAAATTGAAACCAGCCGGGCGGTGGTGGCGCACACCTTTAATCCCAGCACTTGGGAGGCAGAGGCAGGCGGATTTCTGAGTTCGAGGCCAGCCTAGTCTACAGAGTGAGTTCCAGGACAGCCAGGGCTATACAGAGAAACCCTGTCTCCAAAAACCAAAAAAAAAAAAAAAAAAATTAAAAATTCACAATACCACAACCACTTTTCTCTTTTCTTTTCTTTTCTTTCCTTCCTTGCTCCCTTCCTTTCTTTTTTAAAGTTAACCCAGGCTTGCCACAAATGTGTGGCAATCCTCTATAGAGATAGAAGTGCTAGAATTATATGTGTGAACCACCATGGCTGGCTGTAAACTTCTTACTTTGGGGCTAGGGAGATGGCTCAGCAGGTAAAGTACTTTCCATGTAAGCATGAGAACCAGAGCTTAGATCCCTAGAACCCTCATAAAAACAGGTCAGACTGGTGGCTGCCAGGCACCCCAGCCTTTTAGAAGCATAGATGGGATCTCTGGGGCATGCAGGTTAGCTAGACCATCCAAAGTAGGTGAGCTCTCAGTTTAGTGAGCTGATCAATAAATAAATCACAATTGGAGGAAGACATCATCAACTTCTGCCTGTCACATGCAAACATACAGATACATGCATATTATACATGTTCATGACAAAAGATTTGAAAAATATTTATCTGTATTTTATGTGTATGAATTTATGTTAGTGCACTATGTGTAGAGCCCAGAAGAGGGCATCAGATCCCCTGGAACTGAAGTTACAGCTGGTTGTAAGCTGCCATGTAGATGCTGGAAACCAGAACTTAGATCCTCTGTAAGATCAGCAAATGCTCTTAACCACTGAGCAATCTCTCCAGCCAAACCTCCATTCTTTTTTCTTTTTTAAAATGTATATAAGTACACTGTAGCTGTCTTCAGACACACCAGAAGATGGCATCGGATCCTATTACAGATGGTTGTGACCCACCATGTGGTTGCTGGGAATTGAACTCAAGACCTTAAGAAGAAGAGCCGGGCTGGTGAGATGGCTCTGCGGAGAAGAGCACCGACTGCTCTTCAGAAGGTCATGAGTTCAATTCCCAGCAACCACATGGTGGCTCACAAC
>NW_022196911.1:91140365-91157185 GCF_008632895.1 Mastomys coucha
AAAAAAAAAAAAAAAAAGAGCCAGTGCTCTTAACCACTGAGCCATCTCTCCAGCCCCACCTAACCTCCACTCTTACTTTGACTAAAATTCAATGCTGACTAGGACACAGCTAACTCTTATTTGTCACAGTGGTTTTGCTCTAGAATCACTGGGAATGCTGACTTAGCACTGAACATTGAACCATTGCTCACAGGAGTGAGGCTTGCTTCTTGAGAGCCTCTGTCCAGAGTGTCACCAACCCCGTGTGTAATGTGCTTTTCTATATTTCTGTTGATTCAAAGGCACTGTCCGCACAGCCCACAGCATTGGAATTCATGGAATTCAAGTCTGCAGAGAGCTTACTAGCAATGCTCATTTTACACCAGCAGTTTAAGGCAAATATTCTTTGTTTGTTATTTGGTTTTTGGTTTTTTGAGACAGGGTTTCTCTGTGTATCCTTGGCTGTCCTGGAATTCATTCTGTAGACCAGGTTGGCCTCAAACTCAGAAATCCGCCTGCGTCTGCCTTCCAAGTGCTGGGATTAAAGGCGTGCGCTACCACCACCTGGCTTGCAAAGATTCTTAACCTTCCTAATGCTGTGACCCTTTAATCCTCAAGCTGTGGTGGTGACCCCCAACCACAAAATTATGTTTTCTTTTTTTGCTACTTTGTAACTAATTTTCTATTACGAGTCATAATATGTCTGACATGTGGCCCCCATAGGTTCTTGCCATCAAGCTGATGATTTTAGCTCAAGCCCAGGATCCACACAGAGAACACTCCTGCACGCGGTCCTCTAACCTCCATATGTACCTACCAAACTAACAAACAAATGTAATGAGAACTACCCTCGCCCAATTAACCTGGGAGTTACACATCAGAGGGTAGACAAATTCAAACCTGATACCCATGATTAATGAAGAGTGACTATAATACCCAAAGCCTTAACCAGGTACATGGATTTCCTCAGCAAGTGCTTACATAAGTAAGATCCCAAGCATCAAAGTAATGCTTTAAGCCATAGGCGCGCATCTGCACTATCTCAGTCTCAAATGGGATAATCCTGCAGAGTTTTATTATTCTATGCATCTCCTACTAATTCAGTAGCAATTTATTTCCCCACTTTGTTCTTTCACTAACTAGCTGTGACTACATGTTAGGAACTGTCAGGACCACAGGACACAGGACTGACCCCATCCCTTCAGGGTCACGGCCTGAGGAGCTGATGCTCAGCAACATCACTTACTGAAATCAATGAGCATCTTCCCATAGCCCTGTCTCATGTACTGAGGCATTGTGAGGATACAGGAGACATTGTAGTTGAGAAATGAATTCTTCTCCTAAAATCAAGAACACAACAGCAGATAATGAGGTACAGCTTGCCATTTTATATATATATATAAATAAAAGGAACCAAACTGAATTCCCCTGGAAGGTCAAAATACAACTAAATCACATTATTACCCTACTGTTTATAAAATATCCAGAATAAGCCAATTCATAGGCAGAAGGAACAGGAAGGGTCAAGAGGAAACAGGAACAGACTACAATGTTTCTTCTTAGAAACTGCGAGGACTGCACTAGTCATACAACTGTCAATATACTAGAAACCACTTGCCCCAGAGAGTTAAAGTGATGAATTATATGGTACATTGTAGTTTGTTTTTGTTTTTTTAAAGATTTATTTATTGTTATATGTAAGTACACTGTAGCTGTCTTCAGACACACCAGAAGGGGACGACAGATCTCATTACGCAGGATGTTTGTGAGCCACCATGTGGTTGCTGGGATTTGAACTCAGGACCTTCAGAAGAGCAGTTAGTGTTCCTGTTGAGCCATCTCACCAGCCCTGTATTTTGTTTTAATTAAGTTGTTACTTTACATTTAAAGCTCATAACCATATCTGTGGTGGCCTTTAGTCCAAGCACTGAGGAGGTAAAAGCAAGTGGATCTCTGTGAGTTCTAGGCCAGCCAGGACTAATTAATTGGGAGACCCTGCCTCAACAGAATGAAAGAAAACCATGACTGGGTATTTTCCCAGCTCACGGCTGTAATCCCAGAGTTCTGGAGGTTAAGGCAGGAAGACTGTCCTAGGTTTGATGCCAATCTAGGCTGCATGACTCCAAGTCAGCCGAGGTAACAGGAGGACCCTGAACTGAGCCCTGTCACGAAGCTCTCTATGATACAAGTGCACCTTTTGGGAAGGCTATCACTATCATCTGCATCCTCAGGGATCTGAGCCCTCTAAAGCCAATACCCACAATGCTGCTGTGCTTGCTAAGCTTCTAAACCACCAGATCCTGCTCACCTTAGAAAAATACCCAATCAGATGGCAGCCAGTATTGTCCGCTTCTGTCATGACGTAGAACAGGAAAGGTTCTACATCATAGTATAATGTCTTATGGTCCAGAAAAAGCTTCGCCAAAAGGCAGAGGTTTTGGCAGTAGATCTGGAGGCAGAAAGAGAATTTTTGTGGAGGTCAGTGACTTCTGAACTCACCCAAACCAAAGCCTAGAAAGAATGATCACATCAATACTATCTACGAAATAAAACTAATTCCTATCTCCCTCACAAATGTTTTGTGAAGACAAAACCTTCCTTTGGAAGCCCATCAATGCATTTCTTTCTCTCAAGTCACCACTCTTTACCTTGTTTTTCTTGCCATCTACTTCAAACACAGAGATGGAGCCTTTGCGATAAATCTCATCACCAGGGGGGTGTTTCCACACACACTTGGCCTACAAGAGAATGGAATTCACATGAAGCAGTAAGATTTTTCCTACCACCCTATTCCTTCATTGGAAAAAGAAACCACAGGGTAAATGTGGTAAACTGAGTTGGACAGCTGAATCCATGCAAAGACAGTGAAATCAATTGTTTTCAGAAAAGTTAAAGCTTTCTTAAGCTGTTGCAATATATCTAAGGAAATATATGGCTGTTTGGCTCAAGTTTTCTGGATTATTGCTGGCATTATCTCAGCCCAAGATATTAAATCACATACTACGTAAAAGCTAAACAAGAATATCCTAGCTTACGATAAAATATCACATGCCAACAGGAAGTTCTTAAGCAGCTTAGTGTTACTAAGTGCGCTATGCTCACCTTTGCCAGTCACCTCCCACTGCCATCCTACCTCTACCATGTGTCTGCACAAGGATGATCACCATGAGCCGCTCACTATCTGCCCACCTCCTGCCATATGTTAGATCGAGAGAAAATCCTTCTATGGCTCCTTCTAAAAGGAAGGAGGCTGGGCTGAGCAGCAGGAAGCTAAAAGGCTCTTAGTTCCAAACTCTCTTCCTTATTCTCAAAATGTTCAACTCATGGTGCTGGAGCTAGCACTCAGCACCTCAGGCAGCAATCCAAGTTCCCTCTACTGAAATAATTGCTGGCCCTGCAAGCGAGAAGTCGGAGCAGGGACAGGTGTTTGCTCCCAAGCCCAATGACTCAAATTTAATTCGGGGAACCTCCATAGAAGAAGAGAACGGATAGACTCCTACAATGTTCTGTCATCTTCACGCATGTGCTACAGTGTGCATATGTATACATGCATGAACATTCACACACATACATACACAAAGTTTACATTTACAAATATAGAAAATCTCTCTCTCTCTCTCTCTCTCTCTCTCTCTCTCTCTCTCTCTCTCTCTCTCTCTCTCTCTCTCTCTCTCTCTCTAAGACAGGGTTTATCTATATAGCCCTGGCTGTCCTGGAACTCACTCTGTAGACCAGACTGGCCTCGAACTCAGAAATCTGCCTGCCTCTGCCTCCCACGTGCTGGGATTAAAGGCGTGCACCACCACTGCCCGGCTGAAAATTTCTCCTTTTTTAAAAAAGATTTATTTATTTATTTTATGTATATGAGTACACTGTAGTTGTCTTCAGACACACCAAAAGAGGGTGTCAAATCTCATTACAGATGGTTGTAAGCTATCATGTGGTTGCTGGGATTTGAACTCAGGACCTTTGGAAGAGCAGTCAGTGCTCTTAAACACTAAGCCATCTCACCAACCCAGAAAATTTCTTATTAAACAATTTACTACATCTTTTGACAACTCAACTGGACATAGTGGTTGGTCCACTTGGTCATGTGAGCACTCAAGAGACAGAAGTAGGAAAACAACTACCTACTTGAAACAAGAATCACACACATATATATATATATATCCTGTAAGAATTCTATTTTAGGTTTAGGAATGTAGCTCAGTGGTATAATTCTTACCCAGTAAGTGTGAGGGGGTGTTCCCTGCTTCCTGGGAGTTGGGAGGTAAGGGGAGCCCAACATGCAAGGCATGGATGTCATATTCTAATTATCACGGGTAACTAAGAACATGTATAAACTGGAATTGTTTCAAAGTTCCATCGATATTCCTATCTCCTTCCACTATTCCTGCTGGTTCTTTCCGTGATAACCAAACTAATGCAACAGCTGTTTGTTTGAAAACGTCAGCCAAGCCAGAGAAGCTACTTCAGTGATTCCCCCTGAAGCAATGGGGAGGAGAAACTTGCATTCCCAAACCTGACTTCTACACTCATACAAGTCACCACACTCAGGTGTGCACATCCTTTCCTTTCTTAACATACAGAATGCTAAGAAATGCAAACTGTTCTTTTCATCATCCATTAAAGGTGGCTATCCCTTACAATATGCATTCATTCAAGATAGACACCCACCATCTTATAGATGAGCCACTGTTCTATGTAATAAAATATATGTGTTTTCATTGAGTTTGATACAAACACAAACTGTAGGGAGAGGTAATTCATATGCTGAAGAAGAAACAAAAGACAAAAAAATCAAGAAAAAAAAAAAAAGACTTTCGTGGACAGGATGTAGGTAAGATGCTCTGCAGCACTGGTCCCGGCAGAGGGTTACCCTGGTTCCTTAGGTCTCCACCCCATTGCTGTGGACATTTGGGAGGTTACCCTGGTTCCTTAGGTCTCCACCCCATTGCTGTGGACATTTGGGAGGTTACCCTGGTTCCTTAGGTCTCCACCCCATTGCTGTGGACATTTGGGAGGTTACCCTGGTTCCTTAGGTCTCCACCCCATTGCTGTGGACATTTGGGAGGTTACCCTGGTTCCTTAGGTCTCCACCCCATTGCTGTGGACATTTGGGAGGTTACCCTGGTTCCTTAAGTCTCCACCCCATTGCTGTGGACATTTGGGAGGTTACCCTGGTTCCTTAGGTCTCCACCCCACTGCTGTGGACATTTGGGAGGTTACCCTGGTTCCTTAGGTCTCCACCCCACTGCTGTGGACATTTGGGAGAACTTTTGGACACTTATCTCTAGAGTATAATTGGGAAACCATGTAACATCACCCTCCTGAGTTGAACTCAAGAAAACATACCATGTGTCGGCGGAGTATTGTTTGGCTCTTCATGTATTTTAGACAGAATTCACACATGTAGAGACGTCCCAGCCGCGCATATTCTTCAGGATAGGGAGAATGGTACCAGGTATCCAGTTCATAGCGGCCAAAAGCAATTGTTTTAATCATGTTGCTCCCCTCTGTGATTTGGCCTTGAAGCCTTAACTTCTCCTATTGGCAAAAAGAACCCAAAAAGAAACAAGTAAGGATTAGAAGTCCTAATCTTTGGTTTTAAAATTAGATTTTTATCTACATCATGTATATGGGTGTTTTGTTTGTGCCTAAGCATGCATGCAAGTGTGCATGTATCTATACCTCACATGCATGCCTAGTGCCTGCAGAGGTCAGAAAAGGGCATCAGATGTCCCAAGATTAAAGTTATAGGTAGCTGTGAACCACCACATGGGTGCTGGGAACTGAATGTGGTTTCTTTGCAAAACCAGCAAATGCTCTTAACTACTGAGCTATCTCCAGCCTCCATTACCTTTATTCTTAAAAACTTCTACAAGGCCAGCAACTAAGCTGTAAAAATACTTAGCTAGATTTGGCCTCTATCCACAGATGGCTACTAATGCAATACTTAAGCATGGAAAATTTGCCAGCTTTACTACCCAGGTATCTTTTAAAGATTTATCTATTTTATATATATGTGATTACACTGTTGCTGTCTTCAGACACACCAGAAGAGGGCATCAGATCTCATTACAGATGGTTGTGAGCCACCATGTGGTTGCTTAAAATTGAACTCAGGACTTCTGGAAGAGCAGTCAGTGTCCTTAACATCTCTATAGCCCCTGCCCAGGTATCTTAAAAAAAAAAAAAGTTTTTGTATTTTAACGGAACCTCAAATGAGGATATAAGGATGACCTTGAACTCCTGAATTCTCTGCTTTCATTTCCAGATACCGTAGTCACAGGTATGTGCCACTACAGCAGATTTATGTGGTGCTGGACATGGAACCCAGGGTGTCCTGGATCCCATACAAGCACACTACCAAAAGAGCTATAGTCCCAGCTCATTTCTGTTTTTGAATTTTTAAACTTAATTTTTAGTTATAGTGTGTGTATGTACAGAAAAGTAAAGATCAGGCGACAGCTTATGGAGAGTCAGTTCTCTCCTTCTAGACATCTTGAGGCTATTCAAGCTTGAACTCAGATCAGTTGATGGCCACCCTCTTGGTCCTCTTCCCTGACCTCACTGGGGCTAGGATTACAAGTGCATGCACGATAAGCAATTACTGTTTGCAGTAAGCAGCAGGAGAAAGGAGGACTGGGGTTAGCCTTAGGCAACAATCTTCATAATGGGAAAGAAAAGCAGGAGGTGGCAACCAATCAACATTCCAGACTAGAGCAGCCACCAAACCCCGCCCCCTACAACCCATATAATAAAAGGAAGGTGGGGTAGGGGAGGAGGATGGGGAAGAGGTGATGGCAAGGGGGCACTGAGCAGAATGTTAAGTGAATAAGTAAAAATAAAGAAATAAATTTCTTTGAAAAAAGGAAGGGGAGGGGCCTGGGGAGATGGCTCAGCCATTAAGAGCACTGACCACATGGTAGCTCACAACCATCTGTAATGAGATCTGAGGACAGCTAATATACTTACATATAATAAATAAAATCTTAAAAAAAAAAAAAAGAAGGGAGGAAATGAAATTAATCCTATAAACTAAATTTCCCTGAGCATGTTTTGTTTTTTGTTTTTTCTTTTTTAATTTTTTTCGAGACAGGGTTTCTCTGTATAGCCTTGGCTGTCCTGGAACTCATTCTGTAGACCAGGCTGGCCTCGAACTCAGAAATCCACCTGCCTCACCTCCCAAGTGCTGGGATTAAAGGTGTGTGCCACCACCACCCAGCTCCTGAGCACGTTTAATTTGTTTTATTTATTTAATTATTTTTAAATTTGTTTTATCATAGGTAAAATCAGTTGCTGAAACTTGTTTTTTTCTAGGCCAGCCACAGGTACTATCTAATGCACCCATGGCCCCAGTTTCAAACTTGCTTGGGCAATAAGATGAGACCCCCCCCCTTGTCAAAAATCAATAAATTCAACAACGTATCTGCTTGCAGTCTTCACAATTTTTCTTTGCTATTATTTACATGCTTTTAGGGTAAAATGTATTTATATGGAGAGAAACCCTACAAAGAGGACAGTGCCCCAGCCCCCAAGTTAAGGTTCTCAGATTGTACATTTTACCCAACAGAGATAAAAGGCACCTACAAACTAAGTTTTAAGCACCCCCACCCCTACCCCAACCTCAAGCCAAACTGGATCTTCCAGTTGAGGGAGACAGAGAAGGGAAGGGTGAGGAGAGAGTGGAGTGTTCTCTGTGTAAAAGAGAAGACTACCTCTAAAGACAGGCAGAGATTTCATCAGACTGGCTGCTAATCACTTTTCTTGGCAGTTCTAAGGGCTTTCCACAAGGGTCCTCCCCTCACCTCGGGGGCTTTGATACTCACCAAATCCTCAGAAGCCCGGGCTTGTGCTCTTCGGAAAAGATCTAAGTCATATTCACTCGTCAGGTTTTCCAAGAGAGGCTCCCGAGTGTTCCCATAGGTCTGTCTGTGTTCCTAGAGAAAATAACCAGGGGTGATACTTTCTGTGTAAAACTGGTTTATTCCATTCCAAGAGGATAAGCTGAGCCAAACGCTTGTTACTTACAAAGTAACCATCACTAGGTTGGGGGACTGAGGTCAGGCAAACTGGTAACCCTGACGTGGCAAAATAGAACCTAGAACCCTAGAGCTGACCAGCTCAAGTGGGGCAAGCATGGCTCTGGTAGGCCTTGTCCTTCTCCCCCATTCTCTCTGCCTTCCTAAAACCCATTAGATTACATTCCTAAAGCTAGCTACCAAGGTCTATTCCCTTATCTGGCCACTTCTTCCTCCCGAGGCTGACTACCAAAGTCTGGCTATCAATGTATTTTAAGTCCAGCAATCAAAAGCCCTCTTCAGTTCAGCTAATTAACATGCCCAGTCAAAATATACTACTGCATACTAACCCATTCTAACACATACTAACCCCTTGTTCTCTTCTTAAAGTTACACTCACCCAGTCAGAAAGCAGTCACTTTAATGTTTATTCCCTGATTAATAAAGGATATCTCTGTGAAAGCAGGTGTTTGGGTGTGGCTTGTGCTAATCCGGGTTGCAGTGTGTGTGGTATGAGGGTCTCCTTCATTCATGACACTGACAGAGAAGCAGGTACTACAAGCATTAGTGCTTGAAGATGCTGCCTGAAAGAAAACTGGCAGTGGGCCCCTGGAAACTGCTGCTGCCATTACTTCTCAGATTGCCCAACTTGTAAGGTCAAGTCACATGCCCAGGGAAAGCAGCTCCTGGGATGTTTACCAACTGTTAAACATCAGGAAAAATTAAAAATAATTAAGAACATAAAAGGAATCCAGTTTTAAATTAACTTTCAAGCCTTATCAAGCTGGTTTCTACAAGTCTCCTTTCCCTGGAAGGAAGGAGGAGGAAGGAGGCTTCTCTTTAAAACTGATTCCGGCCCTTCCCTTTCTGCTCTAGGCTCCACCTCCCTCACAAGAGAAGAAAATGGGAGTTATGAGACATAGAAGACATATCCCAGGAAGAATATTCTATATGCTAGCACACACATAAGCATCTAAAGAAAGCAGCTCCCCTCTGAACATTTCCTATGGCTAATATGGTTCAATCTGTTGTAGCTCTTTTTGAAATTTGGTCTCTGTGACTTAAGATTAGGTTCTAAGTCAGTAAACTTCTTCTAGTTTGAAAATAACAATGCACCTTCCCCTTTCTCTTACTCTGAGGAAGGATCTCATGTAGCCCTCTGCCTCCACTTCCCAATGCTGGGAATTACAGACATGCCTGAAGCCACAGTACTGCATACTTAACCTCAACACATCCTGCACACAGGCAAACACTCAACCAACAGAATCACTTATCCAGACCTAAAACAAAACCCAACTAGCCAGGGCTAGTGTCATACCCCCGGATTCCCAGCACTTGGGAGGTGTAGAATCAGCTTAAGGACAGCCGTAGCCATATATTAGCAAGTTCAAGGCCAGCCTCTGCCATATGAGACCCTATTTCAAAAGGCAAAATGTGAGCAACAAGAAAAATTTCTATCTAATGTTTTTTAAATTAGTAAAGACTCAAATAACCTATCTCAAGCTGGTAAAAAGCATGTCTGAAAGGTTAAACAGCTGGATAGCATTTACATCAGACACTCTTTCTACCTGTATTAATTTTAAAGTTTTCTAAGACTTTCCACAGCGTCTCAGTAAATGACATCACTGTGTCCCCACAACTCTTACCTTACTTAACTTACCAACAATGAATAGACAGACAGGCAAGCATGCAGAAACCTCTACCTAGTCCATAAACCCAGCAGTCCAGCACTGCTTAGCTATTGGGTTTAGCTATAGAATGTAACTAAGTTCAGCTACAACTTATAAATCATACATTTATTGACTATTCTAATGACAAAGCGGAATAGCATTCTAATTCTATGAAGGTTAAAAATACTCAAAACAAAACAAAAATTCCAGAGACCACATATCAACACATTACGTTCTACATACACACATACATCCACACACATATATATATGTATTAAGAATGCATTTTTTTTCACGACAGGGTCTCATTCCATAGTCCAGATGGCTCAGGTGTCTTACTTTGTGGCTCAAGCTGGCCTTAAACTCATGGCCTCCCCGCAGGTGTGAGTCACCACTTCTGACTTTACTTTTTTTTTTCTGTTTTGTTTTTGAAACAGGGTTTTGCAATGCTGCCCAGGGTGGCCTCCAGACATAGACCACCATGTCTGGCTATATTTTAGTAGAAAACATGTACTAATACATTTCTAGTAAAAGTAATTATTTACACAAAAAGCTGTATTTTATGCAGAAAAGGTTTGAAGATTTTAACATGAGGACATTAGTTCAAGATCTTTCAATGAGAAGACAGAGAACTAGGTGTTGTGGTGTAGTGAAGAAAATAACAAATGATTTTTTTTAAAAAAAATTTTATGTACATTGGTGTTTTGTCTGCATGTATACCTGTGTGTGTCAGATCCCTTGGAACTGGAGTTAAAGACATTTGTGAGCTGCCATGTGGGTGCTGGGTATTGAACCTAGGTCAAGAGCAGCCAGTGTTCTTAACCTGAGTCATGTCTCAGGCCCCCCAAAAGGCAACTTATGTAGTTAAAATAAAAAGCTAAAAGCTTGATAAAATGCTAATAATTGGGCTGGTGAGATGGCTCAGTGGGTAAGAGCACCGACTGCTTTTCTAAAGGTCCTGAGTTCAAATCCCAGCAACCACATGGGGGCTCACAACCATCCATAATGAGATATGATGCCCTCTTTCGGTGTGTCTAAAGACAGCTGCAGTGTACTTACATATAATAATAAATATTTTTAAAAAATGCTAATAATTATGGCTATTTTTAGGTAGATTAATCTTATCTTCTCTGCATGCTATTGCTAACTTTTCCTTATTATTATAAAATGTATATTATATTCAAAGTTAGTTCTCGGGTGCTTATCTACATCCCGAGCCCCCGAATGTCTTATCTCACGAAGCCATTTCTAATGTCGTCGGGTGTCTGTTCTAATAGGGCAAATTTACCTCCCTGCCCCAGTACTGCAGATTGAACCTAGCACATGCTACTACTGATGTATATGACTGGGAGTTTATCTTTCCTTCAGGAACAGGGTCCTACTAAGTTGCTGAGGCTGCCTTGGACAACACTTGGCAGCCTGGACCTCCTTATCCTCTGGCCCGAGCCTTCAGAGTAGCTGAGATTACATAGCAGCACCACCAGGTCCCCTTAAATGTAATTATTTAAAACGATAGTGAAGGGATTCTACCAACTGCTCTATATCCTTAGACCTAGAGGACGGAAATCTATTTCAGCTGTGGGAGGGTGCTAGGTGACTGAAGAGTCCCCCCCATAGTTCATTGGATGTTCTCCTGTAGTCAACAGCTATGTGATCTGACAGCAGGAGCCAGACTCAAGTCACAGTGGGAGTTCAGTCTTGGATTTTTTTCCTCACCATATATTTCTCTTTCTGCTCTTTACTCAGTCCAGAATTTCTTTTCTTCCTGAGTTCAGCCACCTTTTCCTTATACCGCAGCTGTCTCTCTGTTGGTGCCTAAAAGAAAAACAAAACTGAGCATCTAGCTAGAAAACTCATTGTGTTTCAAAATACCAATAAAAAAATTTTTTTTAAAGACAGGCTCTCATGTAACCCAAGCTGGCCTCAAACCTGAAACTTCTGATCTTGTTTCTACCTCCCAAGTGCTGAGATTACAATCCGAACTGCCATCTCTTTTTTTTAAGAGAAAGAGAGAGAGAGAGAGACCGGGTCTTCTCTATATAACCCTGGCTGACAATCCATCTTTCTCAGTTGAGCAACAACGGTCACAGTACAGAAACAGTGCAGCCACACATTCAAACCACACTTCTTACTGCCCTTTCAGGAATGCGGACTTATTTTAACCAGTATGAAAGAGTAAAAGTCATAATGGAGGACGGAGGAGCACTGGAATTCTTGTTTATAATCCCAAAAGAAGCAGAAAGAAGGACTTCTATAAATTCCAGCCCAGACCTGTAAGGGCTATATAACAAGATTGCCATTAAAAAAAAAAAAAATTGCTGGGTGGTGGTGGCACATGACTTTAATCCCAGCACTCAGGAGGCAGAGGCAGGTGGATCTCTGAGTTTGAGGCCAACCTGGTCTACAGAGTGAGCTCCTGGACAGCCAGGGCTACACAGAGAAACCCTGTCCACCCCTCCACCACCCAAAAAAGAGATTAATTGCACACTGCTTTTGCCTGCCAAGCACTGAGGTTATATATTTACTATACCCGCGTTAGAGGACTACCTGGACAGGTGAGCATTATTCACTCCTTCATATTAACAAAGAAATGTAGTTTACCAGCTGGCTGCCCCAGGACAACGCAGCTAATAAGAGATTCAGATCCAGCTCTAAAGGCAACCTTACCACTGTGTCTCCTCTGCTAGTCACCTATAATCTAACTGTAGAAACAGATACTTTGATGATGAGCTATGACTAAAGGCGACATCTGGGGAAAAGCACATGAGAAGAATACATGAGAAAGATTTACTAATTGGGAGAAGGTCTTGGAAGAACACCTGTAAGAGCTAAGACTCGCTCAAGGCCTTGAAGGATACATATGTAATCTCTTCTTGGTAATGGTATAGAGTTGTCAGAAAGATCAAAGCCATTTAGAAAGAAGCAAGGCATGAAGTACAATCTATGCAGCGCAGGCTAAATGTTCAGAGAGGATGATTAGGACAGAGCAAGGATGCTTTCTGCAAATCACACAAAGACAGAAGGAGAAACCGGCCCAGCTAATGAGTACCAAATACTGAGGAAAATACACCAGCAAAGTCAAAGGTGCTTGAAAGCCAACACAACAGGTTAGAACAAGGATGCAAAAATGAGGAAACAGAAGTGCAATGGGACCTTTCAAAATAACCAAAATATTTTATACTATCACTTACTACTGCTGTTATTATAATAGCTTAATTCCTCTACTTATGAGATGGAAATGTCTTTATGAAAAATTACAAATTGAAAACCCAAACATGATTTCAAGCTGCTGTGTGGAAGACCAGTGATTTTGATTTGTCCTAGAAACAAAAGGCACAGATTTGCCTATGAATACAGTGATGGGACAAAGGAGATCCAAAAGGCAGATCTCAAACTGGCTGGCCAGAGCTTTCACAAGGCCCATACCTGGTGCCTGGTTGCATGCCTGTTGTTGTCATCTTGCCTGTGGGACAGCATCCTTTCTTCTATCTGCTTATCCCGGCTCTGTGCTCTCACCTGCAACCATCAACAATGTCAATAAATCCACCTGCTTCTAAGACTACATTTACTTAAAGCAAAAGAATTTGTGATAATCCCTGCATCTGCACTACACTTTGAATGTAAAAGTGTTCTTGCTGTTGACTATTGCTATCTCTACTAGAGAAAGATGAGGCAAGCCCCACACAGTGCTATCTCAGCCACTAAATACCAAAGAACTGAAATGACCATGGCTAAATATTGTAAGGCTGAGACTTTACTAAGAATGTTGACTCTAGCCTACAATTCTACTACACTGACAGGAAACTGAAGAAACACGAGGAAGTATGAAGAAAATATCAGAAAAATTCTGGGCTCAGGATGGGCACAATGACATATGCCTGTAGTCCTAATTAGTAGACAGGCTAAGGCAGCTTAAGAGTTCAAGACCAGCCTATGCAGCACAAGGAGACAAGATCCTGCCCAGAGGGCTGGGAAAGAAAAGGGGGAATGAGGAAAAGCAAAGAGGAAGGGGAAAACCTGCTTAGTCTACAGGGAAACAACTACAGACACAAGACCTCAGAGAAAGCACATGGCTCTCCTCAGTCTTCCTTCCCCTCTGCCCTCTGGGAACTGACACCCCGCATCTACCTGCCTACTGGGTTGCATCACTGAACAGACTCAAGGTGGAATAACCAACAGATCTCCCACACCTGTTCTACTCCACATTTCTCCACTACCAAGAAACAGAGTCATCTCAACAGGTGAGCATTTCAAAACTTGGATGGAATCCTTCTTTTTTTTTCTCTCTCCCACCTCTACACTGAGCCCATCTCCTACTAGCTTCCTCTCCTTCAGAACACATCCCGAATCTAATCTTATCTTAAGACATTTTACCATACTGGTCTAAGCTATCATTTACTGCAAGAACTTCTAAGCAGCATTGCACCTATCCTGTGCCATCTCTTTCTTCTGCAGTTGTTCTCTACAAGTTACACAGTGGTTGCTTCAAAGACACATCCTCCACCTGCCTGTACCCTCTAAATGCTTCCAACTGCCATCAGAGTAACACATAATCCTGTGCTGAAGATTTCGATCCTTTATGATCTCAATCCTCCTTCTTCATTTCCTATCATGCTCCAATCATACAACTTACCTTCAAACCCAACAGTCTACCATTCCCAGCTCATGGCCACGGTGCTTACTATTCCATCTCCTTTAGCTTTCCCCACTCCTGGGTCTTTAACATTACTACTTTGACACTGTTCACATCTAGATCCTACGTCATTATCATATGGCTTTCTTGGCCTCCTCTAGCAAAAGCAGTATGTCAACCCCCCCTTGAACATAGTCCCTCTCTTCTCTATTGGCTTCTCATGGTGTCTATCACTACATAAACGGATATTAGTTTACAGGTTTCCCCATGGGAATGTAAACTCCTTGATGGCAGGTGTCTTTTATTTTTTGATTTTTATCTTAGTCACTGAATCCTTTGCTATCCACAAAAAGTTACAGGCATCCACAAAAAAAATGTAAGACAATTGAAAGGTTGTCTGGGAAATGTGAGAGCAATCATTCACATGCAGGTAGTTTAGAAATGTAGAACTTCCTTAGGCTAGGGCGGCAGCTAGCATGTACAGGCTCTGACTTCTAGTACTTTTCTGCAAGCAATGGTTCAGTAGTAAAGCATGGCTGATGCTAGTCTCATTTCCCCGTACAGGACAGAGAGAAAACTTTACAACAGAAATGTTTTCCTTTATCTGGGATTTTCTTCCCTGGTCTGAAATTTCTCAAATAAACTGCTTAAGATACTTAAGGTGTAGACATTGCAGGCCATGACCTTCAGAGTCATGATTCAAGACTGATACAAAAACAAAGCGCTATCAGATGTTTGGAGATGAGCGGAAGAGGAGCATTCTGAAACCACCGTCACAATAACGTCACAGTTATTCTCAGGAGGAGAAGTCCAAGTGTTTGTTCAGCATCTGAATCAGGTGCCAACACAGTCATGCTTGCACTTATCCAGCTCAAGACAGTAAAAAGACAACAGGAAGAGCTGACACAGAAGGCAAGCTGTCTCATACAGAAAGACTAAGAAAGAAGACAAAAAGCAGGGTCTTTGGCAGAAAAATCCATGAAAGCATTTCCCAATTTACATGGTGAAAATGTAATCATGTGAAGAAACAGTCTTCCAGCCCCACCCTAAGACCTTGTATATTAGAACATGTTCCTAAAGCAAGGACAACAGGAAACTGAATTCTTTTCCAAATGAGACTTGTTCATACAAGCATAAACCTGCTCTTGTGAGCAAAAGAACAACAAAAAAGCAACTAACACTTTGGTGTAGTCAAAGCATTTAGTGTGGAT
Organism: Mastomys coucha; assembly: GCF_008632895.1. Lineage (NCBI taxonomy): Eukaryota > Metazoa > Chordata > Mammalia > Rodentia > Muridae > Mastomys > Mastomys coucha. The sequence goes on from NW_022196911.1 coordinate 91,155,883, forward strand.
AACTTGTCCAAAGACTACCTGAGTCTACTTAATTACTATTTGCAATTCTTGCTTCCCCATAATTAACGGGGATTCCATCCTTGGCAGCAGTAACCCACACAGGAATACACAGAAGATGACTTAGGCTCTAGTCTCAAACACATCATCCAAGGCCCAAAGGTTACGAAGGTTACTTAGGAACTGTGATTTTAAAGGAATTAAAAGAACTAGCCAAGAACAGACATGACTGACCAAGAGGAACAGGATATGCAGAAACATACACAAGAGGAACGCCAGAAAATTGTGAAAAAGGAAAACAACTTCATGGATTTGTTAAGAGAGCCTGAGTTAGAGCAGTGGGCTTAACTATCTATGCAAATTCTGAAAAGATGCACTCTAACAGGATATGAAGTCAGTTACCGAGGAAATGAATGTGAGTGGTGAAAATCCTGATACTCTAAAGATAAATCTCCTTATTAACTTCTTCCCCAACACTCATTACACGGTACAATTCTTTTATTTGTTCATGTACCTAGCTTTTGTTAAAATAAAACAAAACAAAACCCCCTTTTCCATTGCTGCCTCCACTGACATGTAAGAACAAGACCTTGTCCCCCTGGTTCACTGCTGTACCCCGAGTGCTTAGCAAAGTGCGGGTCACGGAGCAAGCACTTGAGCACACCCTGAATGAAGAAGCACACGTTACCTTGCATTCGTCAGCTGAGAGGTTATGATAGAGCGGGCATCCTGAGATGGAGAAATGTCTCTCGTGCTTTCCTGTAAGATGTCCTGTTAAAGGAGGGAAAACTTAATTTCCAGGAAGAACATGCACACCTAGGAAGTGAGATTCCGACAAGTCTGTTTTTACCATTCCATTTTATTAAATAAATGTTTCCAAGCGGAGCTGCTGTGATGGTCACGACTTGTACCCTCCATGGAGTAGGCAATCTGAGATGTACTGAGGTTTACTTTTTGAGGCAGGGCCTCACTCTGGCTCGCTTGGAACTCATTATGCAGACAAAACTGGCCTCTGCCTCCCAAGTGCTGGGATTAAAGGTGTGTGACACCTCTGCTCGGCTAACAAAAGGGTTTAATACCATCCTCTGAGATAAAGGTCAGCCTGGTCTACAGATCAAGCTCCAGGATAGCTAATGCTACAGAAAGAAATTCTGTCTCCAAAACCAAAAAACAAACAAAAACCTTTGTTAAGTTAATCCAGTTTTAGGAATTTGAGAAAAAGTATACTACTCTTTCCCATTATGCAAAACTATCTTATATTTAACTCCTTTTAATAAGACAAAAGAAATTCATTAAAAGCAAAAAA
>NW_022196911.1:91157195-91164243 GCF_008632895.1 Mastomys coucha
AAAAAAAAAAACCCCAGCCATTTCTATAATATAAAAACATATTTTTGATAATTTTGAACATGATTCAACATTTTTTTGCTTTGTTTTCAGGCTTATTTTTATTTTATTTATATAAGTATACTGTAGCTGTCTTCAGATACTATACAAAAGGATGAATCTGATCCCATTACAGATGGTTGTGAACCACCATGTGGTTGCTGGGAATTGAACTCAGGACCTCTGGAAGAGCAGTCAGTGCTCTTAACCACTAAGCCATCTCTCCAGCCCCATTAGTTTTGTTTTTGGAGACAGGGTTTTTCTATGTAACTTTGGCATCCTGGAACTTGCTCTATAGACCAGGCTATCCTCAAACTCAGAGATCCACATGACTCTGCTTCAAGCGCTGGGATTAAAGGTGTGCACCAATATTGCCTGACTCAACACATCTTTTTTTTTAAATTTTATTTAGTGTAAAAGTTTTCTGCTGCATATACATCCACATGTCAGAAGAGGGCATCAGATCCCCTTATATAGTTGTGAGACACCATGTGGTTGCTGGAAATTGAACTCAGGACCCCCAGCAGAGCAGTCAGTGCTCTTAACTGCTGAGCCTGAAGGATAAATATTTAAAGATTTGAACTTCTACAACTAAACTCTAAGACAGAGCAATCAGCATAAGGCTTCTTATTTTCTTAGGAAAATACTAGGGGTGACACAGGAAGCTTGCTCTAACTGAAGAACAATCTTTCCTCTCTCCCTTCTTCCTCTTTCCTTCTTTTTTATTAAAAAAAAATATTGCTGAATGGAAATGGAACCCGGGGCCTGAGCTATGCTTGACAAGCACTTTACCACAGAGCCACATGTCTGTCCATTCTAAGTTTTTTCCTTCTTCCCTTCCTTCCTCAGACAGTGTTTCACTACATAGACCTCTGTAGACCATACTGGCCTCAAACTCAGAGCTCTTTCTGCCCCTGCCTCCCAAGTGCTGCAATTAAAGGTGGGGTCCACCACCGACTGGCTAGACAGGTCCTATCATCACCATTATTTTAGTATTATTGTTGTTATTATTGTCATTACTAACATGTGTATGCTGTAAAGGACATCTGGAAATCGTTTCTTGCCTTCTATCTTTTTGGTTTATGATTTATTAAAACTTATTATAAAGAATCTGTATACAAACAAAACAAAACAAAAAAACCCACACAGTGAATAATCAGACATCTCAAATGAATTTCTGTACAGTTAGAATAACTAATCTGAAGTTGAGGAATTTCACATTGATGGTTTTGTTTGTTTGGGGTTTTTTTTTTTGGTTTTTTGAGACAGGATTTTTCTCTATGTATCCCTGGCTGTCCTGGAACTCACTCTGTAGACCAGGCTGGCCTTGAACTCAGAGATCCGCCTGCCTCTGCCTCCCCAAGTGCTGGGATTAAAGGCGTGCATCACCACTGCCCAGTTTCACATTGAGTTTTACACTTTCACTATCAAGTATATACACTTATCTTCAGACAAACAAACAAACAAAAAAGAAGTCCCACAATTAAAAGTAGAAAATTAGCTTCGTACTTCCCTCATGGCTTACGTGTCCATTACTTGCACTCAGTTCTTCACATCATGTTTACCCTTTCTTGTTCTCCTTTCTATGTCATTGTATGCCCATATGTACATTTGACTACATGTATAATGTATGCATACTACACTACATGCAACATCTGCAGATGAGGGATGGTGAGATGGCTCAGTGGGTAAGAGCACTGACTGCTCATCCTCCGAATCCCAGCAACCACATGGTGACTTACAACCTTCGGTACAGCTACAGTGTACTCATATACATAAAATAAATAAATCTTAAAAAAAAAAATCTGCAGAAGAAGGGAACATGTGCTTCTTTTTTTCCCTGCTTTTTCTTTTGCCTTCCTCCTTGTTCAGACAGGCTCTCTCTCGTTTTGGGTGCTGTGTAGCAGTACTCTGACCCTGCTGGCTTCTACCAATAATTATTTTATTTCTGCCCATTTCAGGGTAGTTAGAAAACTTTACAGATACATTTTATGAGGGTTCCATTATCAGGTTTGCTTGTAAGGTAATCACTTTTACCCTGGTTTCCTGGGCCCTTAGGCAGTATCCACCCCTCCATCCATCCATCCATCCACCCACCCATCCATCCATTGACCCGATCTATCTATCTATCTATCTATCTATCTATCTATCTATCTATCTATCTATCTATCTATCGATCATCCACCCACCCACCCATCCATTGACCCGATCTATCTATCTATCCATCCATCCATCTATCCATCCATCCACCCACTCCCCCACCCCCACCCACTCCCCCACCCACCCATCAGTCTTACTATAGAACTCAAGTCTGGCAACGTGAGTCTAATCCCTACAACCCACATTAAAAGGTGAAGGACAGCATCACCTTCCAAACCATGTCCTCCACACCCACGCTGTGACAAGGGCATCCATCCCTACACATAATAAACCTTAAAAATACAGAAAACTGAACAGTATTCTAAGAGGGTTATACAATACCAAAGGGCTCAAGAGACTACAGTAAGAAAGTGAAGCCGGGTCATGGTGGCGCACGCCTTTAATCCCAGCACTTGGGAGGCAGAGGCAGGTGGATTTCTGAGTTCAAGGCCAGCCTGGTCTACAGAGTGAATTCCAGGACAGCCAAGGCTACACAGAGAAACCCTGTCTTGAAAAAAACCAAAAATTCTATTAGTGCTTGCTTCAGCAGCACATATACTAAAATTGGAATGGATTAGCATGGCCCCTGTGCAAGGATGACACGCAAATTCTCGTGAAGCGTTCCATATTAAAAAAAAAAACAAAACAAAACAACAACAACAAAAAAGGGGAAAGATAAACCATTTGCTGACCTGCAAGCCCACAAAGACCTTCACCCTTCTAATGGCACCCAACGCCTTCCTTTAGGTATCACATGCTTGGCTCGTGCTTCTGCACACACACACCACACCATCCTTTTCAGAAAGTTCACCATTCTTTCATGGTAACTTTTGGGTTAAGGAGTTATTAGGATTTTAAGTTATACAGCAGGGAGGTGGAACTAAGTCTGGGAGGAGTTGGGGGGAAGAGATATGACTAGAATATTCAGCATGAAATTCTCTAAATAAAAACATAAACACACACACACACACACACACACGCACGCAATATAATCCGCAGAGTAAGCTGTGACGAGTGAAAATAACCCAAGAAATAAGGAATGGTATTTTATAACATCAAGGCTGTTAGTTCTCTGGGCTGTATTTTAGTCAGGCTGGGTGGAACTCACCTGCACTGCTAGCACTTGGGAGACTGAAGCACTTTCTCTGGGGTCTGGAGAGATGAGTCAGAAATTCTGAGTACTTCTTGCTCTTCTAGAGGACCCAGGTTCGGTACCCAACACCCTCAACCACCTATAACTCCAGTTCCAATTCCATAGCCTGACCCCTCCTCAGGCACCAGACACAAGCATACTACTGCACATACACATACATACAAAAACAAACAAACAACAACAAAATAAATCTAAAAAAGGGGGGGAAGGGCTGGTGAGATGGCTCAGTGGTTAAGAGCACTGACTGCTCTTCCGAAGGTCCTGAGTTCAAATCTTAGCAACCACTTGGTGGCTCACAACCATCTGTAATGAGATCTGATGCCCTCTTCTAGAGTGTCTAAAGGCAGCTACAGTGTGCTTACATATAATAAATAAATACATCTTTTTTTTTTAAATTTTTTTAAAAGAGGAGTTCTAAGCCAGGCAATGGTGGCACACGCCTTTAGTCCTAGCACTTGGGAGGCAGAGACAGGCGGATTTCTTTGTTTGAGGCCAGCCTGGTCTACAGAGTGAGTTTCAGAACAGCCAGGGCTACACAGAGAAACCCTGTCTCAAAAACCAAAAAAAAAGAAAGAAAGAAAAAAAGGAAAAAAAAATAAGAAAAGAAAAGACCTATTAAATAAATAAATAAATAGAAACAGGTAACTTTAGAAAACCACATCCTTACAGTCACATATTGCCTAATGCTCATTAAACAGTGGACCTCTAAACATAAATCTAGGAGCACACAAGTAGGAGTTCCAGAAATTTGTGGGGCTAAAAAGTCCCTATCGGTTTGTGATGTTGCAGTTGCTATGTGTAAGCACAATTCATGTATTTGTGGTCACACTGATACAAACAAACCTCCTATGCTGGTATAGAAAAACGCAGCACATACAATTCTACATAGCAAATAGTGATTGATAATATAAGCAACCATGTTATTGGTTTAGGGCATTGTTCTATTTTTCATTGTTTTTCTATTTACATGGAGACAGACTCACTAGACAGCCCAGGCTGGCCTTGAACTCAAATACCTTCCACATAGACCTAAGTGTGAAAAGTAATGGCACTTGCCACCACGCCCTGCTCCTTCCTTATTTCAAATCCTTCTATTTAACAAAGACGTTCAGAGTCAAGCAGCAGCCACATCACAGGAGCAGCTGTCACGCACGTCTCGAGTTTATCACATCTCTAGAAAGCACCACACACTCTGGTTTCTGACTTATCTCAGGTTCCTTTGCTCACTGGAGAGTAGGAGCAAAAGGCTGTCATATACAAATACACACACAGACATTCAACAGCCAAGTGTACAGAAAGCTATATCATCTAAGTTTGTCAAAGTACATGCTCTCAAAATATGTCCTAGATTACATGCTTTACAAACTGAAGGCTGTGGCTGCTCTGTTTAGCAGTCTACTGGCACCAATTTCCCAACTACTCCCAAGCATTAGTATCTTTAACAAAATATTTAAAAAATACACAATGCAGGGCTGGAGAGATGGCTCAGCGGTTAAGAGCACTGATTGCTCTCCCAGAGGTCCTGAGTTCAATTCCCACCAACCACATGGTGGCTCACAACCATCCATAATGAGATCTGACCCCCTCTTCTGGTGTGTCTGAGAGCAGCTACAGTGTACTTACATATAATAAATAAATAAATCTTTAAAAAAAAAAACCAAAACACAATGCTACCAGCATACTTTATAAGCATAAAGATAAGTTTTATGTGCACTGGGAAACCAAAAAATTCATATTGAAAGGCATCTTTATCTATTAATCAGCTCCTTCAGACAAAGGCAACTCAAAGGCTCAACAACTGCACCTCAGCTTACTCAAGCAGCACAAATCACTGTGAGAATCCCTAAGGTGATTCATTAAAAGTTAAAAGTCTTGAGAAGTTAAGATACTGATCAGAGAAGAGGTTTCTCCGGCTTATACTAACTACATACACAAACCTGTAAGAACTGGATGCTCCTGGTCATAAAAGGCCTGGTCTTATGCAAACTCTCCTAGATTTACAGCCTCTTAAGGATTCCGTTTTCCTTGTTTCCTTAACAGCTGTGGCCATTATCAGGCATTATCATATACTCTATCAGTACCCATAAACACCCACCACCTGCCACATGATGAGGCACTCCAGAGAGAACTTGTTTTCCATTTTTGTTCCTGCTTAGGAAAGGAGGGAATTTTTCACTGGGAAAAGCATGTTGAAAAAGTGAATGGTTCATCACTGTTACATTTCCTGCAACTAGATCTGTTATTATTTACAGACAATAGGCCAAGAACAGTTCTTATTCAGGATTGCTCCGTTCCCAAGCACTGAAGAGTCTGAGAAGCTACACCACAACGGGAAGCCTGAGCCACACAGTCTGAAGCTGGGCACACTCACCTAGGGAGTTACAGCCCGGCGTGGGACACTTCATGTTGAAATTGTAGCTTTCATGAAATCGACGACGCTTGGGGCGGTGAGAGAGATCACTGCCTGAGTCCTTCAGGGACATGTCCTTGGCAATGCTCTCATCGTGAGACACGTTGGGGCTGGAGATGTCTATGTCAGACTCAGAAGAAGGTGCATTTCCAGTTGGAGTTCGAGGTGGTGACTCATCATGATCAGCTGTATTTTTAGTTTCTAAAGAAAAAGCAATTGGTAAAACTGGTGAGTGGGTCCCTTTATGTAAAGATTTGCTAGAGAATAAGATTTTATGGAATCTGCAGTTCTCTTTCTAGTGCCATGGCCAAACTCTCTATGTAGCTAAGAATGACCTTGAATATGATGTGATCATCCTGCCTCTCATTCCCTAGTACCAAGTTTATAGGCATATGCCACCATATCTAGAGCTTTATGCAGTTCTAGAGAATAACATCAGGGGCTCATACATGCTATGCCAGCAGTCTACAAGTAAGCTATAGTCTTATAGTCTTCCAAGACCTAACCAGTAATTTTTAGCTACTTATCTGCTACAAGACATTCAAGATGCTTTGGTATAACTTTAACTCCTGATTGACTGTAAATCTGAAATTCAGGTACCACATGTTACTTCTCCATATTTTTCCTAAGCTCTTAATCCTGAGTAATCAAAATCAAGTATAAAGTCTGAAAAATTACCAAAAGGACCCAAATATGACAAAACTGTGTTCTCACGATAAGCATTGTTTAATAGTGAAATTTAAAACTAATATCAAAAATTCACCAAAATGTATTAACTTCTTTATTGGAAAAGTAAGTAAATAAATAGTCTATTTCCCTTTCCTTGAGACTCACAAGACAGAAAAATCAATGAGCTGGGTGTGGTGTGCGCTCTGAATCCCAGCACTGAAGAGGCAAAGGCAAGCGTTCTCTCTATGGCAGCCTGGACGACAGAGGAGAGACCCCCACTTAAGAAAGGAAGACGAAAAAAGAAACTGATATAATTTTTTTCTTTTAAGTGTCTAAGAAATGGCTCAGCAGTTAAGAGGCTGCTCTTGTTCTCCCAGAGGACCTGAGTTCAACTCCTAGCCCCCACCATAATGGCTCCTAATGTCTATAACCAGTCAAGGAGTTCTAGTTCTAGGGGAGTCAATGGTATCAGCACACAAATGATACGATGACATATATGTACGCCAAACACATAAATAATGTTTTAAAAAAAATTATTTTAATACTTAATGTGTATGAATGTTTTACCTGCATGTATATGTACAGTCAACATGCCTGGTGCTTGAAGTTACTGGGGTCTTATAATTTTAATAAATTCTTTT
>NW_022196911.1:91164253-91180535 GCF_008632895.1 Mastomys coucha
AGACAGGATTTCTCTGTATAGCACTGGCTGTTCTGGAACTCACTCTGTAGACCAAGCTGGCCTCAAACTCAGAAATCCACCTGCTTCTGCCTCCCAAGCGCTGGGATTAAAGGCGTGCGCCAACACCGCCTGGCTGGAACTTTCTGTGTAGGGCAGGATGGCACTAAACACACAGGGATCCAATGCCTCTACCTCACAAATGCTTGGATTAAAGACATTTAGCAGCATGCTCTCTTTTTTTCTTTTTAAAGATTTTATTTGTAATTATGTGTATGTGGGTATAGTGTGGATACTGGCAGAGGCCAGAGGAGAGTGTCAGATTTCCCAGAACTGGAGTTACAGGTAGTTGTGAGCCACCAGAAATGTGTGCTAGGAACCTAACTCAAGTTCTCAAGAAGAGCAAGCAGCACATGTGGTATATGTGGTGGCGCACGCCTTTAATCTCAGTGCTTGAGAGGCAGAAGTATTCAGATCTCTTGTGAGTTTGAAGCCAGTCTGGTCTACATATTGAGTTCTGGGGCAGCCAGGGATATAGAGAGACTCTGCTCCCTTAACCCAGCAAAGAAGAGCATTATATGCTCTTAAACACTGAGCCATTTCTGCAGCACACTTAGGGTCTGATCACAGGAGTCCCAGAGTTCTACAGAAACTATACACTTTTAAACCAAGGTTTACAAACCAGATACCTATAGGGGTTGGACAAGTTCAAGAATGTCATTGTTTATCCAGAGGTGACAACTACTATTCAGCTCCAGTTAATAATTACCAAGTAAATGGCCATCCAGTATTTCCAGATCTGTCCTGTCTCAGAAGTTAACTATTGACCCCTGAGTTCAGAGCCAGCCTGATAAGATAATGAGCTTCAGGACACCTTGGAACACAGAGACACAGTCTCCAAAACCCAAACAACCCAGCCAGCGGGAGAGATGGTGCACTGGCTAAGGACTCTGGCTATTCTTCCAGAGGACCTGGGTTTGCTTATACAGCTCACAATTGTAACCCCTGTTCCAGAGTATCTCATGCCCTCTCCTGTCCTCTGTGGGTACTAGGCACAAATGTAGTTTCCAGACTTACATACAGTCCAAACAATACAAACAAAATAAGTACCAAAAAATTAGCACAGGTTTTTATATGAACATTGCTGTGCTTCCAAGTACTACCAAGAAGTTAAAAAAATGAAACTCAAAAAAAAAAAAAAAGTCATTTAAAAAAAAATGAAACTCTGCAAACCAACCAATTAATTATGTTGCCTGGTTGAAGAATGTCAGTAGCTTATAAGATCTGCTCTAATGTCTCTTGCTCTAAGGCTTTTAAAGAAAGTATGGGGTCACAACCTCAATAACCTAACACTGCCTATCACTAAGGGTCACTCCTAGTCAGCAGTCTGGAGGTAAAATGGACTAGTAGTCATGGCTCTAATAAAATCTGGGCTTCATGTGGAGTTTCAGAAGGCTCTGCCTCCTCTCCTTATTATACATCCAATCTAATACACTGCACACTCTAGCAATCAAAATATACTGTGCAAAGACAGTAAGAAATTCGATAAACTAAGCATGGTGGCACACATCTGTATTCCCAGCACTCAAGATGTCAAGGCAAGAGGAGTCTAAGTTTGAGGCTATATTTTTCAAGCCCTGATTCAAAAACTACAAACAAACCAAGCAAACAAACAAAAAGGAATCAAGTGAACAGTGCCCGCTTACCTAAACTCTGACAATCCCTCTGCAGTGCCAAAATCTGCCTCAAAAGAGAACTGACCGAACCCTCTGTACGGAACCAGTCATACAGCCCCACTTACCTCTATCTGAAAAGTCAACCACCTGTTCCGTTTCAGAGCCAGATGAGCGAGTCTGCCGAAGAGGGTACTTTTTTGGAGTCACTGGCGTGGGCTGATGCTGACTACGGGTCACTCTTCTGGTAGAATAGGCAGGCTCCTCAGTGCCAAAAGATGGCAAATTTCGAACAGGGCTAGAATCTAATCCCGGTTTTAAAAGAGCATAAAATAAAGAAAAGAAGAAAACACATTTTATATCCATTCACACAATAATCAGAATACAGTTTCTTCTATTTCACAAACCCCCCCAAAATCCTTAGATTATATCCATGTCACTAAATAATGCATGCTAAGGGACAGTGGAACAATATCCTAACAGTGGTACAGGATGGCTCGCTTAGGATCTGGAGTAAAGACGGAGCTCCACTTGATTCCACTTCACTATAGCAACGATCTATGGCATCTTATGCAAGTTAATGTCTAATGTCTCTAAGCTTGCTTCTTATCCATGAGAAAGAAAAATACTTACTTTAGTATGGGGAAAACAAACAAACAAACAGATGAAAGACAGTAGTAGTATATTCCTCACACTTATTGTGGAAAAGTTCCTGTTTTTTTTTTTTTTTTTCCAAAACAGAATCTGAGTGTAGCACTGGAACTCACCAGTGATCCACCCGTCTGTCTCCTGAGTTGCTAGGACTAAAGGCATATATGCCTTACCACCCAGCTGGATAAGACTTCTTTATTAGCTACATATTCCAATATTAGCTACATGCCTGTTTCTTCCCTTGCTATAGCCCATCATAGTACAGACGTCCTAAAATTAAAAAATAGTGTGTTTGGGAGAAAGTTGCTTATTCTTTCAGACTACCCTTATACTCTTATGGATTTACCGATGGTGTGAGCCATTATGTGGGTGCTGGGAGTCAAATCCAGGTTCTTTGCAAAAACATCTAAGTGCTCTTAACTGCTGAGCCATCTCTCTAGCTCCTTAAGTTCTTCCCATAGAGAAACCTCTTCTAAAACCTTCATAGAACCCTCACATCTCCAGCCTGATGCATCTTAAAGGAAATAAACTCAAAGCTAAAGCTGAAGAGTATTTTAAATGACAACAACCTATGACAATGTCTAAGCTGAAATTGTCAAACTGTCAAGAGAGGTCAGGGCCAGGGCCCTAGGACTGTATAGTTCCAGGGGCTCTTTTCACAAGTCTGTCTACATTTCACACTAGGAGGACGGCCTTACCATGTGACTGATATTCCCAAAATTAATGTAGATCAGTGGCCATGAAATAAAATAACTAGAGACCCCCAAGTTCATGTGTCTAGCTGTTTTGAATATCCATCACCTTTAGGGCATAGCAAATTGCAGTGTCTAAGAACCATTATGACTCTTGTATGTATGACTCCTGCCAAAAATATTTTGCTCATCTTAAATATGTAAAATCCTACTGGACTCCTCCAGACTGTTCTAGGAGACCTTCCCACAAGAATGTGGTTGCTCCACCTATGGGCTTCCATAGGATTTGTTAACAAAACACTTTTATTCATTTGTGTGTGTATACACATGTATGTATGTGTACTTATATACACAAATATATACATATACATATTTATACCTATCTATAAACACACACACACAATTACTTTTTTGGTTATTTTTTTTTTTGAGAGCCAGAGTCTCAGTACATAGCTCTGGCTAGCCTTGAACTCTCTATGTAGACTAGGTTGGCTTTGAATTCAAAGATCTGCATGCCTCTGCTTCCGAAGTACTGAGACTAAAGTTGTGCAGACTGACAACCGCCTTTGTGCATTAGCTGAAAAACCTTTCTTCCACGCTGAATAAATCTAGGAGGAGCAAAAGGCTACCTCTCTCTACAGAAGCCCAAGTGACTAAGTACACTAGAGCCTTCCATGTACTTACAATCACAAGCCTTCTGTTTATTTTCCTACTAAAGCAACATTCTGAGTATTTATTCAAACAGTTATTCTACCAAATGTGACTATATTCTAGAATTAAAAGTACCTTTAGAAGCATTAAGCTCACTGACACACTCAAAAAGCAGTTTAACTCTTAAGCCACTTTTATAGTGATAACATTTCCATTTTATCGTTTTATGACGCTTATCTATAATACCATCCAGTTTTAAAACACCTGTATCTCACATTTATGCAAGCCATTGTCTATAAAAGAACATGGTATCTGACAGAAACCACTTTGAAGACTGGGTATTTCAACACCTGCCTTATACTTCAACCATCTACATCAGTGGTTTTCAACCTGTAGGTCTCGACCTCTTTGTAGGTGGGGCATCAAATAACCCTTTCACAGGGGCCAAATATCTGAGATATCCTGCATATCAGATATTTATGATGCATACTTAAATAAAATTATGGTTATGAAGTAACAAAGGTTATTTAATGAGGAGCTGGAGAAATGGCTCAGCAGTGAAGTCTGCTCTTCTAGAGGTCCTGAGTTCAATTCCCAGCAACCACATCATGGCTCACAACCATCTGTAATGGGATCCGATGCCCTCTTCTGGCCTATAGGCATACACATAGACAAAAGCTGTACACACAATAAATAAATCTTTAAAAAAATATAATTTAATGGTTGGGGGGTCACTATAACATGAAGAAACTATTAAAGACTCACAGTGTTGGAAAGCTGAGAACCACTGCTCTACATCAAGCTCAAGGTCTAGTCTCACTATGAATCAGCACAACAAAATGTCTACTGTGAGGAATAGTCAGGAGAAAAAAGAAAAAAATGTTTACCTTGAGAGCTCTGGCTTAGCCTGGCTGAAGAGCGGGTGACTCGGGCAGATCGGCGCGATGTGCCATCACTCTCTGAACTGTCTGTATGCTCGAGATCTGTAGAAAAATCGGAATCTTCGGTTCCATCTGAACTACTGCCTGCATTTCTCTGTAATACCATAGATCCAGACATTAGCACAAAGCATTTACTGTGGTTTTCTATTAACACTGGAAGTAAAATGAACCACGATGTTCAAGTACCAAGTTCCAACATAAAAAAAGACACCCCCCCTTCGAGCCTTTCCCCTCCCAGTGCGCAGAGGCACTGTCCATCCTTTCAGACACGCTAGCGGAATAACCTACAGCCAAACCACCTGTACTCAACAGACGGAGGGAGAGAAGTAATTCTTACTGCATTATCACTAATCTGAAACAATTCGGGCTAATTCACTAGAACTCTCATAAATTAGAAATAAAAGCACCCAGCCCAACAACAAAAAACAAAACACCCAAATCAAAATGGTCTGGCTAGTAAAAATAAATAAATAAATAAAAATAAAAGAGAAGAGAAAAAGCACGGTCCAGTAGCTAACAGCACAGGCTGCTCTAGCAATTGCCAGCACCCACTTGGTAGCTCACAACGGAAGCCTTAACTCCAGCTCCAGAGGGAGCCAATGCCTCCAGCCTCCTCAGGCACCTGTACTCATGTATATCCGTACATATATACAGATATTTAAAAATAATGTAACTAAATCTTTAAAAAAAAAAAAAAGAAAGAGTCCAAGATAGTATATAAAATGTTAACATTAGTTCCCATTTAACTTTGGGGTAAATTTTATTCAAATTCTCCATTAACAACAACAAAAAATTCACATTAGCTGGGCATGGTGGTGGTGCACGCCTTTAATCCTAGCAGAGGTAAGAACATCTCTGTGAGTTCCAGGCCAGCCAGAGCTACATATAGAAACCTTGACTCAAAAAAAAAAAAAAAAAAAAAAAAAAAAAAAAAAGTTTCAAAATATGTTCTTGGGCTGAAGATGGTTCACTGGTTAAGAGTACTTGCTGTTCTTCCAGAGGTCCTGGGTTCAATTCCCAACTCTCATGGCAGCTCACAACTGCCTGAAGCTCCAGTTCTAGGAGTGCTAATACGCTTGCTCTTCTGGCCTCTAGCAGTAACCTAGCTATATATGTGGTAGTCTATATACACGTATACCCACACACATATATATTATACATGTAATATATTAAAATAAAACATGTTTTCGGTTTTTTTGGATTATTTTTTTTCCTGGTCTTTCGACAAAGGGTTTCTCTGTGTATCCCTGGCTGTCCTGGAACTCACTCTGTAGACCAGGCTGGCCTCGAACTCAGATATCCGCCTGCCTCTGCCTCCCAAGTGCTGGGATTAAAGGCATGGGCCACCATTGCATGGCAAAATGAAACATGTTATAGTCTCTAACTCTAATCCCAAAAGAAATTAACCAGAAAAAGATAAATTATTTTCTGAGCCATCAGTCCTTGAAGTTTCTCCACATGGATATATAAGTGCTGGAAAGGAATTTATATTAAAAACTAAATAGGTATTCAAACCAGGCTTTTTAAAAATTAGATTTATTTTACTCTATATGTATGACAGTTTTGCTTGTATGTCACATAAATGCCCTCAGAGGTCAAGGAAGGTTGTCAAATCACCTGGAACTGGAGTTACAAATGGCTGTGAGCCAGCATGTGAGTCCTCTGGAGGAGCAGTGAGCACTCTCAACAGCTGAACAATCTCTGCAGCCCCACCAGTCAGGTTCTTAGAAACCCACGCCACACCCTAGGCAAAACTGTCAGCCTCCTGAGTAGTCATGAAGATTACTTTTATCAATTAAGTATTTGCACTTGCCCTTTTCTAAGGTGGAAAAAGGAGTATCTGCTGAAATCACAACTCCTCAAACTCAGGAAAAGGCAGAGGGACGGAATAAGGGTTGAACTTGGAGCGTCAAGGTACTAACCACACCCAACTGAGCTATAGCCTAGTTCCAGGTCCCAACTCTTCATTCAAAGAATAAGCTCCCTCGGGCCAAATATGTTTGGAGTTACTAGATTCTTAGGAAGAACACGTATATCCTGTGACTAACAACCCACACTAAAAACATATTTCTATAGCAAACAGAAATTTAGTATCACACTAAATGAGGCATATAAAAAAATACTAAATAACCTAAGGATAGTTTAGGACAGATTTGCCATCAAACAAATTACTAACATATTTACATTTGGGTTTTGTTGTTGTTTTTGAGATAGGTTCTTGCTATTGAGCTCAGGCTGGCCTGAAATTTATTATATAACCTAGGTTTGCCTTAAGCTCATGATGAGCCTTCTGCCTCAGCCACCAGGGTGCGAGAACTACAGGTGTGTACCACCATACCCTGCAAGAATTTACATTTTCTGCTTCTTTTTGAGACAGGACCTCCCAACATATGGACCATGTGTACCTCAAACTACAGAGATTCACCTCCCAAGCGCTAAAATCAAAGGCTTGTACCATAGCATTCAGTAAGAATTGACATTTTCCATTTTTCCATTTGGAAACTGCTGAAGGGAGATTAGACCATTCCAACAAACCAGTATGTCTCTTGCATTTGGTGTGCCTGGATATAAATACTACCTGGTCATTGAAAGAAACATTAATGTAAATATTTAACTTGGAAAGCTTCCATGAAGAGATCTCTGCGGAAATATGAATACCAACCGTCTATCCATCCAAATATGTCATTCAAAATCTGACCACAAGTAAGTAGAGCCACATAATGTCACTAAAATAAAAGGCGAACTTTAGGGTCATCTCAGCCTAAGACCCAGATACCCGTCGATGACCTATCAACTCTGCCTGGCTTAACCCTGAAAGTCGGCTCTTATTTATTTCCCACGTTAACTGCTTTCTTACAGGGCATACAATTTCAAGCAGAGACTGTACTGTGGCGATAACCCTTTAAACCAGTGATCACACATAATTTTCCGAATCCCTAGCAACTACCACGAAGCATTAGCACTGCTCTTTGCATTTCACAACTGAACATTTGGGACAAATGTCATACAGTTCGACAAACGTTTACTGACCAGGAAATGTCAAACTGAACAAATACGTGGAAGACGTCGTCTAAGACGCAACAGGCCTGCGAGCTATCCCTCGGGCGTGGGCGCTGGTTTTCTAGTCACCCATCCTCGGCTTTGTTGTACCCCCCAACCTAGAAAGGGAAATGGTCTTCCCAAGTCGCCTCTACACCTATCGCCGTCTCTATCCGGGAGGGCGGGGCGTCGGCCGACCCAATCCAGGCCTGGCTAAGCCGCACCAGCCACAAGAACTGACTGGGAGGCTGGGCCAATAAAGAGAAGGGAAAGCATTCGCCACAGCCAGTCGGAGAGCGCCGGGGCCAGACTCAGACACCGCCCACGCACGCGGGGAGGTGACCGTTGGGCCCAAACAGGCGGCGTCACCATCCAATCAATATGCTCCCAGACATTTCCGCGACCAATTAACAAGAACGCCTCCGATCCGGGAAAGCAGAGGGCGGGAATAGTTACAGGCATAGGCCGAGGCCAGGGTCGGGCCCACATTTTTCTGTCTGGTACCAAGAGGAGACAGGGTTAGGTTCGGGGGAGCAGAAAGTTGGAACCCAAGCACGGAGAGGCGTGGCCAACCGTGTCACGTTGCTCAATCGACTCCCCTTAGAAACTCGCCATCCCTTCTCTGCCATTTCTCACCTTCCTTCGCGGCATTGCTGGCGGCTGCAGCCCGACGGTTCCGATTCGGGCGGCGGCAGCACCAGCAGGAACGGGGGCTCCGGCGGGCTCCGTGGCGGCCTCTGTAGCTGTCCCAAACCCTGCGGACGATCCCAAGTGCCTCCTGCCTCTCAGCGTCTCGAGCCTTCTGCGCAAGCGCCGCGGGCTGGAAGCGCCTTTTCCTTCACTTCCGGCTGAGGCTTGCGTCACCTGACCTTTAGGCCAGTGAGGATTCTGGGAAGTTCGAAACTTTTAAAGTGAGGCTAGTCAGCGCCATTTTGGAATTGGGCAGGAGACGACACCAGTTGTGAAACCTTGGACTAGACGTTTTTTTAGTCAGGTGTGCGGCACCCTTTGTGGGATTAGGTAGCCATGATTGTTTGGGGCAGAAACCTGGCAGTTGAAGGTAACCGTTTTCATCTTTACATTGGGCAAGCTCTCCCTTCCTCGTCGTTTTAATTTGCGGCGTGGAGGGAGGAAAACCCCAGAATCCATCAGGTTGTCGATCTTTAACTCTTTCGTTTCCTAGTCGGTCAAAGGATGTTTCCGTTTATCCTGTAAACTCAGAACTGGCAAGAGGTATTTTGCTCAAGGAATTGTTGTAAGAGCTACTCTGTGTTCCAGAGTGGTGTGAATGGGGCTTGAATAAAGGATTGACAGGGTTATTGTCGGTCTTGAAGTGGGGTAGAGGAGACATTGTCCTTGCGTTAAGAGAACAAGTAAGTTACGTCCACGTTACAGGATGATGCAGAGCCATTCTCAGAATGCCATAGCGCCAAAGAATTCCCAATTTATCTCTGCTGTGAAACGCCCCCAGCTTATCAGTACTCTGCTTTGGTTTAAGAGCTCTGGGTGGCCCGGAGAGGAGCCGAGGACGTGATCTGAATAGGAGGGTGCTGTACCAAAAGTCGGAGAAGTGTTGAGCCCCATTCAGCCCATGTGACCTGTGTAGCACAAATGCAGGAGCCAAGAACTGAGTAGAGAGAGAAATAGTATTTTGAATGACACGGTAAAGGGAATGATATTTAAGTAATAATAAAAGGGCATAAGAAGGAGAAATTAAGACTGGAAGAAGAGCTATATGAAAAGCCTGGAACCAGGCGGGGCGGTGCATGTTTTTTGAAGGGGGCAGTTCCAAACCATGAGCTTAATTAAGGCCAGCCTGGTCTACATAGCGAATTCCAGGCTAGATCCTGTCTCGAAAAAGAAAAGTCTGGAAAGTGGTTTGCAGGCCTTGAAGTTTTAACCTCAGAAGACTTGAAAGAGAACCAAGGTGGACCACGAGTGACTTGCTGAGATCAAAGCAACCTTAGTTATTGTTGGTATTCTGTCTAAACTCCACCCCCACAGTTCCTGGCAGCAGCCAAGACAGGATTCTGGTTCCAGATTTATTTGTGTGTCTGATGCGCGTGCACTCAAGACCAGGTGAGTGCTCAGAGGATAACTTTGGGGAGTAGATTCCTAAAAATCCACCTTCACGGTGTCTCTGGGATCAAACTCGGGTCACCACGCTTGCTTGAAAGAGCAAGTGCTTTTATCCCCTGAGCCCCCACAGGCCCCTATCAGAATTTCAATCTGAGGCTTGCTAACTTGGAGAGAAGCTTTAAAAACAGAATACAAACCTGATTGATATGCTAAACAGAGGACTCTTCCGATTTAAAGAAGTTCCTGACCCTTAGCCCACACTCCTTGGGGTGGGGGTGGGGAACAGCCTAAGCTATTGTTGACACCCGAGCTTTTGGTGTTTTGCTTTTAGTACTTAGAGTAAATACCTTTTGACAATCTAAGTGAGTTGATTTGCACATAAAAACTTGCTTGAAGAAAAAAACAAAAAACGGCTCAGATATTTTCCTTTGTATTATTCCAAGCTATCAAAGTTCTTGTGTTCCTGGGGTTACTCTGGAACGTTCTAACCCCCTAACTAGTGATAACAGCCTCTTATATTTGAATGATATCCCTTTAAGTTGACTTGTAGTGACACATGTCTGTCCTCCCAGTCCTTGAAGCAGGAGGCAGGAGATTCAGTTTAAGGTTTTCAGCTACATGATTCTAGGTCAGCCCAGGCTGGATGCATATTCCAACCCACTGTACTTTTTCTATCTTCAGAAAGTCTTTCCTAATCTACTGTTTGTAAGGTAGTAAAGCATGGTGACATATTATTTTTCAGAGACTACTATATATTCTCAGACATTGGTTAGATATTTTCCCAGCTCCATTTCCCAGCCAAAAGGCATATAATTCCTATTCATATCATTACCAGGTTTACTAGTATTGAGTATAAGGCTTTGATGGCAGATGTAGATTTGGATCAGCTCTGTCATTTTTTCTCTCTGTGTTGCTCTTGGACGAGTTTTTAAATTGACCTGAGTTGTCTCATCTTGAAGTGTGCGTGCTAATGACCAGCTTACTAAGTGGTTGGATGGAATAAAGGAAATGAGTGTTTTGAAATATTCAGCAAGTTCCTGAGATAGAATAAGTGTTCGGTGTATGGCTTTTTTTGTTGTTGTTTGTAGTCTTTCTAATCATGACTATAACATCC
Organism: Mastomys coucha; assembly: GCF_008632895.1. Taxonomy (NCBI): domain Eukaryota; kingdom Metazoa; phylum Chordata; class Mammalia; order Rodentia; family Muridae; genus Mastomys; species Mastomys coucha. The sequence continues at coordinate 91,175,091 of NW_022196911.1, forward strand.
TTCTGTTTGGTATTTTCCTGTGGTATCAGTGGTCTCCTCTATCCATCTATTTAGCTCACTTCAGCTTTAGAAACCCAGCAATTACACAGACATCGTGTCATACCAAGATGGAGAAAACAGCATTTCCCTTAGTGGAGCTATGAGTCCAGTCATTCTAAAATGCTGTGGACTGTTAAAAATAGCAGGACAGGAGGGTCCAGTGGAACAGAGAGGCAGGTGGAGCATGTCTTCTGGAAAGTGTAGGAAAAGATAAGAGAGGTGAATGAAAAATGGAATTTAATAGGATAACATAGAAAATAGGGGCTTTCCATGCAAAGAGTACAGCATGTTCAGAAGTTGAGGTATGGAGCAAGCATCCTGTCTAGGGTAACTTACTTGGCAAAGGGGAGTGAAATGGTTGCCAAAATGGTGCTGGGAACCAGTTCCTGCAGAGCCTTCTGTACCTGAGTTGGGAGACTGGATTGGAGGGGCTATGCTGGTACTGAAGTACTTTAAGCAGAGAAATCCATGATCAGACTTGCATTTTAGAGATTTACTTCTGGCAGCTTTTAGAGGAAGGATCAGAGTAGCAGGGAGGAAGCCCAAAGTAGGTTGGTTCAAATGCTGCTGCAATCTGAGCCAAAGACGAGGGATAACTGAAGTGGACTGGGATGTCTACTGAAGTGCCTTTGTAGACTGTTTTTACTTGTATCTGTGTCTCGTCTCCTCTGGTACATTTCTGAGTGCCCCCCAAAATAAAAAGTTCCTCAGTTTCAAGGACTGGAGAGATGGCTCATTGGTTAAGAGCACAGGTTACTCCTCCAGAAGACAAGGGTTCAATTCCCAGCACCCACATGGCAGCTCACAACTGGAACTCCAGTTCCAGGGGATCTGACACACAGACATATATGCAGGCAAAACACCAACGCACATTTTTTAAAAAACAACTTCCTCGGTTTCCTTTAAAATACATCAAAAAAAAAAAAAAAGAGGGGTACTACGTCATACTAGGTAATGAGGAAGGACAGCATGCAAGCAAAGGACAGGGGCCCTGGAAGGGGGTCTAAGGCTAATTTTTTCCTAGTTTTAACTCTGCCATAGTTTTTCTTTTCTTTTTTCTTTTCAGTGGATAAGAAAATAAAAAAACTGTAGCTGATAGTGAGCACGATAAACTCTAAGCCAAGTTCCCTTGCTTCAGAATAGCTATTCTAACCATATGGGAGCTCACTGAGCTCCAGATAAAGCTTGAGACACAGCAAGTGTTTAAGCAGCTACCATAATCTAGCTGTATGATGTTTTATTTGTGAGTTCATTACAATAAAGTGATTTTATTCAAAGAAATCCAGCCGGGCAGTAGTGGCACATGCCTTTAATCCCAGCACTTGGGAGGCAGAGGCAGACGGATTTCTGAGTTCGAGGCCAGCCTGGTCTACAGAGTGAGTTCCAGGACAGCCGGGGCTACACAGAGAAACCCTGTCTGTAAAAGAACAAAACAAAACAAAAAAAGAAATCCAAAGATAAAAAAGAAAAGTTCCTTTGCCAGTAAAATGATAGGTACTATATTTCAAATACAAGTGTAATTGTTCATTGTTCTAAGGCCTGCTTCAAAGGCCTTAGAGTTCCTGAAAGCTGGGAGCTCTGTCTGGCTTGTCACGCTGTCTGCAGCTTCTTTCATTCTTGTGCTTCGCATGTGAAGAACTCAGTAAATGGGAGAGTACCAAATTAAATGTTCCTGACCCCAGGGCCAGGTGTTGACTCAGCTAGGAAAGACTTCCAAAGAACGACCTCCTCTTTTCTCTGACCAGGCACATATCCTGCAAAGACATTCCCTCTGTGTGCAGATACTGTCTTGTAAAGTGAGATAAGCTGGCCTGGACCTTTTTAAGACAATGCGGTGGTAACTAGGCCCATCTCATCCATAACTTCCAGCTAAAAGTATTGACGTATCTATCCTCTATCTCTTTGGGAGAACCTCAGCGGTTGCTGATGTCCTACAAATTCATATTAAAATCCTTTTCTTTACGTCTGCCTTAACAAAAGAGTCAGAGGGCTGGGTGGTGGTAGCACATGCCTTTAATCCCAGCTCTTGGAAGGCAGAGGCAGGTAAATCACTGTAAGTTCAAGGGCCACCTGGTCTATAGAGTGGGTTCCAGGAAAGAAAAACCCTGTCTCAAAATAATAAAAGCAAAACAAACAAACAAAACAATAGTCAGTCTGGCTTGGGAGAGCATACCTTTAATGCTAGCAATCTCAAAGCATGGGAAGCTCAGATCACTGCAAATTTAAGGCCAGCCTGATCTACATAGTTCCAGTTTTCCCGAAATTGGGTTGGGGTGGGAAGGGATAAGTGATGTAGCTCACACCTTTAATACCAGCATTGGAGAAGCAGAAGCAAGCAGGTCTCTCTGTAAATTGGAGGCCAGCCTTATAGGCACAGAGTTCCAGGTCAGAGAGAGCTACAAAGATGGTCTCAACAACAACAAACAAAAACCAAAAACACAAAAATAAGAGTCTCTGGTGGGCCTGCCTTTCTTTTCCCCTGCTGGATATGGCCTGGAGCTTCTCTTAATGTTCTGGCCAATGGTTCCTGTGTCTTCCTTAGCCCCCACCCTCAGCCCACCCTGGGGGAAGTTATTGGCTAGATTCCAGCAGGCGCCAACACAGCTTCCCACCTCCTGCAGCTGGGGTTATAAATAACCACCGAAGCTAAACAGTCAAATAACCACATTTTGAAAATTGCTTTAAAAAAAAAAAGTCATTATGCCGCTGTGGTAGCAGTTGCTCTCTCCCATCCTTCATCCCCCTCTTTTCTTCCACTTAATCTATCTTCCTTCCCTGATCCAAGCCCTCCAGGGAAGTCTACGGGAGCACAAAGCTGTCCTATGATGAAGACATCCTTTTCCATATTTGACGGGCTCAGGGCCCTCCAGGGCTGTAGTTATAGTTACATGATGTTGTTACGGCAGCAGAGGCCTCAGGGCAACATATGTTCCTCAGTGTAATTGGGTTTTCTCTAGCAGACTGTCTCTCCTTGAGTCCTCCATGCCCAAATTCACTTATCAAGAAGACTGGGGAATTGCCATTATGAATGGCCCTTCATTCCTATCATTTTTATTATTATTTTTTTTTGGGGGGGGGGGTTCCAGGAAAACCAAATTCCTTTTCATACTTCAAAGTGGAGTGTACATAGTGAGCATGGATCGAGACTTTCAGATGGTGGGCGTTTTCATTTCTTCACCAAATATTTACCAAGCATCTGGTATACGGCAGGCATTGGGCTGGAAGCTGAGCGAACTCAGCTCATCAACTTGGGACACCTGCCTACAGGAAGGGCCTGTGGAGCGTGACCTTGACCTGCCTGCAGTCCCCTCTGCCTTTCAGAAATTATTTACCCAGTATAACACAAGACAAGATGGTGAGGAAAGTGATGTTTCCTAAAGTGTACTGCTGTTGTAAAGCTACACATTCACACACAATCACACACACACACACACACACTTTAAAGGACACTATGATTTCTTTTTTATAAATTTTAAAAAAGGTTTTATGTTTATGAATACTTTGCCTATGTGTATGTATGAACGCCATGTTCGTGCCTGGTCCTCTCTGAGGTCAGATCCTCTGAAACTGGGGTTACAGATGGTTTGTGAGCCACTGTGTGGACGCAAGGGATTAAACCCAGGCTCTCTGGGAGAGCAGCCAGTGAGTGCTCTTACTGAGCCATCTCTCCAGCTCCTGGTCGATGTAGCAGGGCCAAACCCACAGTGAGCAGTGTCACGCATGGGCAGGTAGTCATAAGCTGTGTGGACAAGGTGGCTGGAGGAGCAAACACTGTGGCCAGCCCCTACTTCAGTTCCTGCCTTGGCTTCCCTAGATGATGAACTGTGTGACCTGTAAGCCAGATAAACCTTTTCCTTCCCCAAATTGTGTTTAATATTGGTGTTTTACCACAGCAACAAAGAAGCAAATGAGAACACTGATCATCTTCTATGTGTTGCGGTCTTCAAATTGAAGCTGCAGCTTCCATGTTATATTGCACTATGGTTCTCCTGCATAATGTGTCTACATTTCCCTAGTGTTAAGGGTCTTTTGTGTCAGAACATTGCAGCGTCTGCTTGCTCCTTTGGCTTCCTCCTGCTTTTATTTCTGCCTCAAAGATGTTCTTTATTTCTTCCCTCAAAGAGTTGTGTATAGTCACCTGCTCATAGTCTAGTGTGAGAGTACCAATCTAAGATAGCACCAGAATTAAAATGTTAAACTATAGCTCAAAAAAAAAATCTATTTATTTGCTTAGTGAGGTAGGGCCTCTTGTAGCCCAGGCCAATCTCAAACTCAACTACTTCCCAAGTGATGGAATTACAAGCATGAGCCACCACACCTATTGTTCCGCTATGCTGGGAATCAGATTCGGCTCTTTGCATGTGATGGGCAAACACTTTCTACCAACTGAGCCTCATCTCCAGCCCCTCAAATGCACTTTTGTTTTGTTTCTTAAGATGATGGCACCGTAGTCCCTCCGACCCCCCACCTGTGTGTGTGTGTGTGTGTGTGTGTGTGTGTGTATTTCGTTTTGTGAAATTCTATTCATTTCAAACTCTCTAATGGACTTTTGATTTTTAAGTTTGAATGAGGAATAGAGATTTCGGGTGGGGTGGTTTCTATCTGAGCCACGTTCATTTACAGAGGCTTTGTTATTAAGAAGATGGGATAGCCGGGCGGTGGTGGCGCATGCCTTTAGTCCCAGCACTTGGGAGGCAGAGGAGGGCGGATTTCTGAGTTTGAGGCCAGCCTGGTCTACAGAGTGAGTTCCAGGACAGCTGGGGCTACACAGAGAAACCCTATCTCGAAAAACCAAAAAAAAAAAAAAAAAAAAAGTTGATTTGCTTCATGACTATTTTTCTAGTACTGTTTGCTCTGTCTCTCTGTGTAGCTTCCCAGTCACACCACTGGTGACCTGCTGAGTGTACATGATGTAGATGAAGAGTGAAACTGAACAGAAAGCCTATGTAAAGTTCATGGACGCAGGGAGGCAGGTTCTATCTCACCCCACACAGGATTGAGGCTTCACCTTAAACGCTGTGGTCACAGCTGGGGACTTATCTCGGTGATGGAGTGTTTGCCTGGCATGTGTGAGGTGCGATCCCCAGGACTGGGGAAAAAAACTATACTCCTCTTACCACTTCGAGAACCATGAAGATGTTTCTATTGACATTATTTTCTTGGTGACCTGAAAGAACCTTTTAAAAAATAAAAAAAAGAAGCAGCAGCTGAGTCCAGTTAACCTCAAGGAGATTAAACAACAACAACAACAAAAAAACCCTAAAGTATAAGCATGTTGTATAGACTCTTAATCCCAGCATTTGGGAGGCAGAGGCAGGCGGATCTCTGTGAATTGCGAGGCTAGCCTGGTTTATGTACAGTTTTAAGACAGCCAGGACTACAGAGAGAAACCCTGTCTCAGTAAAT
>NW_022196911.1:91180545-91194679 GCF_008632895.1 Mastomys coucha
AAAAAAAAGAAAAGAAAAGAAAAAGAAAAGACTTTGCCTTCTCCCATTTTTAGAATATGAATCTTTTTATTTGTGGAAATAAGCTTTCCCAGAAATAGGGACTAGAAATGGGTCCCCCTGAGTCATTCCATGTGTTTACCCAAAGCTCCTCTGTGACCAACTGTACTTAGATGAGAATCAACTGGCTGACATGAGTTGCAAGTTACCAGTAGAAGAAGCATTTTCATTACTCAGAACAAACTAGCGTACGACCCAAACCTAAGCTTTAGACCTTTCTGCTTTGTTAAAGCTTTATTGTAAGATGTTGCTTTGTTCCTTTACTTTCTTCTTTTTTCTGTATTTTTTTAAAAAACTATGTGCGTGAGTATTGTATGAGTCTATGTGAGTATGTATCGCTTGTGTGTGGGTGCATACAGAGGCCAGAAGAGGACATTAGATCTCAGCAACTGGAGTCAACATGCATGCTGGGAACTGAACTGAGGTCTTCTAGAAGAACAGCAAGTGTTCAGAACAGCTAAGCCCTCTCTCCACCCTGATCTTTCAGCTTTGTACCAACCAGCTGACTGCGGTTCAATCTCAGAAGTATGTATGGCACAAATGTCAGGCAAGTACCCTACTACTGAGCAATATGTATCCCAGGCTTTTTTTTTTTTCTCTCTCTCTCTCTTTCAGTTTTTGCAACAAAGTCCTACTACTTCCCAGGGCACCATAAAATTTACTGTATAGCTCAGCAGGCCTTGCACCTGCCCTCCTGCTTCTGCTTGTGAGTAGCAGGGATTACAGGCCTATACCACCAGGTCTACTATGATGACACTTTTATTACTCTGAAAATTACATGAAGATGAGTGGCCATCTGGTCACTTTATTACCTGCCCAACCTTGCCAGCAGATGTCACTGTACCAAGCCGCATGCTCCAAACATATGTCTAGGACCAAAGTAAGGGCTTCTGAAAGGCCAGCTCTGACCATATTGACCCTCTTTCCGCATGGAAAATGATTAAGGTTACATATATATAGCACATGTATATGTATGTATGGATACACATTATACATGATATATATATGTGTGTGTATACATATATACATATGTATGTATGCATACATATGTATGTGTGTGTATATATATATATATACACACACACACACACATATATATATATATATTTCCCATCAAAACTGTGGCCTAAACTCGCAGCGTCAGAATTCTTACCCAGATACCTTCCCCAGTTTGGGTGGGGGAGGAAAGCTGCTTCAGGGAGGCAGGGCAGGTGGGGCATTTCAGTGGGGGTAGAAGGGCACATGTGATAGAGTTATCTGGGAACAAGGACTATAGTCTTGGGGCTGTTCCAAACGTCACTTGTGGAGCTGATACCCCAGGCAAAGCACTCCACCCACCCTCCACCCTGCCCTCTTTCCACATTGGCAGAGGCTGACCCCATAATTTTGGAGCTACACTATGTAGAACACTGGGAAAGTTCTTAGCAATACAAACCATCTTTATCAGTCCTAAAGCGGGGTGGGGAAGCAACAGTAATCCAAGAAAAGGAAGCACCTTGTGTCTTTTGTACAAACCTTCATCCCATGTGCCTTTCCACTATGGGAAAGGGCTGCAGCGCCCTCGTGGGCAGTTCTCTGCTGACCCTCCATCCCCTTCACATGCAACCCCCTGCCTCATGTGCAGCATCATGGGCCCTCCTGCAGCTCTTGGGATACACTGGTTCCCGTCTCACAGGACCGTTGCACATGCTCTTTCCTTAGCCTGGAACATTCTCACCTTACTCTGCTTCACCTATTTCAAATCTCATTCCCTTAGGAGACCTTCCCTAAGCTTGCTGACTACACCAGAATACCACATTTACAGTCATAGCACCCTGTACTTTCTGCATAATGTTGGCCAGTTTGTAGTTACAGAGTTAATGGTCTGCTACTTGGAGTCTTTACCTTCTGTTTTCCAAACACATACCCAGATGGTAGCTTCCATTAGGGCAGTGTCTGCTCTATTCACTTAGTAGAATGCATGGTGCCCATCAGGCATTCAAATACTCCTGAGCTTATACATGAATGACAAGTGGATAAAGGAAGTTATTAACTTAGAGATGTACACATTCGTATAACATTTGCATTTACAGTATAGTCCCTAATTCTTGCTCTCCTGTCTTCTGGGGAAGACATGTTAGAGTAAGAGAAAGTCATCTGAATTGGTCAAAGTGGAGATTAGCATATGAGGCCAAATTAAAGGGTTGCCAGAAGGGAGAGGTGACTCAGCTGTTAAGAGCATTTGCTGCTTTTGTGAAGGACCTGGGTTCTGTCCCCAGCATCTATTTTGGGTACTTCACAACTACCTGTAATTCCAGGGAACCCAACATCCTCTTCTGGCCTCCATGGGCACTTGCATGAATGGGGTACATATAAATGCATGCATTAATATACATATACACATAAATAAGTGTTCTTAAAAAGATTGCAGGAAGATGAAGGCTGAAATGTGTATGAAATATAAAGGGGTGGGTACAGATTTGCTTACTAAATCCCAAAGGTCATTAGGAAATCTTTTGAAAACCCATCTTCAGACTCCCCCCAAAGAGGACTGTATTATTCATCTGTATGTCCCTCTAACCTAGCATGATACTGGATGCATAGAGGAGTTCAAGAAATGGGTAGGTATTGAACCATTGTTGTTGTTGTTGAAAAAAGATAAACTTTGCTCTAAAATAAGGTAGTATGTAATTGTTCACTTGGAAAACCCCAGGGGACAAAAGAGAAAAGCATGAATGGGGTCAGAAGAGTTCCTTTACATGTATGGACAATGGCTACACAATGGACTGTTTCAGGGACATTAGGGCTATTCAGGACCCATCCCTTGACCTTTCAAGATCATCCTTATGAAGGGCAATTACCATGCAGCTCTCACAAAATGCATCTTCTTTCCACCAGCAGGAACCAAATCCTGAACTACATTCATCACTGGCTTGTCTCACCCTGCCCTGGGCTCTCAAGTGATCATCCTCCCAGTCTGTACACACTGGGGCACAGACCCTGTTGATCCTCTGGGTATATGCTGATCTCTTTCCCACCACAGAAGGGGGAATCCCAGAAGGTGGTGGCCTTCAGTCAGAAGTAAAAATGGCTGCATCTCTCTGGGCAACCAATGCCTGGGCCTGGTATTCCTGAGTCCACAGCAGGGATGCCATTAGCCTTGCTCCCAAGATCCATGCAACCAGCATCCCTGGCATTTAGCCTACCGTCCCTGGCACTTAACCCTACGGCCCCATAAGAAGGGACATTTCAAATAGTTTTTCTTGGAGCCATGGAGGGTTCAAAAGAATTCTTTCATGTTAAAAAATAAATAAATCCTCCAAAACTAGCCGTTACTGAGCTACTCAGCTTGCTTATTTCAAGGTTAAGAATTTGCACAGACACCCATTACTCCTATTCTGCCAGTTCCACTGATTTTATTCAACCCAGAGCCAGGCTCTTGGGCCCCAGGAAATGGGAAGGCTGTATCCTGTCCCAAAGCTGGCCTGAAGCCACAGATGTCAGGAAGATGAGTACCTTGACTCTTGTCAGTGGTGTGCTAAAGCTTCATGGAAACTTAGCTGGGGTCTTCTTGCCCTCCCACCCAGCCCCTTTCAGAAGCTCATAAATCACTGTGTCTTAAACACTGTCTGGAGGGTCCTATTCTCCAACCCCTGTTGGAAGCTCCCTGCCAGGTGGAGGCTGCACACCCAACAGGGAGCAAAGGTAGAAAGGCAGGGGTGCCTGTCACTTACCAACCAGATGCATTTGCCAGTCACTGCCCACCAGCATTTTAGCCATGTGAGCAGGCATTGCAGCCAGGGTTTTCTGGCTTTGGAGAAAGTGTAGTCCAATCAGGTATGAGGTCTTCTTACTTTGTAGTTCAACTTTAGGAGACAGAATGAAGGGGTAAATCCTTTTCTCTTGATTTATAGTGATTTCAGAATTAAAACATACTTTCATCCCTAGATCGATTATTATTTTGTTTTTTTGAAACAGGGTTTCTGTGTGTAGCCCTGGCTATCCTGGAGTTCACACTGTAGACAAGACTGGCCTTGAACTCACAAAGATCTGCCTGCTTCAGCCTCCTGAGTCTGGATAGATTCTTCTCTTCTCTCCCACTCTTTCCCTCCATGTCTTTCCCTGGGCTTCCTCTAATGGCTTCTCCTTTGACCTCACAAAGAACTCTCTCACTTGCCCTGGCACACTACCCATACTTCTTAAACAGTTCTGGCTCAGTTGCTCTGGCAGGCCTTGAAGAGTGTCACCACCCTGCCATCTCCCTTGGTCTTTTTTTTTTCTGGCTTCTCTTTAATTCGAGCCCCTACCACAACCCACCATTTGTCTATCCTCCTCCAAGGTAGGAAACTCAGAGAAAATTGGATTTGGCTCTAGCCTAGCTGCCAAACCACACACTCAATAATATTTTAGTGAAGAAATTAAACTCCTATGCCAGGGGCAGCTAGATTCTATCAGACTCACCTGCATAATTCCTGAGTAGCATAAACAAAATCAGAGTTTCAGAGAGTTTAGGTATGTGAGAGATACAGGGAGTTGTGTTAGGCCATGATCAGTGGGGCCTGTATGGCCTAATGTCAACCCTTACTTATGGGTCAAAAATACACTTGTAGGTCTGGGCTGGTCTGACCCAGTACAATGCTCCCTGAGTAGTGACAATGTAGCAGTCTTTGAGCTGTCACTAGAGCTGTGTAAATGTGTGAGTATGTTGCCTGGCTTTTCTGAGTCTCAGCCAGTGAGTTACTGTGTGCCACAGTGCCCACTCTAGAGAGTAATTACAAAGACAGAAGGACAGTTAGATGTGACAATGTGTGCAAGTGGCTTCCTGTCTTCTGTGTTGTGTGGTAGGGGTACATATCCCATGACATAGCTATACTGCTTGTAGAGCCCTGCTGTTAGTGTCCCTATTGGTAAGGGCTCCTTGGCCTTTCCCTGGAATTGCAGATGCCCTCACTGGCTCTGGAATCCTAGGGTTTCTAATGTGTTTGGGAAAATTCAGAATTGAGTGTTTGGAGCTGTGAAATCAGCAGAATTGGTATTTGTACTCTGACTCAGCCTTCTGGGCCAACTCAGGAGGCTGGAGAATTGGACAGGACTTTTGGGTGGGACGTCCAGGAAAGGTGCCAGCTTGTGTGATCGTATCAGAGTGCCATGGAAAAGGCAAGACTAGGCTGTTTCCTACCCACACAGTGCTGACGACCTTGTAAGCCATGAGGGCTTTTGACAACAGTGAATGGAAGCAGGTCCTCCCAGAGACCACTGGTGGAATGTGCAAGGGCTTTCTAAGAGTTTCAGTATACAGCAGGAGAAACCACCTGCTCTGAAAACAACATTGTTCTGAGTGTAGCCGGGTTACTAAGGAGGAGGAGGAGGAGTGGGGTTTTCACTAGCTAGAGAGACTTGGCTGTCAAGGCCGTTTAGTTGAGCCAGAGCCATTTTGTGGAATAAATGTGTTGGGTACAGGAAATCCACAGGAAAAGCCAGGAATAGGCAGCTAATTCAGTCAGATCGGGATGTAAGCAGGCTTTATTCCTTCAGTCAGAACAGATTTACTGAGATGCTAATGAAACTGTCAAAAGCCCCTTCCAAGGCTCTCCACCTAATTCTATAGCTGGAGGTTTGTTTTTAATTTTACTTATTTTTAATTTATTTATTTTAACTTCTTTAAGAGGAACACTAAAACAATTCTTTTTAAAAAGAAGAGCTGGGGCCGAGCCTTGGGGGATAACTCTATGGATGAGAATGCTTGCTAGAGACCTGAATCAAATCCCCAGCACCTGTGTAAAAAGCAGAGCTAGGTGCGGGCTTGCCTGTTACTCTAGCACTGTAAAGGGGGAGAGGGCAGGAGAATCACTGGGGCTCACTGCCTGCCAGCCTAGCTCCAGATCCGTAAAGAAGGGAATGAAGTAGTGAATGACAGAGCAGGACACCCTGCAACTTTTTGGGGACCTACACAATGCATGAGCACACACACATACACACACCCTCAAACACAAACACACACACAACTGTTGCTTAGTGGTATAACACTTATCTAGCTTACACAAAAGAAGGGAGAGGAGCAGAGAGTAGAGAAGAGAGAAGGAATGAACAGGAGAATTAGGCCTAATAAAACTTGGAGCCTAAGCAAGGCAGTGGTGGCACATGCCTCTAATCCCAGCACTTGGGAAGTAGAGACAAGCAGATTTCTGAGTACGAGGCCAGTCTGGTCTACAGAGTGAGTTCTAGGACAGCCAGGGCTACACAGAGAAACCCTGCCTCGAAAAACAAAAAACCAAAAACTTGGAGCCTTTGCTGCTTTTTGTCTATAGGGCTTTTAACTTCAATTCAATAATGACCAGAAATGTTAGCTTAGAGAAACAGATACTTATGTGACCCCCCCCCCCCACACACACACACCTTAGCTGTGCTGGATGAAGTGGCTTGCAGTTCTTGTTGACAAGATAGCATAGGCCACTTACTCAGATTGAAAGGCCAAACACATGAACACACATGCTTAGGAGAAAAGGTAAGGGTGCCCAGAAGCTAGTGTGAAATGAAATAATGGGCTATTAACCCCCTTCCTTAGTCCTGACAAACAGTCGGCATCTGACAAGGTTAGCTGAGGGGACGACTGTAGAATGTGGAACACAAGTGGAGGCTGAAGCAAACGGTGGTGAAGAAGATGGGGTTACAGGACAGGGGAAAGTCTCATTGACCAAGCCTCAAAGAGAAAGTGATGCCGGGGAGGCAGAGGCAGGGCAGACAGACCTTTATGAGTTTGAGGCCAGCCTGGTTTATATCATAAGTTCCAGGCCAATCAAGGCTACACAGTGAGATCCTGTCTCAAAAATACATAAACCTATAGTTTTGACCCCACAGGGATTTATTACAAAAGCCTTTACATGTTATTTGTTTTAAAACAAGGTCTCATAACATAGCATAGCCCTGGCTAGCCTACAGCTTTCTATGTAGACCAGGCTAGTCTCAAAGTCACAGGGATCAGGCAGGAAGTCACCTGCCTCCATCTCCAAGTACTGGGAGGGGACTAAGGGCATGCACCACCCTGCTAACCCCTGAATCCTCCGTAGAGGAGGATTCTGGTTCTGCAGTCAAGCTCTGGAGCTAAGCTCAGGGCGCAAAGGAAATTAGACTAAAGACAAGTGTTCAAATTACCCCTCCCTGTTGTTACATTTATGATATCTTTGATAGGATTCTGATCCTGACTTGGTGCATGGAAGGACGAGAAGGCCTGCATGTGAAATCACATGGAGCATTTCGAAAGTATTGAGCTTTCTGCCCCGGGGCAATTACATTTTCGAGGCAGACATAAAGGATTTCAATGAGAACAACCATGGTGTAAATGGAACTCTAGAGCCGGAATGAAGCATGTGTGTCTTTTGGTTTCTACACAGTCCCCTGAGAGCACTGAACTGATGTGGCCCCCCACAGAGACTTTCACGTTGGAGGCACGGGTTGGGTATGGAGTGCAAACTGCTTCCCTCAACGTGCTACGGTGGATGTTGGCTGACTCTCAGAGGTACACGAATCACAAGGCCTGATGCACCTATAGAAGCTTGTTTGTTCTTTTGTATCATTTTCTGTGCAGCGTTGGCCGGCCTGTCCTGTCCTAGCTAGACCAGGCTAGCCTCAAACTCAGAGATCCTCTGGCTTCTGCCTCCCAAGTGCTGGGATTAAAGGCATGAACCACCACACCCAGGTTTAAGGAGTATTTATGAAAATGACTTTTTTTATTTATATGCATGCATGTGAGGATGTGTTTATGAGATTGTGCATGCCCACGGAAGCCAGATGTCCTAGAGTTGGAGTCACGAGTGTTTGCTTGTGTGTCACCTGAAGTGGGTGCTGCAAACTGAATTCGGATCCTCTGTAAGAGCAACAAGCACTCCTAGTGGCTGAGCAATCTTTTTAGCACCCCCTAAAGTGTACTTTTAAAATGGATTTAGGCATGCCTTGGGGAGGGGAGGGTATCAATATGCCACCTCCTACCATAGAGGTCCAAGGATAAGTCCCAGAACTTAGTTCTCTCCTACCATGTGCATTCCAGGAATAAAACTTAGGTTGTTAGACTTGGCCAACAACGCATCTTACCTGCTGAGCCGTATCACCTGCCCTACAGTGCACTTTAATTTATTCCTCTGTGAATTCCTGTCTACATTCTGGCCACAGTGCAAGGCTGTAGAGTAATGAGTAGGACACCTCTGTTTTAAGCCGGGCATGGTAGCACTTGGGAGGTGAAGGCAAGAGGACCCAGGAGTTCAAGGGTAGTCCCCTGCTATGAAATGCTTTGGAGGGCAGCCTGGGCTATAGAAGACCTTAGTTTAAAAACAAAAACACAAGGCAAAGGAGATAAGGCTCTCAGTAGTTAAGTGACTGTTGCTCTTGCAGAGGACACAGGTTCAGCCTCCACATGGTGGGCCACGACTGTCTGTAACTCTAGTGCCAAAAGGTCCAACAGCCGTTTCTGGTCTCCAAGGGCACCAGACACTCACTTGGTGTACATAACTATATGCATTAGAAACACTAAACATTAAAACACATACACACAAGATAACCATTAGCTTTCTTAAGAAGCGATTTTCAACAATGAGAAAAGCTGGAGCTGGAGAGATGGCTCAGCAGAACACTTGCTACTCTTGCAGAGGACCTGTGTTGGGTTCCTAGCACCCACATCAAGTGGGTAGTTCACAGCCTCCTGTGGTTCCAGCTCCAGGGAATGTGATGCCTTCTAGCTTCTGCTGGCACCTCCATACATGTACACACATGCTTGAGCATGCACACACACACACACACACACACACACACACACACTGCAGCTAGCTCACTACATGACTTAGAAGCATCACTGGGCTGGGCAGTGGTAATGCACACCTTTAATCTCAGCACCTGGAAGACAGAGGCAGGCAGATCTCTGTGAGTTCCAGGACAACCTGATCTACATAGACTGTCTCCAAAAACCAAAATAAAAAGATGAGCATGGACTACTCATAGTGTGCATCTCTAAGCCTAAATGAATCTATATCCATTGAGAGGGGGGGCAGGTTACACTTAATTTATACATTATAAAATCCAGCCATTGCAAATGTGTATTTCTGTATTCACTATTACTACATTTTAGTTTTAGAGCATTTTATGTCCAAGAAAGTCCCCGTGAATGTATTTGCAAAGAATAACCACTCCTACTCCAAATCCTAGGCAACTACTGATCTGCTTACGGTCTCTAGAAATTTACCCTTTCTGGACATTCTATATATACAGAATTGTATAATGTGTGTTTAATCTTTTGTGTCTGGCTTTTTGTTTTTTATCCCTACCCATAGTATAACAGCATGTGTCGGCTCCATATTTTTTTTTAATTAGCAATGCTATTCCATGTAAATTTTTTAGAAGTTGTCAGGTGACAGTGGCACATACCTTTGGTCCCAGCACTCAGGAGGCAGAGGCAGGCTGATCTCTGAGTTTGAGACCATACTAGTCAACAGAGTGAGTTCCAGGACAACCAGAGCTACACAGAGAAACTCTATCTTGAAAAACAAACAAACATGGCCTGGAGAGATGACTCAACAGTTAAGAATACTGACTACTCATCCTAAGGTCATGAGTTCAACTCCCTGAAACCACAGGGTGACTCACAACCATCTGTAATGCAACCTGATGCCCTCTTCTGGTGTGTCTGAAGACAGCTACAGTGTACTCATATACATAAATAAATAAATAAGTTGAATTTTTTTTCTTAAAAAATTTGGAATTCTCTCTCTCTCTCTCTCTCTCTCTCTCTCTCTCTCTCTCTCTCTCTCTCTCTCTCTCTCTCTCTCTCTCTCTCTCTCTCTCTTTCTGAGACAGGGTTTCTCTGTGTAACCCTGGCTGTCCTGGAACTTACTCTGTAGACCAGGCTGGCCTCAAACTCAGAAATCTGCCTGCCTCTGCCTCCCAAGTGCTATAATCCCAAGGGATTATAGGCGTGTGCCACCACCGCCTGGCTAACAATTCTCTTAAAAGTTATTTGTGCCCAACACTTGGAAGGCAGAGGCAGGCAGATTTCTGAGTTTGAGGCCAGGCTAGTCTACAGAGTGAGTTCCAAGACATCCAGGACTACACAGAGAAATCCTGTTTCTAAAACAACCAAAACAAACAAACAAACAAACAAACAAAGTTATTTGTGTTTAGAGGCAACACTGAACAAAAGCTTGGTCTCTGTGTCCTGCCTCTAACTTGACTTGTCTGGCTGAATGGCCTTGAGCAAGTCCTTCCTTTGGGTGGCTCCGTCTGTAACACATGGGCCGGAAACATCTCTTCCAATAATTTTTTTCAGGTGTAACACACAAAAGAAAACATCTTTTGTTTGCTTGTTAAGACAGGATCTCTCTATACAGGACTGCCTGTCCTAGAGCTTGCTTTGCAGATCAGGCTGGCCTCAAACTCCCTAGGGATCCTCCTGCCTCTGCCTCACCACTGCTAGAATTAAGGGCATGTACCATCATTCCCAGCTTGTTTATCGTTTTTGTTTGTTTGGGTTTTGGTTTTTGGTTTTTCAAGACAGGGTTTCTCTGTGTAGGCCTGGCTATCCTGGAACTCAGTCTGTAGACCAGGCTGGCCTCGAACTCAGAAATCTGCCTGCCTCTGCCTCCCAAGTGCTGGAATTAAAGGCGTGCGCCACCACTGCCCAGCTTTGTTTATCTTTTTAATTAAGTATTAGACTATAGTGTTTCCTTAATTATGTTTGCCTTTTTGTGGTACTGGGGATCGAACCACGGTTTCACATATGTTAGGCAAGTGTTCTGCCACTGAGCTTTATTCCCAGTTCTCTTTTTCTTTATTTCTTGAGATTAAAGCTTCACTAAGTTACCCAGGCTTTCTTGAAACTCACACTGTAGCCCAGTCAGCACTCAAACTTGAAATCCTCCTGTTTTAGTTTCCCAAGTATCTGGGATTATAGGCCTCTGTGCCAGGCTTACCTCTTTATAATTTTTTTTTTAATTTTTAAAGTAATTTATTTATTTTTATTTTATGTACATTGGTGTTTTGCCTGCATGTATGTCTGTCTGTGTGAGGGTGTCAGATCTCCTGGAACAAGAGTCACAGACAGTTGTGGTTGTCTGTATACCATGTGGTTGCTGGGAATTGAACCCAAGTCCTCTTGGAAGAGCAGCCAGTGCTCTTAACCGATGAACCATCTCTCCAGCCCCTTTAAGTTTTTAAAATTTCATTTATGGTGTGTGTGTGTGTGTGTGTGTGTGTGTGTGTGTGTGTGTGTGTGTGGTTTCTCTACTCACTAGGGCACTTGTGTGGTGTCAGAGGACATTTTGTGAGAATTATTTTCTCCTTCCATTACGTGGGTCTCAGTGAGTAAACTCAGATTGTCAGGCTTGGTGTCAGGAGCCTTTGGTCCCCAGTGGGTGGAAGTGTTTGGGAATGATTAGGAGGTGTGGCCTTGTTAGAGGAGGTGGATTACTGAGGGTTCAAAGTTCCCAGTCAGCTCTCTCTCTGCCTCGAACTTGTGGATCAGATGTGAATGAGCTACTGCTCCAGCACTATGCCCACCATGAAGGTCGTGAATTCTGCCACTCTGGAACCATAACCTCCAGATTAAATTTTTTTTTTTAAATCATTTGCTTTGGTCATGGTGTTTTGTCATATCAATAGAAAAGTAACTAAATCACCCAGTGAGCCATCCTACCAGCCCTTTAATTACTTCTTGAACTCTGAAATCTGCCTGCCTCTGCCTCCCAAGTGCTGGGATTAAAGGCATTCGTCACCACCACCCAGCTTCTTTTAATTACTTCTTAAAACAACACAATTATATCCTTAAAAAACATCTACCTTGAATCTTGAGCATAGTGGTACAGGCTTATGATCTCAGTGCTGGAGCTGAGGCAGGAAGATCAAGAATTTAAGGCTAATAAAACCCTATTGCAAACAAACTAACAATTACAAAAGATTGTAAATTATATTTTTATTGAGTTACAGTAAGCATCTTAGAGTTCTAGAATTTTTTTAATTTTTTTGTTTTTTTCTTTCTTTTTTTTTTTTAAGATTTATTTATTATATGTAAGTACACTGTAGCTGTCTTCAGACACCCCAGAAGAGGGTGTCAGATCTTGTTACGGATGGTTGTGAGCCACCAGGTGGTTGCTGGGATTTGAACTCAGGACCTTTGGAAGAGCAGTCAGTGCTCTTAACCACTGAGCCATCTCTCCAGCCCTTTTTTTGTTTTTTTCAAGACAGGGTTTCCCCGTGTATCACTGGCTGTCCTGGAACTCACTCTGTAGACCAGGCTGGCCTCAAACTCAGAAATCCGCCTGCCTCTGCCTCCCAAGTGCTGGGATTAAAGGCGTGCGCCACCACCGCCCAGCTAGAGTTCTAGAATTTTAAGGTCCTTGATCCTATATTTACTTTTTACTTACTTGAAAGTTTCTACTGAAGCCTTTCTTTCTTTCTTTCTTTCTTTTCGTTTTTGATTTTGTTTTTGGTTTTTGTTTTTCAAGACAGTGTTTCTCTGTATATCCCTGGCTGTCCTGGAAATAAATCCCTCTGTAGACCAGGCTGGCCTCGAACTCAGAAATCTACCTGCCTCTGCCTCCCAAGTGCTAGGATTAAAGTGTGTGCTACCACTACCTGGCTACCAAAGCCTTTCTTGTTCAGGCCAAGGATGACTTTAAAAATAGCTGTGGTTTAACAAGAAAAGTTGAGTCTTACTGAGGACAAAATGAGAGTCAGGGAGTGATATGCACAGGGAGAGGGAGAAGTGAGAAAGCACTCACTAACAAAAGAGACAGAATGTATGGACCACAGCAAGGGACAAAATGTGTCAGAGACTACAAAAGGTCAAAATCCAGGCCAGCTGGTTATCATGGGAGTAAAGGAAGGGTTCCAGGGAGAGAGAAGCTACCAGAATGGGAAAAGGTGTTAAGGGATACGACCCCCTCCCTTCTGTTCTCATAACCTCATTCATTTCCTTGTCCCTCCTTCCCAGTCCCTCTCAGGGTGCCCTGCTCTGTTAGCTCTGACCCCATTTCCTCAGGATTTAGTTCCCTGAGGAGCCAGGCCTGACATTTCAGACAGAGGCTGAGGAAAGGAGGTAGGTCAGAAAGAGACACTGTGTGTGTTTGCGTCATCTTATATTCTGCTTAATTATTATGGAACTAGGGGGCCAAAGATAAGACGTAAGCACGCAGATATTTACCAGAAAGTTCAAAGACAGACAACCATGGAGGAGTCTAACGTCTCTGCTGAGCAATTGCTTCTGCTTGTTATATTTTGGAGGGTAGAAATTTGGAATCCACATATTCAGGAGCCTTCAGAACTGAAGTTCCTGTTGGCTCTAAGAACTGTGTCCTTCATTGATCCAATGGCCACTAGGTAAGGCCTTCCTGCTGACTCTGACCAGTCAGTTCTCTCAGAGCCTTTTATCCTAGACAACCCCTCAGGGTCTTTTAAGGCCCCTGTACTTTGTAGAGTCTGCTTGAGGAGTGGCTATTCTGATTTATGCCAGAGGAGAAATAATTCCAATTCCTTGAGTCCCTGCAGCAGCCAGGGACATCCCAAGAACATTCTGAGATAAAGGGCCTTCAGTATTTGTTGTTACAACCCCTTAAACACCACATGTTGGGGCTGGAGAGACTGCTCAAGGGTTACTCTTCCAGAGGCCCCGAATTCAATTCCCAGCAACCACATGGTGGCTCACAACCATCTGTAACAGAATCTGACACACTCTTCTGGTGTATCTGAAGAGAGCAATGGTGTATTCATATACATAAGATAAATAAGTAAATAAATAAATAACTCTTAAATAGTACACACCTTCAATCCCAGCACTTGGGACTAAGGTGGAGGCAGACAGATCTTTAGGAAGCCAGCCTGCTCCGCATAGAAAGTTTCATGCCATCCAGGTTTCTGTAGTGAAACTGTCTCAAAAACCTTAAACAATTTAGTGCGGAAATTCATGAAAGACTATTGATGTACATACTTGCTATATGTAGTCCTCCACTCTTGATGCTTTTGTGTACCTGCCTCTGGCCAATGTTGTTGTTGCTGCTGTTGTTGTTCTTCCTCCTCCTCCTCCTCCTCCTCTCTCTCTTTCTTTCTCTCTCTCTCTCTCTCT
>NW_022196911.1:91194689-91206480 GCF_008632895.1 Mastomys coucha
TCTCTCTCTCTCTCTCTCTCTCTCTCTCTCTCGGTCTTAGGTATCCTAGAACAGCCCAAGGATGATCCTAAACTAATAATCTTCCTTCCTGTACATGTGCAGTTGCAAGGATCGCAGGCATGCTTATATAACCATGCTCAGTTCTATGTGGCACTAGGGATGGAAGCCAGGGCTTCATGCTTTGGGGATAAGCACTTTATCTATTGACTGAGCTACCTCTCAACCAAAGTCTCTGAAAACAGAAACAGAAACCAGGTCATGACTTCCTATTGCTATAGCATAGCAGCTATCCTGTACCACTTCTGTTAAAAAGCTTCAAAGCTTGCTAGGCTGTGAACTTCAAGGTAGGAACAGCATCTTTTTTTTATTTTTAACATTTTGTGTGTGTGTGGGTGTGTGTATGTGTGTGTGTGTGTGTGTGTGCCATAACATGCTTGTGGAGGTAAAGAGGATGACTGTGGAAGTCAGTTCTCTTCTATTATGTGGGTTCCAGGGATCAAACTCAGGCTGTCAGGCTTGATAGTATTTACTGGGCCATCTTCCTAGTCCTAGGAACACCATCTTGGGACATTTTTTTCTATATTCCATAAGCTCAGAGTCTGACACATAATAGTCATTTCAACAAATCTGTGAGGAGTGAATTATTGGCAATGATGTCGATAACATGACAATGAAAACAATAACAAGCAAGAAAGTGCTTTGTAATGGGGACCATCTCCTCCCTTAGCATCATCACACAGCCTCTCCAGAACCTTGACTGTGGACTCTTTCATCAGTGGAAGCAGACAAGGGCCAATGTTCAGATGGGGTCCTTATCCTGCTATCATGCCCATGCGAGAGGAAACTATCGGGTACAGAGAAGTGAACAAGAGAGAGCTGCTTGGGCATGATACCTAGCAGAGGACAGGAGCTGCATACATGCTTGCCGTCTATGCCTTGATCTAGGGTCCACTTCAGTGTCCTTTGCCAGCAACTTATCAGGAAAGACCATAACTTTCTGGATTCAGAAGATTCAAGTCTTCATTTGTACCGCCTAAGTGACTATTTCCACCACCTTGGTCCTCTGTACTGGTACCCTGGCTTTGGGGCAACATTTAAAACTTGTTTCTATCTAACTACCTAACTCCTCTTTCCAAGGCAAAATTATATCTATAAAATAATGTGTCAATCCATCCTTACAATAAGTCTGGCAAGTTGATAGATCAGGGTGATTCTTACACAGAGAGAAAGCTATTTGCCTGAAGTGTTTCAAAATCCCTCAGTCCAAGGATTTTATCAGTAACACACACTTAAAACGTTCATCCAATAAAAAACAGTCCTTATTGCATGAGACTATCTAAGGATCTGTGTATATGTGAGGGGTCCTAAAATAGGATCCCTTATCAGACGAATATGCAAGAGACTACACAGTTCACCTTTTCCCTCCCAGGCAGGTCCAGTGGTCAGGAAGTTGAGTGTTAGTTGGGAAAGAACTTGAAGCTGGAAGTCCTGTGTCTGCCAAAGGATCTTGGGCAAGCAGTTGAGCCACTGTGACCTAAGCTCTTGTAGAGTGAAGACAATCATATTTGCATTTTGTACATTCCATGTCTACAGTGAGAATTAGATAACATGATGATGTGTAAGCTGGAAAGCACTAGACACTAGCCAGATACACATCATTGCAGAAAAAAGCTCATGAAAAGTTTTATAAACATAGAGATCAAGATCAAGCAAGGCTCAGCTCTGGAGTCAGCCTCCAGGGTAACCCCGAGCATGATGCTTCTCTCCAAAGACTCAGTAAAGAGGATACAGTAGCAACCTCTCAGTTTCAGTCCTAATGAATGAACAAGACAGTATGCAAAGTACTTGATAGTTATCTGGCATGCAGAAAGAATTCATTGAATACTAGGTGCTATTGCTGTTGATTTTTTTCAGTGAGGGTGTGAGACTCGGGCAGAATAAGTCTTGATAAAGGGCAGAGGTCTGAAGTGTATGAGAATGTTGAGCTAATTGAAATTGAGAATACAATCTGCTTCCCTCACTTCCCTCCATACCCGGAATCAAACCTTGAGCTTTGAGCATGCCAGGCAAGTACTGTTCCAATGACTTGCATCCCCAGCCATCAGCTGTACTTTTTAAAGCCGAGCTAACCTGAGAATGGCTGAGTTTTAATCCAGCCATCAGGTTTTATTCGTCCCTTTAGGCGTTTAGTATGATTGTCCTCCTCATGGAAAAGGAGTACTGTTTTCTTCCATCACAAAGAATCTATATGTCAGATCTCGAAGCAAATCCTTCAAACATGAACGTAGTGTCTTTGCAAAGAAAATCTTTTCACAGAATGTTCCTTTGCCTATATTTGTTCTGCGCTCATGGGCTGATTTTTTTATACTCAACCAACTGTTGAATTCCCACTTTGAGCATTATCTGCTTTCAGTATTTGATCCCACGGTACCCTCTCAGCACACGCCCAGTTTACTTCCTTTCCTCTGATTAGTAAGTGTGGCTTCAAGGGAATACCTTTTTCTTTTTTCTTTTTTTTTAAACACTAAACTCAGTAAAGACTGAAATAGAAAGACAAATCGGTAGCAAGGTCAAAATTAGAATTCATAACTAAATATAAATCTAGAGGGAATTATCCAATTACTTGGATGGTCCCTTCTCACAGACAGTCCAGCATTGATTGACTCTGTTTCTTTTCCATATATAGAACAAAATAGCAAGGGTAATTGAATTTTTTTATTTTTTTTTATTTTTTGAGAAGCAATAAGTTTTAATAGTACCTTAAATACTGCTTTCATTTCTCTGAAAATGCCTTCATATAGCATATATAGCATATAGTTTTTACAGCTTGCCAGTATTCTCTTTGGGGACCATCTGGTCTTTGACTTGTAGGTCAGAGAGCAACTGAGCTGGAAAGACAAAGGTTTCCTAATGGAGTCACTATCAAACTTGATCAGATTTATCAGTCACTTTGTTTTGCTAGGTAAACTTACAATGGTGGCTCTGAAGGGAAATTCCCAGCTCCCTTTTAAAGTCTCAAGTTAATTTACAGACTAACAGCTGTTTTTATTGAGATTGGACCAGCTTCAGGAAGGGACTTGGAAATGTAGAAGACAAATGAGTGTCATGTGAGCCGAGGTGGCCATTAAATGTACAAATTTAATGCAAAGCTCATGCAAATGATAGGCAAACCTTTTATAAATTTATCGAATCTCAGTTTGGAGTTTGTCAGCTGCAGTGAAATCTCAAGAGAATTGAAAAAGTAATGTTTTTTGGTTAAACTAAATGTAATGTCTTTGGAAGTTAGGCTTTCTCAGTCCCACTGAACCTTTTTAGAATTTGACACTACCACGTTTAAAGAGTTCAGAAGAGTTTGATTCCAATCCACTTTCAGCCCCGCCCCCTGCACAGCCTGACATCACATGGCATATATTTGCATACTACCTGGGACTGGGTGTGACGATTCTTCTCTTTGAGCTTTCTCGTTGGCAGTGCGGAAGAACCAGCCCTCTACTGGAAGGACCAATCGGCAGCCTTAAGGACATTAAAAAAAAAGAAAAGAAAAGAAAAGAAAAGCAGGAGGGTGGGGGGTCTTGCCTTGATGGCTGAGCACATGGACCAATCATTCTCGGAAAGAGAAGAGCCCCGCCGTGGATTGGTTGAGGGGGAGGTCCTGGGATGCTATCGGCCAATTGGAACTCTGGGCCGAGGGGGCCGGTCCTCGCCTGCAGGGCGGATAAGTAGCGGCCGCGGGGGTTCGGAGCAGTGTGGGGCTCGCCGTGGGGCTGAGACGGCAGGTAGCCGGGTGGGCCATGTCCGGGGCCGCAGCGGGCGGCCGAGGCGGAGGTTCCTGGGGGCCGGGGCGCGGAGGGGCGGGGGGTCTCCGGCGGGGCTGCTCTTCACCAGTGCCCGCTGGCTCCCCCCGGGTCGGTCTGCAGCCACTCAGGGCTACGGTCCCCTTCCAGCTGCAGCAGCCACACCAGCGCCGGGACGGGGGTGGCCGCGCAGGTGAGCTGGGTCCGGAGCGGGTGCTGGGGCGACGGGCTGGAGAGTACTAGAAGTGTGTGTGTGTGGGAAGTGGATGGAAGTTGAGAGAAGAGAAAAGGGGGCGCTCAGAGTTCTCGAGGGCGGAGGGAGCGAAGGCGAGCAGCTGCGAACCTGAGGTGCGACTCCGGGACTGGGTGCCGGGTGTCTGGGCCGGGACCTGAGGGGAGGGACCTGGCAGATGAAAGCTAGCTTTGGGGGGCGTAACCGAAAAGTGGTCCGAAGTGTCCGCCGGGGCGGTTTCAGAAATGCAAGAGTGCGTGCAAGGAGTGTTGTGGGCGCCCAGAGTCGAGGGCTTCACTGGGAGCCAGAACCGGTGGGCGCTGGACGCCTGCTCGTCGAGGGGGAGGGGCATGGAAAAGAGCCGGGTGGAGCCATGTGTTACTTCTCCTGCTTGAGTTTGACCCCAGCGTCCCTCTCTATGGCTCTCGAGTTCCTTTCTTCACCTCTTCACGTGCGCTTTCCATTATGCTTCTCCCAGGAGATGATTTGAACCCAGCCCGTTGGAATAAGTTAGTTTAACGGCTTTTACTTCGGTGCAAACGTACCTCTGTTACCGATTTTCTACATTCCTCTCGGGGTAACCCTGCAGTTGTATGTGTCCATATCTCTGACTTGCTTAATATAGCTGTCTCTTTCCAATCATTCTGTGCGTGTGTGCTTATGTACAGGAGTTGGGCAGTTTGCACCCTACTTCTCCCTTCCTCCGAAGGTATTTTGTCCAGAGCATTCCCAGCCAACGTGGCAGTGGAGTGCTTACAATCAAGTATGCTGTGGCAAATACCCCACTTTCTGAACAGCGCCGAAGCAGTTTCTTAATGTGGTGGGTGTGGGGAAACTAGGGTGGAGCAAATTTAACCTTGCATTCACACTCAAGGCTGTGAAGGGACCCACAAATGGAGGTCCTTTGGAACGGAAAGGGAACCTACTTGCATGAGGAGGTTGGCAGTAAGTTAA
The DNA here is from genome assembly GCF_008632895.1 of Mastomys coucha. NCBI lineage: Eukaryota > Metazoa > Chordata > Mammalia > Rodentia > Muridae > Mastomys > Mastomys coucha. The sequence goes on from NW_022196911.1 coordinate 91,199,670, forward strand.
AAGTGAAGTTTGCATTTGATTCACACCAGATGTGAAAAGATCATTGCACACTTCCTAAGTCTCAGTTTGTACCAAATGTACAGAAGTTATGGTCCCTGCCATCCTAATGTGACATTCTCTACACCAGTCTCATGTGCTTTCTGCAGATTACTAACCAAGCTTGGCTGTTGCTTATCCTCTTCCTGAAGGTATTCTGTTACAAGAGTCTTGCTAGATAGGAATGGGATTCATCAGGTCTTCGAGGTAGAAAGCCAAGTCTATTTGGACCTCACTCTATGTGCTAGTATCACATTCTGGAACGCAGAACTTGGTCAAATCTGGTAACAAGATGGTGACCCAGTAGTCAAAGTATGTGTAGAATCTGGTGGTGTAGAAGAAGGCAATGCCCAGACAAACTCATGTCTATCATCAACTATAAAGCAAACCACAAGACTACAAACCTGTTGGTTTTGTTTGGGCTTCCTTGAAACCCAGGGAAGCTAGAGCAGCAAGCACCAGAGCCTTCGTCACTTTCGGTAGAAATCGACAGAAGCCTTGCCCGTGCAGTAGTTAGAAATCGTTTAGCAATCATTTTAAGAGCAGTTGTTTTGTGATTCCTACAGAGCTAGCATTAAAAGGGAAAGCGGCCGTGGGGGCTGTACAAAGGGGAGGAATGCAGGCTAGCATGCTTGGGTTTCATTACATGGCCCTCTCCTTTTGCGGGGTCGGGGTCTCTAAAGATACTGATGAAAACAGGAAACCAGAGTTCTGTGTAGCTTGTCAGGTGACAGACTGAATGGATTCCTGCATTATGTATTTGGTTGGTCCATTGTTTCTCCACCTGTTAGTATACCAGAAGTATTAAAAAGGCATTTGCCGATGGGGTGGGATTATCGTTCTGTTTTCAGTCGGAATGGAGGGAGTGAGGCAAAATAGTAGCTTGAGTGTCTTGGTCTTCTTTGTAGCTGAGCATTAAAGTGAGGTGGGGGTGTACCTGGACTTTGACTTGGGACCTCACTTGTGTTCCTGTATCTTTGGGTTGTTCCTATTCCTTCTATGCCTTGGGAAGTGTGCGGGAGTGTTTTCCCCTAGGCCATTAGGGCACGTGACAGGGACTTTTTTTTTTCTTTCACAGACCCTGAAAAGAATGATGTTTGTAATCTGGGTTTTAGATCCAGGCTCTTGCACTCACAAGCTGGTAACTCTTGAGGAAGTTTCTGGACTCCCTTTCCTCTTCTGTGGACGACAATATCTATATTATTATAAGAATTAAATGAGTTTGCGAAGAGCTTAGAAGGACACCCCTGGCACAGGAAAGGTGCTGTGAAGAGTGTGTCCGTCACTGCTGTTCTCCACACTGAGCTGCCGTAGGAGCACTGTTGGGAGAGCCCACCGCCTTTTCAGGCTTCAAAGAACAAACCCAGACTGCTCTGAAACCAGTGCTGCAGGTTTCAGAATTTCGGGGCCTCTCAAGTTTTGATTCTGTCATCTTTTAGAACAAGCTCTCTAAATGGGGCTGAGGAACACAACTGTTTAAAAAGGTTGCAAGCTGGGACTGGGTTTCAGGAACAATTAAGTGCCGTCACCGTTTCTGTTTCCCATTCCAAAAGATGTAACACTCTGCCTGTGCAGTTATCTTGCACCACACACCCTGCTGTGCTCTTGACAAGATAGATTAGGCCTCGTTTAAAGGGTTACGGTGCAAAGAGTGGGTTTACCTTCTGTGACCGTTCATCCAGAAGGGATGTCTTCATAAAGCGAGGAACAGCTTCGTTTTTTTTTATGAGCTGGAGCTGGGAAAGCTGAGAGAGAGAAAAATGAGGGCCAACTCTGTAAAAACCATGAGCCACTGGTGAGTAATTAAAACCCACACGGTGTATTTCTTACTGCAATTGCCCCTTGAATTAAATTAAATTCTGTGTGTGTGTGCGTCTGAAGCCAGTTTTTCTGGGCTCCAGTCTTAACCTATCCTGAGAGTTTCCTTCTCCATAGCCCTAGAATGGAAACAACAGTTTTGTTGTTTATTTTGTGGTGCTTAGGCTCGAACCCAGGACTTTGTGCATGCTACACAAAACACTACACAGAGCCACACACATCCTGCCCCATGAAGATAACACTTAATTAGTCTATGCTAATTATTTCTCCAAACCTGGGAAACCAGATGCTGTCTGGGAACTTAGCATACTCCACCAGAACCTTCTTAAACCAGGAGCCGGTAATTATAGCCTGTAGGTTATGTCTGGCCCTGAGCCTGTTTTTGTAAATAAAGTTTTATTGGAACACAGCCACACTCTTTAGATATTGGCTATGTCTGTTTTCATGCTGTCAGTGGCAGAGTTGAGTCATTGTATAAAAGCTAATCCCTCCTCGTCCTGAACAATACACCTGACTCTTAACTCCACTGTAAAAATCAATTTCAAGTCTGTGTAATGTACACTTCCTCAGAAAACCCTAAGGTAAGGTAAGGTAACAAGCCTGTGGCCCTACTCATATTTTAGGGGAAAGGAGCCACCTGTTTCTAGTCAGTTCTCAGTCTTTGTGGCAGACCAGCACGGGTGAGGACAGGTCTCCTACCCCATGGTTGTCAGGTGTCCTGAGTTCTGTAGACATAGCTCATTTGAATTTACGTAAAACCTTAACAGTTAAGCAGATGTGTTCCCTCTCCTTCCTTATGGCCCCCCACCCTCAACGTAACGGCGCAGACTACAGAGAACATATTTTTTTTCAAATTTTTGTTTGTTTGTTTGTTTGATTTGTTTTTTAAAGATTTATTTATTTATTATATGTAAGTACACTAAAGCTGTTTTCAGACACCCGAGAAGAGGGCATCAGATCTCATTACGGATGGTTGTGAGCCACCATGTGGTTGCTGAGATTTGAACGCAGGACCTTTGGAAGAACAGTCAGTGCTCTTAACCACTGAGCCATCTCTCCAGCCCAGAGAACATATTTTAAAAATTAAATGGAGATCACGTGAGGCGGAGCTCCTGTTTTGAATCTTTCTCATTACCTCTTAGTTTTCTCAACAAATCGATGAGAGCTGATAGTAGTCGTGGCTGCTTTAAAATACTAGATTCTCTCCAGGGACATAGGGAGTTCCTGAATGTAAGGTACCATTGTTATTAGTGATGTCATTGCTAGTTATAAAATGCTTCTTCTTGCACTGTTTTGAAAACTTAGCCCTTGGTGGCTAGGTGTTTAGATGGGTATGGAGCCATATCAAAGAGGTTCTGAGAGAGGTGCTCATCCCTGTGGCTTGCTTGTGGTGCCACAAACAGCTGAAAGATTAAAATAGAGTTGGGATTTTTTTCTGCCAAGGGGTCATCTTGGTATAGTAAAGCTTGGGAGTACAGTTAAATCCGTAAAGAGCCACCATTGTCCTTCTGTGACCTGTGATTGAGATGGCTTGTGTTTGGGAAGCATTGAACTCTCGGGCTCTCTGGAGCCTGATACTGCTAGCTGCTGTCTTCCATAGCTTTTCCAGGCCCAGGCGTGGTCATAAAGTGTACTTTTGAAGCATCTGACGCTTAAATATTTTATCAGTAGTGATGACTTTCTTTTTTTCTTTTCTTTTTTTTTTTTTTGGTTTTTGGTTTTTGGTTTTTCAAGACAGGGTTTCTCTGTGTAGCCCTGGCTGTCCTGGAACTCACTCTGTAGATCAGGCTGGCCTTGAACTCAGAAATCTACTTGCCTATGCCTCCCAAGTGCTGGGATTCAAGGTGTGAGCCACCACTGCCTGGCCTGTGATGACTTTCTTGAAGTTGGGGGCCTCTAGTTTCTAGGATGTCATTGGCAATGACAAGTGCCAGTCTTTTGGGTACCCAAAGCAGTGTGGGTCTGTGTGTTCTTCAGGATAGTACAGTATTAGATAGTATGAGAAATCCTTACATAACGTGAAGCTAAGACATTGGTGGAAAGGGGGTGAGAACATTGTGGGGTGTGGCAGTAAGGGGATAGTGTGCTCTCTGGTTAAGATACAGATCTGTAGGAAACATGAGGCAGGGTTACAAAATTTTCATAGTGATGGTGTGAATTTGAGTGTTGCCCAAGCCGTTCGGTGGGCTCAGTAGCCAAAAGAACTCTGCCTGCATTCGCCGCTGAAGTCAGTGTGTTTTGAGTCATATGGTAGGCCCCAGGTCCATGCTGTTCCTGGATCATAGTAGTTGTTGGGAATTAAACAGCTGCCTCTAGGTTCTTACCAACCTCACATCGAGTCTTTGTGCTAAAGGATTCAGATTTGATGATGGATGGGACATGGGACATCTTCTGACAGGTCTGGTTTTGGCATTTTACATATACTGTCACGTGTATCAAGCACTACTTGACAGTAGCTCACGCATTCTGCCTGGTCTTACCTGGTCTTACCCTTGTTCTGTGGGCGGCCTGGAGCCCTTCTAAGGGCTGGGAAGTAAACCCGGTGTTACTTCATAGGCCAAGTGGATACGATATGTGTTACTTGTCTTGTTGCTGGGACAAAATACCTGACTGAAAAGGAAGGAAGAGTTTATTTTGGCTCATGGTTCAAGGGTACAGTCCTACAGGACAGGGAAGCAGAGAGCAGGAGCTTGGGGCCTGTAGTACATCTGCACTCAGGGAGCAGAGAGAGAATCCTGCTGCTCAGCTCTCTTTCTAGGCAGTCCTAGGAATGCTGCCACCTATATTTAGGGTAGGTCTTCCATCTTCAATTAACTTAATAGAGACAGTCCCTCAGAGGCTTCTCCCTTCCATGACTCTAGGCCCCAACAAGGTGGCAATCACAATTAAACCACAGATGCCCAGCAGCAACTTCGTTTAAAGAGTGTGGACAATCTCTTGATGACTTAGTAATTTCTGCCCTCCCGGTATAGAATTTCTGCCCCTCTGACACAGAAGTTGTTCTTCTCTGTCTTAGAAGAGGGCATCTGAGCCAAAGGAGGCTGAGTGGGAACGGCTCTCAGCCTTCTCCTCTGCCTGAGTTGCAGCCTCACAGAGATTCCATTATTTGGTTTGCAGAGTATGAATTAACCAAACACTAGCCAAATCTATTCACATAGTTAGGTCAAAAACAAATCCTGGTCTCAGAGAGGGAAGAGTTGAGGATGCTATTTGAAGTTCATAAATTATCTGTGCTCCAGTTCCTCCTGCCTTGTGGAGCTCCGGATGGGGTGTCATGGGCACAGCTGGCTGTGAACATGAAGCCCTCCAGCTCACAGTGCCCACTGGATGTCCCAGCTTTCTGGCACTTTGCTCTCTCCCTAGAGTCACAACAAAGCTGCATGTCTAGCTTTAGAGTCATTTAAATGGTTATCCTCAGGCTGAGTAAGCTTCAGTTGCCTTTCTTGTGTGGGAGTACCACAGCCAATCAAGAGCAGCTTAAATGAACTTAAAAGAACGCTATCAGAGTATTTCATAATAGGAAAACTGCAAGTCCAGCCCTGGGGAACCTGGAACTGAAGTCTTGGCCATGTACAGACACTTACCCCGCCCTGTTGAGGCACACAGGTCTGTGGGTTTGCTCAAGAGCCCTAGACAGCTGACACTGAAGGAGGATGTGGAGTGCCTTAGGCTTCACCTGCCTGCACATTAGCAGTTTGTGCTTCCAGCTCCCTATTAAGAGGGTGTGTGGAAGCCTGGGAAGATTCTCCTAAAGGCTTTGATTGCTCTCATGCAGTTGGGCCATGGTTAAGAGTTGGGGTGCATTCTATTGGAAGCTGCAAGAATGTGTCATCTTTTTTTTGTTTTGTTTTGTTTTGAGGCAGGGTTTCTCTGTGTAGCCCTGGCTGTCCTGGAACTCACTCTGTAGACCAGGCTGGCCTCAAACTCAGAAATCCGCCTACCTCTGCTTCCCAAGTGCTGGGATTAAAGGCGTGCGCCACCATACCCAGCTTGTGTCAAGTGGTGGACAATATTTGGCAGGGTAGTGTTGTAGATTTAGGGTCCCCTAGTCCCCATAGCTCCCTATCTGCTAATGGCAGGCAACCTTTTCCAGGGAACAGGTTAGTGTACCAGCAGCTCTGCTACCTGAGTCCCTTGTCCTGTGATCTGAAGTGACAACCTTCAGGAGAGCATTGAAGTGTTAAGGCCAAAGGTGGAATTTGACACACAGCTGTGAGACATAAGCTGTAGGTATCCACAAGCATTCTAAATGCAAACTGGAGGAGGTGCAGAATGAGAGGCTAGTTTGTGTGTGCTAGGCTAATTATAGAATTGTAGGGTTTTGAATTGTCAGCCTCTCTTTCTTTCAAGTTAAATTAGGTTTCTATTGTCTTCTCTTCTTTCTCTTTTAAAAGTGACCTTGTTTTTTGGTCCCTGGGCTGTATTATGTTAAAGCATGTGCCTAGCATGTGCAAAGCTTTGGGTTCTCTCCCTATCACTGCAAATACACACACAAAGTGCCGTTGCTATAGTCTCATCTGGTCAGCAGTGTTCTCAAATCTCTGTAGTGCCTCCTGCCCCATACTGGAAATTGTGTGTGTGCCTTTTTAAGTAGGTACCTAGTATTTCAAGTGCAGTGGAACAAACCCCACAGCTTGAACAGATTTGAGTACTTTTGCTGAGGGAGGGCCAGGGCGAAGTGGGGAGTGTCATGCTCAATAAATACTTGTTGGATTGAGTTGCTGGAAAGGCAGTGGAGTGCAGAAAAGAGCCACACCTCCCCCAGGCTTCCTTGTAATGGCCTTTCCCCTCCTGGTCCCCACAGACTATCCCCCTCTGGAATACCTCTCCAGCTACTTGCAGAACAACCTGCCATTCTCCAAAGACTTAGTGTTCTCTCCTTAAATCATTATAGCTCTGGCTGTCCTGGAACTCACTCTGTAGACCAGGCTGGCCTCGAACTCAGAAATCAGCCTGC
>NW_022196911.1:91206555-91251696 GCF_008632895.1 Mastomys coucha
GCCTGGCTTTTGGGCTTCAAACCCAGCTGGTGACAAAGATGTTACATTTCCGTGGAAGTCATTGCTAGGCTTGTAGCTTCTCTTCCCAACACAAGGGCAAACATGGATAGTCACCAGGTTGATCTGTGGAAAGAAAGAATGTGTAGGATTTTGTTACAGTTTTGTTTAAAGTTTGAGCTATTGGGCTTTTGGCCTAGAAATAGGTGTGGTTGGTGGATCAAGGAGACTGAAATGAGTGCCCAGTGCCCTTTTACACCAGATAGACCAGTGCCAATTTTTTGGTAGTGTTATACTGTACCATAAGCAAAAGCAGGAATTGCAAAATTAGTGGCTTTTTAGGCCAGGCGTTAGAGCTATAGTGTAGCCTAGCGTGGTTTTCCCAGTTGTGATCAGATTGAAAGCCTCCTCCCCCATGCCAGGCACCACCCCAGATACTGCTGTTCCTTCTCTTCCCCTGCTAAAGTGGGGAAATGCAGGGGAGAGGTGTTCACGACCATTGCCCTAACCCTAGACATCTAGACAGTTCTTCAGTCTGTTTCCCTGTTTCTAACCATGGGTCTAGTGACTTAGACAAAATGGTTTAATAAGCCTGCTCAGCTGGGTGTAACCTTGAGCAGAGCTAACTTGTGATTAGGAGAGGAGGCAGCTTCTTCTCCTTTCCTCCCTCCTCCCTCCTCTTTCTTCTGCTCCTCCCCTTCCGCCCTTGCCCCTCCTTTACACTCCCTCCACTATGAGTTTTCTGAGCCTGTCTGATCAACCACATGGTTTTGAGAGAACCACTGTTGATAACATGCGTTCCCTGCCTCACAGCTGTAGGTTGACAGAAGCCTGTCCTACTGCTCTGAGAAGGGGAATCATCTACTTCCCCCACCCCCAACCCCAAACAGGGTTTCTTTGTATAGCCCCTGGTTGTCCTGGAACTCACTCTGTAGTCCAGGCTGGCCTCAAACTCAGAAATCCGCCTGTCTCTGCCTCCCAAGTGCTAGCGCCACTACTGCCTGGCTTTTTTCTTTTCTTTTCTTTTCCTTTCTTTTCTTTTCTCTTCTTTTCTTTGTTGTTGTTGTTGTTTGTTGTTGTTGTTGTTGTTGTTTTCGAGACAGGGTTTCTCTATATAGCTAGCCCTGGCTGTCCTGGAACTCATTCTGTAGACCAGGCTGGCCTCGAACTCAGAAATCCGCTTGCCTCTACCTCCCAAGTGCTGGGATTAAAGGCATGCAACACCACCGCCCGGCCTTTTCTTTTTCTTTCTTTCTTCTTTTTTTTTTTTTTTGACAAGCACCTCTTAACCTGAGGGGAGCACTGGATGCTTCTCCAGTGGAACCGCCACATGAATCATTCTGTGTTCATAACAGCCAAGTAATAAATAGCTGTTTCTGTAGTAAGAGGCTGAAAATGCCAAATCTAAAAGGCTCCAGATTCACCTGCATTGCTCAGAGAACTTGAGACAAACTGGTACTCAAATGTTGTCCATCCGGGCTGGTGAGATGGCTCAGTGGTTAAGAGCACCGACTGCTCATCCAAAGGTCCTGAGTTCAGTTCCCAGCAACCACATGATGGCTCACAACCATCCATAATAAGATCTGATGCCCTCTTCTGGGGTGTCTGAAGATAGCTACAGTGTACTTGCATACAATAATTAAATGCATCTTTTAAAAAAAAAAGTTGTACATCCACCTTCACTGTGCCCTGCTGGTGAGGATGGCATTTCCTTGTGCTTGCAGACAGGTAAACTGAGACCCAGGAAAAAAATCTGCCCACAACCATGTGACTGACAAAGGTGTTTTGCTAAGCAAAGGTCTCTTCCCACACGTGGAATTCTGTTGTGAGCTTGTTGTAGCATGGCATCCCCACTGCCTAGCACAGCTCCAGCATCCCCACTGTCTAGCACACAGCTCCAGCATCCCCACTGTCTAGCACACAGCTCCAGCATCCCCACTGTCTAGCACACAGCTCCAGCATCCCCACTGCCTAGCACACAGCTCCAGCATCCCCTCTGCCTAGCACAGCTCCAGCATCCCCTCTGCCTAGCACAGCTCCAGCATCCCTACTGCCTAGCAGAGCTCCAGCATCCCTACTGCCTAGCACAGCTCCAGCATCCCCACTGCCTAGCACAGCTCCAGCATCCCCACTGCCTAGCACACAGCTCCAGCATCCCCACTGCCTAGTACAGCTCCAGCATCCCCACTGCCTAGCACACAGCTCCAGCATCCCCTCTGCCTAGCACAGCTCCAGCATCCCCTCTGCCTAGCACAGCTCCAGCATCCCCTCTGCCTAGCACAGCTTCAGCATCCCTACTGCCTAGCACAGCTCCAGCATCCCCACTGCCTAGCAGAGCTCCAGCATCCCCACTGCCTAGCACACAGCTCCAGCATCCCCACTGCCTAGCACACAGCTCCAGCATCCCCACTGCTCCAGCTCTGGTTTCCCTTTCGATGTTTATCTGTATTCCAGGCTGAAAGTGCACCTGATAAACTGATTAAAAGGGAACTAGAAGTGGGCTGCAGAGATAAGTCTGTTCCTTCAGCATCCCAAGGGATCACACAATGGGTTTTCCACACCTTGGACTTGTCCTGTGAGCTGTAGATTGGTGGATAGTGGGAGGCCCTGCGTGTGTGGTATGGCTGTGGCTTTTCAGGGTTTGTGGCTGGTCTGAGGTGTCCAGTTGCCATCTGGAATGGGTAGCTCACCAGGGACAGGTAGGGAACTGGGGGCAGACTGATATTCCTGCCTTTGGAGTCATGGTTATGGGTAATGTGTTTGGAATGGTATGGGGAAGATATGCCTACGTAGATGGAGCTTGTAAGAGGGTTCTTATGGGTAACTAAGTGAAACCATAAAAAGCACCTGGGAAGAAATGTGGATGGCGCATTCCTATGGCAGGGGTGGGCACAAGTAGCATTGTGCCACCAAAACAACTTAGCTCTCCATGTAGGGTAATGCCTGGCACCACCACTCTAACTTCCTAATGGGAGAGAAGCCTGGAGCACGTGATCTGCCAAAGCACAGCCCTCCTTTTGCTTTTGGTTAAACAGGAGTGGGGTCCTTGTGGTATTTAGTAGCACTCAGTGGGGACAGCAGAGGCTTGGACTCTGGGAGAAAGCTCCATCTAGGGAGCCTTGCCTGGTGTCCTTCTTGGAGTTAACTAACCCCTCTACAAGATCACTTTCCTCTCTATAGATTTATGTCACGTCCTAATGTTTGTATGCTTGTGTGCACACTTTTCTTTTCCAGTAACTTTCCAACCTTGTACTGTAAAATCTTATTTACCAAATATTATAAAAAACATTTCTGTATAATAAAATTCCCATTTATATAATGTTTTGTTGTTGTTTGTGTTGTATGTTTTGTGTCTTTAAATGAAAAAAAAAAATGAAGGAAGGGCTCGGAGAGTTGGCTCAGTTGCCTCAGTGCTTGCTGTGCAAGCATGAGCTGATTCAGATTCCCAGCACACAGGTGAAAGCAGGGTGCACTTCCCCTGCTACCCCAGCACTGTGAGGAGGCGGGGTAGGGACATCCCTGAGCTCATAGGCTGGCCGGCCTAGCTGAAGTTGTGAACTCCAGGTTTAGTGAAAGACCATGTCTCAAAAGTGAGATAGAGCTGGTACAATGGTTCAGTGGGTAAAAGCACTTGCCTCACAAGCTTGACCTGACTCCAGGCTCCAGATCCCGTTATTGAAGGAGAGAACTGACTCCTGGAGGTTGTCCTCTGACCTCCACATGCACACTGTGGCATGCACTTCCCCGTATTCCCACAAATATCATACACACACAGAGAGAAAGAGTAATTGAAAAAAATTATGTTCCATTGTGATAGAACATGGTTTTAATCCCAGCATTCAAGAGGCAGAAGAAAGCAAATCTCTGAGTTGCAGGCCAGTTAAGGCTGCATAGTAAGACCCTGTCCCCCAAAATCAAACAAAACAATTTAAAATTCAGTAGAAAAGCAATTGATAAAGACTTTTGTCTCCACGTGTATATACACGTGCACACAAATGCACACACATGTACCCACACACACCACAACACAGAGACAGAAATTGACTTTACATCACTTTATGTAACTTGTCTGAGTTGTGTGGTCACTGTCCATGTAAAACAGGACGTTTGAATGCTTGTTGTGTGCAGGGAAACGAGCAGAGCCCGAAGCCTGCCAGTTAACGGACTTTCCTTTTGCTTGCTCTTCGTTCCTAACCTCCAGTTTTGTCATGGTTGCCTTTTCCTTTCAAGGTGTATCCCCCCAACCCCCACTGAGTGAGTGAGAGCGTGTGTGTGTGAGTGGGGGGGTGAGGGTGTGGGTGAGAGTGAGTGTGTGTGTGTGAGTGTGTGTGTGTGTGTGTGTGAGTGTGTGGGGGGGTGTTGAGTGAACATGTGGGTGTCAAGTATGAGTGTAGGAAAGTATGTGAGTGTGTGTAAAATGCACGCAACAGCCAGCCTTAGGAGAGCAAATGGCATGTGTGCTGGTAGGCAAATTTGGGTAATGGTCATGTATGTGTCCTGTGTTCTCATTCTGGAACAGTTTCAAATCATTTCCAAATAAAAACATTTAAGCAATAACTACTAGACCAATGTGACTATCAGGTTGCTTCTGCATGCTTGTGACTAGTCTTATTCTCCCCGCCTGACAGATGGGACAGTTGATATGCAAGAAGTTATGGGACCTGTTCTGAGTTCACATAACATGCTGGGGTGGAGCCTGGGTTTTGCCTCTATGTTAGATTGCCTTTCAGGAGTTGCAGCTTACCCTTCTACAGCTGGACAAAATTGGTATCGGACCCTGGGAACTGACTGGGTGCCAGTTTTTGAATTTGCAAGTGCAGCCCTTGCTCCAACTTGACCCAGCATTCGAATGTGCAGGGTTGCCCCAACATGCTGTCACTCTGAGCATGATCCCAAACTGAGCATGCTCTGTATGCCCAGGGTCTTCTGAAGGAACATGCCTCCTCTCTTGGAGATGGAACACTAGTACTGTGTTCCTCTGCTCTGTGCTTAGCTCTTCAAGTCTTAAAATACACGGAACTGGAAGGCTCATCTGTGACAGAGCCATACAGTAACACTACTGTGTACTTCCACAGGAGAGAATAGGCAAATCAGTGTGTTTGGCTTAGAAAGTGATGCCAGGTTATAGGCCTAGTCCAGATGGCTCTTCTGGGCCTATATACTAGGCAGTTGTACCCCCTGCCTTGTGAATATGGTAGGCCTCAGGAGAGTTCGTGTGATTTAGTGCAGGATGTTGCACCAGGTGGGGCAGGAGTTAGAACTTATACTCAGGGAAGTGCCCTTTGGTCCATCTTCCCTAACCCCAGGCCTGAGGAGGCTGGGTCTGGGATTACTAAGCAAAGCCAGAGGAACAGACTGACCCGGTTGTATTCCCACCCTTCCCTCTTACACAGCACACTGCCTCGGCCATCTGGCTGTGCTCCTTAAAGGCATCCAGTCATTTTTGCTTATGCTGCAGGGGATGAATGAACCCTAGTCTACTTAGTCTGGTCAGTTGAACCAGATTCTTACTATGTAGCCCAGGCTATTGCAGAGTTTGCAGTCCTCCCGCCTCTGTCCTCTGATGGCTGGGACTGTGGGTTATAGATCATCACACTGGGCTTTCCTATTTAACAAAGCCCCCTTTTTGTTAAAAGTTTTCTGTGACAGGAGAGACAACTCAGGGGTTAAGAACACTTGCTGGTTTTGGTTTGTTTTGGTTTTTTCGAGACAGGGTTTCTCTGTGTAGCCCTGGCTGTCCTGGAACTCACTCTGTAGACCAGGCTGGCCCTGAACTCAGAAATCCGCCTGCCTCTGCCTCCCAAGACACTTGCTGTTCTTACAGAGGCTCCAAATTCAGTTACCAGTAGTTGAGTAGCTCTCAACCACCCAGGGTTCCAGTTTCAGGGGATCCAACCCCTTCTTCCGGCCTTTATAGACACCTGTATACACATACACAAGCACATACACAGATACATAAGTACACACATAATTTTCTGAAAAACCCTTCAGTTGTGGCATGCATCTTTTATCTCAGGCACTTACAGTTGCCACTATAGACTTGATTGGCCTGGCTGTAATTAAGCTGTCCTTAAGGGATTTTTTTTTTTCATGGCCCAGCCAGCTATGTAAAGTAGAGCTGTGGGCCATTTACTATGCAAGTGTCCCTGTTTGTGCTCAGATTGCTTGTCCTTAGGAAATGATCAAATTACCTAGACTCCCACCATGATCCTCTTTATGTATGTGCCCGTGTCTTCCACTGTTCTGGCTGTGTCCTGACTCAAAGTAATGGACGGGTGGTGGACAATCAGTCAGCAAGAAGGAGGAGGGTTAAAAGAGACTGCTCCCAATTCCTAGTGAGCTGTCTGAAGCCTAGAAGTCTGTGTGGGAGCCACTGTGCAAATGACAGTGCTGTCTGCTTCCAGAGGACTAAACTGAGCTTACCTTCTGGGCCTCAGAAGCTGGGATAGGACATAAGGCTGATTAATATCCCTTACTGTCTTCCTGAATCCAATTATCCTTTTGTATCAGTAAGTTAAGCCTTTTCTTTACTTAGAGAAGGTAACCTTACCATGAAGCAGCCTGGGGGAGGAGGTCAGGTCTGTCACCTAGCTTCCAAGTAATGTGTGTTGCCACACCCTCTGCCTCGGGAAGCTGCCTGTAGAGAGGTAACCAGGGAACAGCCTTCTGTTAGGAGGCCTTTGGCAGCTTCCCCCTCTTCCCGGCTGTTGTCAAGACTCTAAATACAGGGGGTGGGGGGGCACCTAGCCTTGCTTCTCAGGCTGGCTAACCCTGGAGGCACTGCATAACCTTCGTGCTTCTCTTAGGGAATCTGAACAACTGGCAAGACCAGGACTTCAGAGCAGGGGCTGCCCTGGAGTGTTGCCCAGCACACGCTGGGGTTTTTCCATACCTAGGGCACAGCATAGTAATTTGCCACTGATTTCCAGTTCAGTTCCAGAAGGTCAGGGCCCAGGTATGGATTCACCGGGTGGGATGTAGAAGTCTTTTGGGGATCCCCTCTGTGTTGCTGAGGACATGAAATAGAGCTTAAGTGAGGATGATCCCAGGCTTTCTGCAAATGGAACAAAGAAATAACACAGGATTTTGGTTTTTTTGTTTGTGTGTTTGTTTGGCAACGTTGGGGATTGAACCCAGGGCCTCAGACATGCTTAGCACATGTTCTACTACTGAGCTGTAGCCCCCAAACCCTCCACACAGGTTTTCATGGATGAGGCAGAGCAGGTTGGGTGGTTGATGTTCTTGGTTCTGAGGAGCCTAACTGAGCCCTTGTCCCTAGCCCAGCCCAGAGGAGAATGAATCAGAAACCAAGGTTAAGTGCAGTGGATCCTGACAGAGTCCAAGCTAGCGAGGTGTAGCAAGCCAGCACCACCCTATGTGCCCTCTCTGCTCCTGAGTACGTTTGGTGGTTACTGCTGCTCGCCTAGCCATGTGGCCAGCCACAGGTAAATTGAGCACTATATTTTCCTGCTTGGGAGGAGGTGGGCAGGGACATCTGGGAGCCTGCAACACAGCTGTCTTAGCTGCTTGGAAGGCTTATTTACCTTTGACTTTGTACTGTGTTCTCTTTCTCTTGTGCCGCAGATGATAATGTAAGTTCTGAGACTCCACTTGAGCTGCATTGGTCAGCAGCACTCTCTTCTTTACCCCCTAGGGGTTGGAACCTTCTGCCCTCAAGGGCAAATATTGAGTCAGGAACCTGTAATGATCTCTTCCTGGTGCTGTTTTCAGGGACAGACTACTTTAAAATCTTTCTCATTCAGGGCTGATGAGTGAGTTCAGTCCCTCCCATTGTTAAGATAGACTTTCTAGCATTTTAATCCCAGCACTTGGGGGACAGAGGTAGGTGGATCCCTGAGTTGAGGCTGGCCTGCTCTACAGAGGGAGTTGCAGTACAGCCAGGGCTACACAGAGAAACCCTTAAGAAAAAAAGTCAGAGTCTCATTGTGTAGCCCTGGTTAGCCTGGAACTAGCACTAGATATACAGGCCAAGTTATCTGAATGGTGTCCTGTGTTTATTAATATATGTGTGTCTAGATAGACCTCTACACATGTACGCCATGTGCAGTTTTTCAGTTAATTATTTGAAAACATCATGACACTTCCCCCCCCCCCCGTTCATTTCAGCAGCTTTTCCTGACAATAAAGACAGTTTGCTTCACAATATAATCATGCCTAAGGAGATTAACTGTGCCCTTTAATATCTCATCTGTTTTCACACTTCCCATTGGTGGCTTGCTTCGTAACCTTGGTATAGGGGTTGGAACTCAGGACTTACACATACTGGACCAATGCTCTTCCCATATCCCCAGCATAAAGGATCGTACTCACTTAAATCCTATTTAAAAAGCTTCTCAATCCAGAGTTATTCCATACTTCAAGTGTGTGTGTGTGTGTGTGTGTGTGTGTGTGTGTAGAGGTGATTTACATACGTACATGTGTGTACACTTGTGGATGCTAGAGACCAATGTCAGGTATCTTTAATTGCTCTCCATTGTCATCATCATCTTTTCTCCTCCTCTCCCTCTTCTTCCTCCTCTTCTCCCTCTTCCTCCTCCTCCTTTCCCTCCTCTTCTTCCTCCTCTTCTTTAACAGAGTTTTTTACTGAACCTGGCGCTTGCTGTTTGGTCTGATCTAGGTGGCCTGCAAGCACCTGAAATGCCTTTACCCCTGGGTGCTGGGAGTCCAGGCACATGCTTACTACTATACTTAGCTTTTACACGGATGCAGGGATCCATAGAAGAGCCTCGTGCCTGCTCAGTAAACATTCTACCCACTGAGCTATCTCCCAGCCCGGCTCTTTGTTTCATTGCTGTTGTGGTGTCTCTATCCTGTGTTTGTGTGGTATGTGCATGTCACCTAGTGCCCATGTGAAGGCCAGAGTACATTTAGGGGCCCGTTCTCTCCTTCCACCTGTACGGTGAGTTCTAGGGATGAAATCCAGGTTGTGCTTTACCAACTGGACCATCTTGCCAGCTCATGTTTGTTTTAAATTAGACATTTTTTTTGTCTAATGTAATGTTCTATTTTTTGAGAAGTTCATACATGTAAGCAATGCATTTGATCTCTCATAACTCTTTCCCCATAATACATTTGCAAAAGTCATTTTAGGCCAGGTGGTGGTAGTGCAGAGAAATGCAGATTTCTGAGTTTGATGCCAGCCTGCTTTACAGGACAGCCAGGCTACACAAAGAAACCTGTCTCAAAAAACAATCACAAAAAAAGTCATTTTGGAGCTCTTCTAGACCCTGTTAATTCTATTCTTGGTTCCTCAGAAGACAAAGGCAGGTGAATCTGTGAGTTCAAGACTAGCCAGGGCAACATAGTAAGATGTTATCTCAAAACAAAAATAAACTTTCCATAGGTAAAGGTGTGTCTTTTTTTTTTTAAAGATGTATTTATTTATTTTGTGTATGTGAGTACACTGTAGCTGTACAGATGGTTGTGAGCCTTCATGTGGTTGTTGGGAATTGACCTCTGCTCGCTCTGGTCAGCCCCGCTCACTCAGTCCCTACTTGCTCTGGCCCAAAGATTTATTTATTATTATATGTAAGTACACTGTAGCTGACTTCAGACACACCAGAAGAGGGCATCAGATCTCATTACAGGTGGTTGTGAGCCAACATGTTGTTGATGGGATTTGAACTCAGGATCTTCGGAAGAGCAGTCAGAGTTCTAGCCCCAAGGTGTGTCTTTATACTGGTTACTTTAGGAAGTAGGTAGTAGCAGGTTGTTCCTAAGTGGTAATACTGTCTCTGAAGATGGGACAGGGATTGAGCATAAGGGCTTCACACACAAACACTATGTCTGTCACTAAGCTGTGCCTCCATCCTTATCATGCTAAATTTGATTGCTTTAGGTGGTCACCATCAGTTCTCTCATCGTAAAAGAATATTATTCTCCTCTTAGGTGCCTCATGCGGTGATACTTTGGTATTATATAAATATCCCTTTCCTCATAACTTTGGCCCAGTAGTCTAGGCATCTGTTGACTCTTCATGATTGAGGTATTCCATTGGGAGTTTGATAAAGACAATTCTGAATTAATGTGACTTGACAAGAATATTAACATGACCAAGTCGACAGGAGGAATGACAGAAACAGTTTCCTTTGGGCGGGGAAGGTGACAAAACGGGGCTGTCATATTTTGTCAACATTCATAAGCATTTTGTGTAACTTGGCTGATAATTGAATTGCATACCGGTTGCTTAAACATATGTTGCCTAGAAGTTTGCTGGAAGCCAGGAATAAAGCAGACTGGATAGAGTTAAAATTACTAATGGTTTATTCATAAAGTAGAATTAATTTTGATTGAGGAAATTACTTAACTGATAGTAATCTGTAATCTTATTTCCCTTTTACCTGGTTTTACCTTCCTCACTAGAACTTGTCTTACTTCTAAATTATTTTCATCTTTCCTTGGCCAATCCAACATGCCCAGAGACTAAAAGCAGTGTTTCTGAGTCCCAGGTAAGATCATCAAGTTCCAAGCAAGGGAAGAGACTAGAACCTTTTGGTTCACATTGTTTCCTAAACCAAGGCAGCCAGAAAGCCATGAAACATTTGAGTCTTACTAAAATGCAAGTGTGGGAAATGTTCCTTAAAAAAAATCTTCTGTCAGGCAGTAATGCTGCATGCCTTTAATCCCAGCACTTGGGAAGCAGAGGCAGGCGGATTTCTGAGTTTGAGGCTAGCCTGGTCTACAGAGTGAGTTCCAGGATAGCCAGGGCTACACAGAGAAACCCTGTTTCAAAAAATCAAAAAATCAATCAATCAATCAACCAATCTTCTATTCGGGGAATAAAAGGTTTCACTTTGCACTTGAACCTCGGAGAGATGAGTTTACCTTCACCACGAGGTGATAAAAGTCTTGGAGATTCTGCCACACAGTGGAATTCGTGAGCATGTGAGGTGTACAGAATCAGAACAGAAACCAGGGTACAGTTTCACAGTTGTCTTCTTGCAAAACTCATTCTAGATGAACCTCCCTAATCTGGTTCTCTCTTCGCCCCACTTACCCTAAAAGCTAACTTAAGAGCTGACTGGATAGCATGATTTCTTCTCTGTTTGATAGAAATCAGATTACTGTAAAAAGGGAAGCAAGGAAAAAGATGTTTGTTCATCCTTTGAGTTTGTATGTCCCCAAGGAACCTATTACTTTCAAACAACCACAAGGTGAAGATTGTTTTATGGGAGGCTAGGCCACTGTGTGGGCTCTTCTCACAAAGGCTCCATTAGATCCTAAAGGAAAGCATGCTACCATCAGTAACGGCTGGCAATTTGTTTTGTCTTGAGAATACTCCAATCCTACAGAAACTCCTCTTCAGAGAATTGAGATAAAGGGTGAAAAGTTCACACTACTTCCTTTTCTTCTAACTGTAGTTTCTTGAGAGCTGAACAAATGTCAGAAACCCGCACGCAGCCTGCTTCTTTGATGCCTCGCATACACTCTGGGGTTACCCTTTGCCTCCTGGAAGGGACGGAGTTAGTGGATTCCTTATATTCCTTTCCCACAGTGACAGCTCCAAAAAGGCTTCCCTTGGCCCGGTCTTCCAGCTGCCTGCAGACTTCATCAACATTGTGCGAAGTCAGACATGAAGCCAGAAATGGTTTCGCTGGTTCTCTTGAGTTGTACGTTTAAATATGGAGTCAAAGTGATGGATGGAGGGTTTGGCCGAGCAGTTTGTGGAGTGTACACAAATACCGTTGCTCTTTTCTGGGTAAAGTCTCCTTGGTAGGGGAAGCATGATGGAACGTTCCCCACCTTCCAGTCTGGTTTTTCTGAATTTCTTCTCCCTGTGAAGGTTGAAGTTAGCTGTGGCTTGGTGTTGAAAGAAATGTTAGGATTGGGGTTATAGTTCATCAACAGAGTGCTTCCTTGACTTTCAGTGCTAGAAAACGGAACAGAAAAAGCCCTCTCACTCCAGATCTAACGTAGCAGCTGGGACAGGTGGGGTCTCCGTGGGCTCTCCATGGAGGTCTGTAACCCCTGGATAGTCATATTAGGGGTTTCAGTTTCACCACAGCTTCTCCTCCAAAACCCATGTGTCCTGAGTTAAGCAGTGAAGCGGCCCCAAACCGCAGGGAGCTCTTGAGGCCATCTACACTGTTCAATACCAGCACGTGTCCAGAAATAGAAAGACAATCCCTGTGAGGCTGTTTGGAGGAACTTCCCCTTCGTCCTGCAAATCAGTTCTTGGGGGGAAATGTTGTATTTTGTTCTCTAGATTTCTCAAGTGCTGCACCCCAAGTGGACAGGGCAAGGTAGCAGTCCCTCAGGGTCCCTCCATACTGCCCTGGCTTTTCCTGCTTCTCATCCCTAAGTGAACATCATTAGTTTCGAAACAAAAGGAAACATGAGCGTGCATATGAGCATGACGAGAAACCAGGATCCTTGTAGCACTGTGTTGCTCTCGGGGTGAGCATGGATAGCTTTTAGCTTTATGCCTTCACTTATCTGGATGTTCTTATTTCCTACAGCGTATGTGTAGCTTTTGTTACCAGGGCTATTTTCTCTTTAAAAGAGGGGAGGGGAGGATGCTTCAAAGTCTGACGGCATGAGATAGTGATTCATACTTTGTTTGTTGAACCAGCTAGTTGTTGAGATTTTGCTGGGTGTAAAATTATGTCTCTATTTTGGAGGTAGACTAGGAAGGCTAGAGCATCTTCCTCCCTAGGTTTCTCCCTCCTACATGGCCTGAAAGACAGTGAAATGGTGGACTTGTCCCTCCGGGTGCCTAGCCAGAAGCCTTGTGTCAGAGCTGATTTCTCTCCACCCTGGCCAACCTGAGAAGAACCAGAAATGTCTCATGCCCTACATTATCTGTAGTCTTCATGCTGAGAACTCTCACCTCTCCTTTGAGTTCCTCTGCTGGGGTTAGGTTTGAGTTGATTCCGAGGGAGGGGTCTTGGGAGAGGTAGAGACGAATTGGTGACCCTTCTGAAAGCACCTTTGCTGGGGGGTATCCCCTACTGGATAGCTGGTATTGATGGGGCAGTGGCATCAATTCTCCACTCTACTACCCTGCCAGTAGCTTCTTGTCTTATTCCTCTCCCATCAGCAGAGACTATCAGCGGGTTGATGCTTAGTGGGCACTCATACCTACTTACTAAAGGTGTTATCTGCCCTGTGTGCAGTTGGCTTCATTGACACCACCTGACTGCTGGGCCTCTCCTCGCTTAGCCCCTCTCCCTGGAGCCATACAAATGTAGCAGTTGGGAGACAGGGCCAAGTGGCTCTGGAAGATAGCACCTAAGGCTTCTTATCTAGTATGTGCTGTTTTGTTTTGTTTTCTCCATTTGCTGTTGCCCAAGAACCAAAGCATCCGCCACTGCTCAGCTGTGTGGTGAAATGGTCTGGCCTGGTGCCAGGGTGCCTCGCCAGGTGGCTGAGCTGTGGAGGCTGCTGCATGCGATGGGCCGATAATACCCCACGGTGCTGTAAACAGGACACCCCACCCTCCTACAGACACCCAACCCATGCTCCAGTGCTGGCTGCTTTGTCATTGCCTGTCATGATACTGGCGTGGCTTCTCTGATACAGGGGCCGATTGTTCTGTTCCTCTCCCAGGTTCCCAAATCTGAGAGGGGCACTTTCCAGAAATATAACCAGTTCATCTTTCAGCCACAAGCAACCGTTTTGGCTTCTCAACACTTCCTATCGTTTGGCTGTAATCACACGAGTTCAGGACAGAGCCCACTCCCCAGATCTTTCCGGTATGCCCGTAAGCACCCACTTCCCTCTCTCTTGTGGGACCTCTAGGGGATGCTTATGAGCAGCGGAACCTAAGCACCCATCTACAGCTGCTGATGTCCAAGACTCTAAGAAACTTTATTGATTTTTGTTTGTTTGAGACAAGGGATCACCCTGTAGCCAAGGCTGGCCTGGAACTCATGTTCCTAATGCCTCTGCCTTCCCTGTGCGGGGATTCCAGGTGAGCATCACTTCCCTACAAGCTCTCAGACAATATCCAGGACAGCAATAGACTGTCCCTAGTAAAGGACAGGAAAGACACAAAAAATACAAGTACCTTACCGGGCCTGGTGGGACAGGCCTGTAATCACAACTGCTGAGGGGGTGAAGGCAGAAGGAATGTAAAGTCAAGGCTTTATACCCTGGGCAAGGTAGTGGGACCCTGTCCCAAAAGAAAAAGTAAAGAGAGGACTAGGGCCATAGCTCAGGGGTACAGTGCTTGCTTGGTGTATGTGAAGCCCTAGGAATCCCCTGGCCTGCAATATACCTTAGAATCTTCTTAGAACAGACTTCTCAGTAGTCTCCTCTTTGTCCACCTCCTTCCCCTATCTTCCTAAGGAATAAAAACATATTTGCATTTCTTTTCTCTTCAGAATCCCTAGGAGGTAAGGTGGGCCAGATTGGGCCCAGAGGGAAGGCAGATCTGCAGAGATGGTCATGTTGGCTGCAGTCACACTGCAGTGAGGACATGGCTGTCAGACCTACGCTGTTTGGATAGCCCCTCCTAGGTTTCCGGGGACCAAAGTGAACCTGCTAGTCTGCAGCTTCTTTAAGGATGGTACAGGATCACATCACTGTCTGGTTTTGGCTTTGGTTTGTCCTTGGGGGAAATTGATGTCTTGGGTTAGCAGCTCGTACTCAGTTTTGGTACCTAAAACAACAGGTGCTTGCCAAACCATTTGGGGGGATGTTTACAAAACACGCAATAGGGTTGTTTTTTTTCCCTAGTCAAAAACCTAATCTTTTAAAAGTACCCTCTCCTCTATTTCCTAGGCAGGAAAGAAACATGGCATTTTAGTCTCCTCAGAGGGGTTGGGACATGCCAAGAATTTGGGGATTTGGGAGGGGCCGTGGAGCCTTGCTAAGGGCTCTGAGACAGGAGGTAATTCTACCTTGTGGCTAGCTAGGAGCTGAGCCAGCACCCTGTGCTGGGATGTGGCTGTGGCGATAAGGCTGGAGCCCAGCTGTGACACCTGAGGGGGTGGGGAAGCAGGCGGGTCCTGCAGATGGGCTGAGCAAGGTCTTAGCAGGCTCATCTGCCAGCTAGGGAGGCAGTGCCGCCTTCCACATGGGCACTTGCTTTTCCTCGTTCCATTCTCTCCTTCCCTCCCTTTCAAGCTTTTTTCCTTTAAATTTTTTCCTTTTTACCATTCCTGTTATCTTTACGTGTATATATAGAGGAACAGGTCACACAGCTTTTGTGATTAGTTTTGATCAGAGGCAGTTGAGAAGAACATAGTATCAAGTGGTTGGGTCTCTACCAATTCCAGGATTTTGAGTATTTCCTGCACCCTGTCAGTAGTGTGAGTGAATACCATTCAGTTCCCTGTTATTGAAATCGGACCCCAGCCAAATAGTTTGCTGACTAAGGTGGTTGCTTCCATGGGTGGTGAGAACTGATGGAAAGTCAGTGTGGTGGCAGTTGTTGCTAGGTGATAGATTCCTTTGTTACAGATTTCAAAGACCTGACAAGAAACAAACAAAAACAAATACACTTTACAGCAGAGCCCAGACTCAGGCCTGCCTCTTCCCCCCAACCCCCCCACCCTCCCAATATATATATATATATGCATGCTGACAAGGCAGTCCCCTCCAGGTATCCAGCAGCCTCAGAGCAGGTGGAAAGGGGCTTGGTTTAGGTATTAGGACACAGCCACCCTTCTTGAGATATGGGGTGTCATCAGGCACTGCCTCTCTGTGTTTGACATTCCTCAGTCCCCCTATCCCTTTCCAGAGCCAACAGGAGAGAGAGGAGAGGGTTGACTGCAGACCAAAGTAGTTTGTAGCACTGGGGCAAGACTGAGATGTTTCAGAATCTCCGCAGGGTCTTCCTGCTGAGAGGATGGGGCAGGTGACTCTGACTGACCTTTCTCCCCCATCGCCGTTCCTAGCCCTGGAGGCAGTCTCTGTCCTTCAAAAGGAGGAAGGAGCAGCTGCTAGGATTGTGACATCCCAGCCTACGTGCCAGTCATTCTCTTACCTGCCTCTTTGATTAGCTGTCATGTAATACTGTAGAGGTGCTTTCTAAAGGCTGTGCCTTCTAATTGGGTTCTCAGGGACCGCCTTAAAGGAGGCCTAGAGGACAGAATTTCAGTGTCTTGAGCCGGTTTCCATAGTAGACCAAAAGCCTCCAGAAATATTTGAATTACCTACCGCCTTACCACCTTAAGCCCAACTCAGAATGACTGATTGAATTGCTTGTGTAGAAGGTAAACTTGAGACTTGAACCAGTGGGTCTGTCAGTAGACTACTGCAGTGACAAGGTCACAAGAAAGTGAAGGAGGAGGTGGCCCCAGAGCCTCAGACACAACAGATAAGTGGCTCTGGGGTCTTTACTGGAGGTAAGCGGCTACTGTGGATCCCCCAGGAACAGCAGTGTAATTACAGAAGCTTAATCTTTCTACTATAGATTTTTCAATTTTATTCAAGTGCTTGGGTTCTTGCCAACTTGGGCTCTGTGCTGTAGACATAGACACTGTAGACACTGGGGTCTACAAAGCTAAATCAGAGCCCGACCTCACAGACTGCTCATTCTTTAGGAGTCACAAGCAAATGCCTGAAACCCTGGAGAGAGGCAGTAAGTACAAGGAGAGTACAAAGTATCCTGAGCAAGCCCAGAACATTCTGAAACACTCCTCCCAGGGGATTCCCAGGATCTGCAGGCTCGGGAGGAGGTGGAGGCAGTTAGGCTGGCCTGGAGGATGGCTCAGACATCAACAACAGGGAGAGGAAAGGCCCAGTTAGTGGTGGGAAATGGCACAGTGTGTGGTATCTGCAATGTAGAGGAAGGAATGAAGTGCACAGGACAGATAAGTAGGCCAGAGCATGGGGCCTGTGACACCTGGCTTTTGCACATGTGCACATGTGTGTGTGTGTGTCATACACATGTACAGTCAAGGCATGAGAATGGAGGTCAGAGGACAACATGAACAACTTTCAGGAGTTGGTCTTTCTTTCCACCAGTGAGTCCGGGGCTTCAAACTTGGGCCTGTAGACTTGGCATCAGGTGCCTTTTCCTTCTGGGTCATCTTGCTAGCTCCTGACTTCCAACTTTGAAAGGGCCTTTGGAGCATTTTAGAGTAGAGATTTTATGAACATTTAAAATAATATATTGTCAGTCATGGTGGTGCATACCTCTAATCCTAACCCTTGGGCGATGGAGGAGGAGTGCAAGTTTAAGGCCTGATTGAGCTATATAAGAGACCAACTGAAAGCCAAAAACACGGGGCAATGGTGGTGCATGCCTTTAACCCCAGCGCTTGGGAGGCAGGCAGATCTCGTAAGTTGAGGTCAGCCCAGTTTACAAATTCCAGGATAGCCAGGGCTACACAGAGAAACCATGTCTTGAAACAAAACAAAAAAAACATCCAAGGTCTGCCTGGATGTGATAGTGAGACACTGTCTCTAAACAAAAACAACTTCCTGGTAAAGGTCTGTTGTGGTCAGCATATATTGATTTAGAAAGGAGGCAGAGACACAGCCAAACATGATACGCTTCAATTTTATTATTGTTATCATCACCATCATCATCATCATCTACAGGATTTCTCTGTGTAGCTCTGACTGTCTGGAACTCTCTGTAGACCAGGGTGGCCACCAACTGAGAGTTCTGCCTCCTCAGTGCATGCCTGGCCTTTTTGTTTGTTTGTTTTGCTTCTTATCCCAGCCCATTTTTAAATTTTAAAATGTATGCATGTCCACATTCAGAAAGTAAGATTACATGATGAAAGTTCTCTTTTTTTCCAGACAGGGCTTCTTTATGCAGCCCCGGCTCCCCTAGAGCTCGTTGTGTAAGGCTGGCCTCAAACTTAGAGATCCACTGCGGAGACTAAAAGTGTGAGCCACCCGAACCCACCAGTATTTCATGATTAACAGTGATTGTCTCTGGGTGAAGAGGTGATGTCATGTGTGTGTGTTTCTTTTGTTTATGTATTTCTTGAGGTTTTTTGACAATTCATACTTATAACTTTTGACATTGAAAGTCATTTTTAGTCTCTTCAAAGTGAGTACTTATTTGCTGGCTGAGGGAGATGATTTACAATATGACAAAGGTTACATTAAAAACTAAGAGAGCGCCTGGCAGTGGTGGCGCATGCCTTTAATCCCAGCACTTGGGGGGCAGAGGCAGGTGGATTTCTGAGTTCGAGGCCAGCCTGGTCTACAGTGCAAGTTCCAGAAGAGCCAGAGCTATACAGAGAATCCCTGTCTTGAAAAAACAAAAAAAGGGCTGGTGAGATGGCTCAGCTGGTAAGAGCACCAACTGCTCTTCCAAAGGTCCTGAGTTCAAATACCAGCAACCACATGGTGGCTCACAACCACTCATAATGAGATCTGACGCCCTCTTCTGGTGCGTCTGAAGGCAGCTACAGTGTACTTATTTATAATAATAAATAAATCTTTGGGCCTGAGTGAGCGGGGCCAACTGGAGTGAGCAGAGGTCCTAAAAGTCAATTCCCAACCAGATGAAGGCTCACAACTATCTGTACAGCTACAGTGTATACTCATACATATAAAATAAATAAATAAATCTAAAAAAAAAATTAAGAGAGCATATTAAAAGCAATCCAGATGTCCAACAGAGTAGGAACGGTTAAACGAATCACTGTTTGATATCATAAAATCTTTAAAAATGGCAAATATGTAGATCATTGAAACTTTGAACTGGAATTTTACATTGTGTGGAACAATGCAAAATAAATTTTATATTTTATATTGATTACAAGCCTGTCAAAACATATGTAAATATCTAAATTAATTTGAAGAATTTCACATTGTTGGTATCTTTTTCTTTTTTAAAGATTTTATTTATTTATTTTATGTATATGATGAGTACACTTCAGACATACCAGAAGGGGGCATCAGATCCCATTACAGACAGTTGTGAACCACCATGTGGTTGCTGGGAATTGAACTCAGTACCTTTGGAAGAGCAGTCAGTGCCCTAACCGCTGAGCCATCTCTCCAGCCCCTTTTTCTTTTTTAAACTAACCAGTTTAAAAGTTTACATAAATAATGTAAAATTCATTGCCAGGCGCCTTTAGTCCCAGCACTTGAGAGGCAGAGGCAGGTAGATTTCTGTGACTTCCAGGACAGCCAGGGCTATGCAGAGAAGCCCTGTCTTGAAAAGCAAAACAACAATATTACCATTTTAAGCATCTTAAGCTTACGATTGGCATAGGTACATTTACAGTATAGCCATGGGTGTATCATTTCTGGAATGTTTTACCATCCCAGAGGGTAGGCATCTAGTAACAGAACCCCCCTCTCCCCGTCCTTCTGTGCCCATGGTCACCTTACTCTTTCTTGTCCTCATGGATTTGCCTATTCCAGGCGTTTGTTGAAGGAGGACTCCTATGATATTTGCCATCTGTCTGTATCTGGCTTATTTCACCCTGTGCCATCAGGTTGCCTCTGACTTAGGGCTATTATGATTGATGCTACTGTGATCGTAAGTGTACAAATAACTTTTCAAATCTCTGCTTTCAGGGTTTGTTTTCTTGTTTTGTTTTGTTTTATTTTGTTTTGAGGGGAGTCTCTACCTAGAGCTGGAATTTCTGGACCCTAAGGGAATTCCCTGTTTAATTTTTTGGGGAACTGCCAATCTTTCTGTGTCTTTTTAATGTAAACCTCTTCAAGTCTATTTATACCTACAGTTCCCAGTTCTTTCTGCTGTGCTGAATATACACATAAATCACCAAGGGATTACTACAGATGTGAAAGCCGTTTGTTCTGTTTAAAGGAGAGTCTTTATAGATCTGCAGATAGTGGAGTGTTTGAACGTGGATGTAGAAAATGGCGTCGACCCAGACCCCTGAGACTTCCAAATGATCCCAGAAGTCTTAGGTTTTAAAAAGAGTTTCAACTCTTAATTTCTCCCAGAAATCTTAAGCCAACATAAAATAAAATGAATGCATTTACAGTTGCCCCACCCCTTGTGTTTTCAGTTTTGCCATTCAGATAAAAGCCAGAGAGAAGGGGTTGGGAAAGACCTGCAGACTTGGCTGCTGTCTTCTACTGTACTCCTTAGAGCTTGGTGGCTCTTTCTAGGCCAGCGCCCTAGCTCTCCTGGAGCTACCTGATCTGGAAAGTAGTAGAGTCCTTCATGCTGGGCACGGTGGTACACACCTGTAATCCCTCTTGGGAGGCAGAGGCAGAAGGACTGAATATTCAGGGTGGGCCTGGGCTACACAGCCCATTCAAGGCCATCCTGGGCAATGTAGCAAGATCCTATCTCAAAAAAAGTGGAAAGAAAATAGGGCTGTGGAAAACAGTTCTCGTGTAGCCTATGTAAGGGTCTGGGTCCAGTCTCCAGCATCACAAAACGAAGAAAAGAATCTTTTTTTAAAAATTAATTGAGCCGTTTGTGCGGCAAAGAAGATCCAAAATGGATACAGGAGGAGGGGAGGAGGGCAGAGAATGTAAAAAGGGGAGAAGGGTTGTGTTTGATGGATATGGAGCTCCCTCTAAGGCTGGGAAACAGGGGTGGACACCTGGGAGTGCTGGGCATAGAATCCCCTAGAGCAGGAACGAAGGGCATCCTAAGGAACCTCTGTGTCCCCTCTGAAATGGTCAGAAGTGGTCATTCCAGTGATGAAGTGAAGTCAGGGTCGCTGGTCAGACAGGACGTGCTTTTGTTGCTGTGAAAGGAGGGAAGACATGGCAGGCAGGTGGGGTATCCTGGGAGAGAGGAGGCTGGTTGCCACGACTCCTTCCTCCATGCTGAGAATTCAGGAAGGAGGGAAGACGTGGCAGGCAGGTGGGGTATCCTGGGAGAGAGGAGGTTGGTTGCCACGACTCCTTCCTCTATGCTGATACCAAGGCCTTGTGGGCTCTGCTCTCTTTCAGCTAGCGTCCCATGTTCGGTGGCCCCAGAAAAGTCAGTGTGTAGGCCTCAGCCACCCCAGGTCCGGCGTACATTCTCCCTGGACACCATCCTCAGTTCCTACCTTCTGGGTCAGTGGCCACGAGATGCCGATGGGGCCTTCACCTGCTGTACCAATGACAAGGCCACCCAGGTAATGGGGTCAGGAGGAGTGGGAGGGCTGGCTGAGGCCACTGGTGACTTCTGTCACAGAAGTGACTTGTCCTGGGTTTTGGGTGTACATAGAAGCTTTTCTCCTTCTACTGTTTACAGAGGTTTTCCCGTCTTTGTTTTCTTTTGTAAACATAGGTGAAAATGAGTTTGTGCTCCACCTGCCTGGTGGAAAAGAGACGTCAAGCTGGGCTCACAATTTGGATTTCAGGGTTTGCATGTGGAGAATCTGCAGCTGAGTTTGGAGTTTGGGACTTTTAAAATGAGATTTGCCTTCCCGAAGTTAAACTAAGGCCAGTTTGGTCCGGTTTGCATTCCTCAGGCGTCTGAGGAAGTGGCCAAAGAGGTGCTGAGCCGGGCCGAGCCTAGTGGATCAGTAGGAGTAGGGCATTCCCGTGAAGAGCTGCAACTTGCCAGGGCCGTTCCAGGGCATGAGTCCTGCACAGCCCAGATTTCTCTCCTATGTTTTCATGAAGAGTCCTGCCCCTAAAAGGGCTCTCTACAGACCATGCAGTCCACGTGTCCATCTTTTGGATGAGATTTGTTAACTTGAGCAAAAAGTCATCTCATCTGGAAATCACCCAAAGATGTTTCTTAGTGTGATCTAGGACTTCAGCCTTCTTAGCACTTACGTTGGTAAGAGTAAGGCTCCCTTTGAGGGCAGCTTAAACTGAGTCCTGTTAACTTGCAGGGAAGAACACCTAGCTTGGCCCAGCCCTCCATTCTGGGTAACAGGACAAGACGGGGTGAGGCAGCTCTTCCTTTGCTGAGTAGAGTGTCCCCACTTTGCCCACATCCACGCTGCACGACAGCTCGGGGGACGGCCCACTGCAACACATCTGCCTCCTTAGCACATCCCATCAGTTCCTTTCTTTTTATGAGATCCGTTTTCAAGTGTGTTTAATGAACATTTGAATGCCCACTCCTTTCCAATGGTTATAAGATTTGGTTTCTTTGACCCTGGTTTCCAGTTCCCTGAAAGCCTAAGAACAGACAACCAAGGGATGTCATGGGGCTGATGCCTGGCAAAGTTTAGAGGAGCAAGAGTCTTCCAGAAATGCCCCTTGTTGCACCAAAAAGAATTGGATCAAGTTTAAAGCAGAAAGGTGCTATCAATGGCCGGTCCTCTATAGATGTGCAGGAAGGAGGTGAAGGGGAGCAGGCGCGCCCTCCTGGGAGCAGCCCACACTGGTCTCCCTTTATCCTTAGGCAAGGAGAAAGGGATATGCTTTATCCCTCCTGGGCCTGGTAGTACACACTCCTTTCTGTATGGCTCAGGCCAGATAATGTAGTTAATCAAGGAGGGCTTCCTTCAGGGGTGGAGCTTGATGTTGCGTCAGGTAGGTGGACTCATGAGCATCTTGCTTTGTTAGACACCAGGCAGCATATCCCCACCTCAGTCATTTCCTGTTTGCCAACCTCTGTCCAGTGACCACCCCACTCCTCATGTCACTTTCTCTTTGTCACCCCCAGGCAGGGCTGGCCTCAGACGTTCTCTGGCCAAGTGGAGTGGCCTGGGTTCTGAGCTGCATGTTTTTGCTTCGGCTCCAGCTGCAGGCCAGATCTTTTATATAACAAGTCTGGGCTTAATGCCACAGCAAGACAGAGGTCAGCGATGTGCCTCCATGGCTCTGGCAAGGCCCGGCCCTCTAGCTTTCCTCTTTCCCGGGATGGGCTCCAGCCCTCGAGGAACTCTTAGCAACCTGTCAATATTGTGGCTGCAGGCAAGAAGTGGGAGAATTCTCATCAGTATAAGCATCCAGCCCTGAGTATGTGTTCTGCCCACCTCCCAGGCCTGCTCTTCAGGGAATTTTCCGCTCCTGGGTTTGGGTTCCGCTCAGATTCCAGCTTGAGGCCCCTGTGCCTGGCACAAGCTGCAGTTTTTAGCACTGGGATTACACTGTGAAAGCTTTAGGCTCAACTGCCATCTCCCCAGAAGGCCTTGTGCTTCCCTTCTGAACAGCAAGAGATTACCCAAAGGATGTGGCTAAAGAAGAAATTTTCAGGGAATGTGGAGAAGGGAAAAGATAGTGGGGAATCTAGATCTGTTAGGATCTTTGAAAGCATACCTCTGTGTGTGCGTGTTTATGTGTGTGTGTGTGTGTATGTGTCTGTCTGTCTGCCTGTCTGTCTAGTTTGCGTGTTAGGTTGTGGTGCTGGAGATAGAGCCTAGGACTTCAGGCAGGCAAAGCAAGTGTTCATGCTCTACCACTGAGCTACATCCTGAGTTCATTAAAAAGCTTTTCAGCTGTTAGGAATGGATGGATGCCAGACCTTTCCCAGTTGCTTTGAGCAAGCCAGCTATTCCTACCCTGCCCCTCACTTGCGCCCTTTCTCTCCTAGCCACAGCAGTGAAACATTTCATGGTCTGCTTCATCCAGCCTAATGGCAGGTACTTCTTACTGTTCTCCTGGGTGCCTAACCTTCCTGTGTTGGAGCCTGTGTCATTCCTGACACTCCCAGGGATATGCTTTTCAGTTATGGCTGAAGCTAAGCAGCTCTTTCCCAGAACCTCCCCTAGAGGGCCTTGCTCATTCCAAGCCAGTGTCAGAGTTAGGCCTCAGACACAGAACACCTGCCATTAGAGAGCTGGGCGTGCTGTGTACTCCAGGCCTGTTGATGCATAGGGCAGAAGAGAATGAAAAGAGCTCAGCCCTTGGGTCCGTGGCAATGCTGTCAGTAATCCCAGGATCCCCTTCCTGGCCACATTCCATGCTTTCAGTCAAGAACAAAGTCAATCCTCAGGCAGCCATAGATCGAATAGGAGCTAGGCTCCTCACAGACCAGGAGGCAAGAGGAACAAAAACAGCTATTCTAGAAAGGAGGAAGGGGTGTGACCGTGACACCTGGGGAGGGGCCACTGCCTCAATGCTTGTGTTGGGGATGGACTCCAGGGCCTGCACGTGCTGTACTCCTGAGTTAGACCTCTAGCCTGGCTTGTTTTGAGCCAGGAGGACCAATGCGAAAGGTGTGACCAGGTGTTTCCAGCAGTGGCTTCCTGAGAACAGGGTCTGCAAGGACTAGGGAGTCACTCCCCCAAGCCCACTTCCTGTGGCACCTCCATCTTCTGTGGGAAGTCCTGTGTCTGAGAAGAGTTCTTCCGAATTGTCTAGGTTTATTTGAGTGGCCCACCCTTCCCCTAGGCCATCTGGTAACCCAGAGCTGGCCACCAAGTGCTTTGAGTTGGCCTCTCCTCGTGGCTGGGCCCTGGCCAGGGCTAGTGATGGCCGCACATGCCAGTGGCTGTGGTTACCTCTCTCCCTTCTTACTGGGCAAAGTATATGAGCCTTGTACTCTGCTGAAGGGAAGAAGTGGGCTTCCCACAGCTGGGGTGACTGTTTGAGCAAAACTCCCCAGCTGGTGGCATCCTGCCCACAGAAGGGACCTGGGGTACCTCCCCTGCCTGGCTCCACTCACACTCACTTCTTTCCATCCCCATTTCTGCTTCATTGTTAAGATGGGGAAACCTCTGTGATCCCCATTCCCGCTCCCCATTTACCCTGGACTTATCTTTAGTCTTCAGTTCTTACCAGACATCATCATGGAGCATCCCAAAGGCCAGAGGCTGAGGCAGCCTCTTGGCTGGAGAGGGCTTCCTTTCTGCCTTTCCTGCTTCAGGGGGAAGGGTCCTCCCTTTCCCTGAGCTACTGCCTCAGTGCTCACTGACAGCACATGACCCAGTGTGACCGTCACAGAGCTTTAAAAAATTGTTTTGTTTTTTGTTTGTTTTGGTTTTTTGTGGGCATAAGGGCTTGGGCACAGAGCCTGTTTTCCAAACTAGTGACCAAGTCCAGTGGTTCAATGAATGGTTTGACGATACAGCAAATACTTAAAAATGGGGCCATGATGGAAGATCTGAGGTTTGTGTAATCACTGCTAAGCTAGAAATGGTGGCTTTGGTCACCTGCAGCCATAGTACTGGTGCTGGCCAGTGGACCACCCTCAGAGCCTCTTTGTCTGGTCAGAGTCCTAATGGACTGGCTTCCTTCTGAACCGAGCTGAGCATGTGCCCAACTATCTATCCCCAGTCAGGTCCTGTGCTGCTCTTTACTTCTGACAGGTATGGTGGGTAATGTTCCCAGGACCCAGCCCGGCTCTGCATGGAGCATGCTCAGGAGCCAAGATCACTGGAGACATGAGGGCTTGGACTCTTCCCCTCCTGGTCATGACCTCCAGGTAGAAACTTAGTTGGGTTGGAAGCCAACTAAGAGTGGAGGGTCTGTCCTCCTTGCTTTTGTTGCTCTGTTAGCTCTGGGGGAAGCTGTCTTCCTCTTCCATGCCCATCTATCCCTCCACATGCTACCCTGGAATCTTTCAATCCCTGGCAGGGCATGTCTGTTCGTACAGCAGCTGCAGACCTGGCTGCTCACTCATGGTTAGTAATTCTATTCCTCCCTCAGTTGCTCCCTTAGCCAGGGTATGGAGAAGTCCATTCTAGTGCATGAGTCCCCTGACAAGCATGGGTTTTGGTCCCCTATCCCCAGACTCTCCTCCACACAAAGGGGCATCTAGCACGACTATTTCCACTGCTGCCCACAGCTTGGCCTGACCCAATCCTGGTGACCTCCCTGAAGTGGGTCTTAGCTGTGGGTCTTAGGTGTACTGTTCCCCAAGGAGACCATGATTGAGTCCTTTGTAGTGAGGCTCAGAAAGGAGGATCCTGAGCAATCTGGGGTACACGTCCCCCATGCGACATACCCACTGCAGCTAGAGAGGCAGAAAGCTGGACCTTTGCACTTGTCCGGCTTGACAGTACTCACACCAGCCTGGAAGCAGCCTGGAAGTCCAGCAGCCCTGGCGTGTCAGGTTCCTTGGGCAGCTTTAACAGTCACCCCAGGCTTCGTGGCTTATGGCAGCAGATGTGTATTCTCTCAGAGTTTTAGATTCCAGAAGTCTCCAAGTTCAGTTACAGTGACTTGACACAAATATATTGGCAGGGCCATGTTCTCAGAGCTGTGTTTTTGCTTTCTTTTTGTAGTAGAGTCCTTGCTATGGAATTCAGGTTAGCCTTGAAGATTGTAACCGTACAGCCCCAGCTTCCCAAGTGCTGGGACTCTGTACAGGTGCACAGCACCCAGCCCGGGATACAGTGCTCTTGGAGCCTGCTCACCACTTGCCTCTTTTGGCTTTCAGTGGCTGTTGGCTTCTCTTAGCTCACAGCACCTTGCTCTAGCCTTTGCTTTTGTGGTCACATTGCTTTATCCTCTGCATGTACCAGCTCCTTCAGCCTCTCTCTCACAAGAACGCTCTGGAGAGGCAGGGATTGGCAGTAAGGCTCACCCATCGTAGATGGGAAGAAGCTTAGAGAGCAGTGGGTGAGGCGAAGAGAGAGAAACGAGTTTGCCTGGGTGAGAGCTGTGGTGGTGATTCCCACGGGCAGGCGGTAGATGCTGAGATAAAGTGATGCCATCAACGTCACGCGTAAACAGAGTACGCAGTAGTTGGTAGGAAGGTGTTGCTGAGGAGAGGTCAGAAATGGATAAGGAAAGGGGATGATAGCGACTACTGTGATTTCCTCATCTTTCTTCCACTCCTGTACCAGTCACACTTTCCCTGAACTCCTTCACATCTCCTAGGAAGAGGTAGCTGAGACATTTGAAGAGGTGTTAAGCAGCCAGTTGCAGCCTGACCCAGTGTGCTTCTCTTTGCCCACCTATTTGTGAGCCCAGCATCTTCAGGGGTAAGAAGGGAACATCATCTTAGGTTTTGCCCTCTCTCCTCCGTGGTCTTTGCTCTTTTTCCAGAGGTGACAGAGTTGTGCAGGACTCAACTACACTGGCAGCACTGGCGATCTGCGAGCTTGGCTTAGGCACGCCAGCAGAGGAGGACCTGTGTGTTACTGCAGAGTCCTAGTAGCTGATGGGGAGGTGGGCTGTGTTCTTCCTGTCAGCTGGTGTAGCTCTTCTGAGGTCTGATATCCTGGGTTAGAGAGACAAGGGCATTTGGAAGGAGATCAGCTACTTTGTTTCCAGAGACTGGGAGAGCCAGCTTCACCTGAGGGCTTTGGGGTACACGCCTGCATTCCTGGCTACACTTTTCATAAAGGAAGAATGATGGGAATGAACCTGAGGATGTGCTCCCTGGTGATGCCAGTTGTCTCACCCTGGCTGTAGTCCACAGCCTGGGAAAGGTCCTGCTCGTGGGCAGCTGCAGACAGGAAGGGCCAGAAGCTCTGTCTGCAGTGGCTTCTCCGCATGCAGCTGTCGCACCAGGCAGTCTGCTCTCACAGTCCTGGCTCAGACTTGCCCTGTGAGCTCGTCTTAGCAGCTGTTGGGTGGTGAGGAGTCTTGTTTTCCCCTGATCCTCCCCCTCTCTGTGTACAGCAGCCTCTGGGGGAGGTCAGCAGATCTCTTAGAGGAGCTGGTTCCCAGGCCCTGTGTTTTTGGCAGCTTGTGCACAGTAGTCAGAGAGGAGCTGGTCCCACTAGAGCACTCCCCTCGGCCGTTCCCTTGGAGTGGAAATAGGATGTTGGTGATGGGGAGGGATCTGGGCTTCTTGAGCTTCATACTTGGAGCCAGTAACCTCTTCTTTTAGTGGAGGCTCCTCCTCTTTTACTGCCTTCTCCACCGCCATCTTGGGTCCCCTGTCTTCAAGCAGCAGAGGGAAGGCAGTAAATGGAACGTTCTTCCCCACAAGGAACAAAGAAGGACCATGGGGAGGAGGTGTGAGCAGACCAAGAATCAGTGCTGGATTCAGAATTCTGGCTCCATTTTTCTGAAACTGTTTCCCTCCCGATGATGGAGGACATTGGTGTCCCTGACGCTCCCTCTGTGTGATGAAATAAGCTTGAGGCATGGCATTAAACAGTTGCCACCTGCTTCATCCTGAGCCACCCATGGAGATCTTTCTCCTGTTTCCTCTTTGGGATCCTGTCTGATCACTTGTTTCCCATGGGTTTCCAGGCACCCGGCTTTGCTGGGCTCCGCTTGTGGGGAGAGAATAAAGGTTACAGGGCTCTTTTGAAGCTGCCTGGAAGAGGGACATGGGAGTGTACCCCGGCTGACTATAACACAGGTTTGAAAGGGATAAGGAAGGGCTGATGTAGCTCAGTGGTAGAACGCTTGTCTAGCATTTGCAAGGCCCTGGATTCCATCCCCAGTACCAAACACACAATAAAAAAATAAAAGAGAGAGAGGTCAGCACTGTTGGGCCTTGGGGAAGGTTTCCTGGAGAGTAAAAATCGGAATGAGGCCACACACGTGATTTCTCTTGCTTGAAAGGATAAAGCAGGCTGGGTGCACCCATGAGGTTGATAACAGATGTGAGAAGGCTATGTAGAGGCCACCACCTCTATCCAGGAAACCGCCCAGCTGCTTCCTGCCTGCGGAGCTGCGGAGCTGCCTGTCTTATCATATGTCTTTCTACAGACACCCCTGTCCTGGCAAGAGCCAGAAGGTGAGCGGGCCAGCTTCTGCATGCACAAGCGATCAGCATCGTGGGGCAGCACAGACCACCGAAAAGAGGTAACTGCATTCTCCCTACAACCTCCATCTCCTGGCATTGTGTGACAGCTTTATCCCCAGGATAACTACACCTCCATCCTCTCTTCTTCCTGATAGCCTCCTTTTGAGGGAGCGGCTCTTCAACTGGCTCCCAGGCTTCCAGTGTCGTGGGTGTAGGGCCTCAGACCCTCTTGCTAGAGAAACTTCAGCCAGTGGCTACTGAGGAGTTCAACATGCAGGTTGGGAGAGTCGTTAGCTTAGTTCCTTTGAGGTTGGACTCTGGTAAGTGAGTCAGAGACTGAAGGAGGACAGGGAACAAGGCCCTGGCAATCAGGAGTCCCCTGCCTCATTTGCTAGCTACTTAACCATCCACTGAGTTTCCTTTTAAAAGAAGAGAAAAATAATCCTGGGTTCCTAATACTTTCTCTTGACCCTCCTCCCTCTGCCCCAGGCGGGCTGGAGGCATTGACGCGGAGGAGAGGAAAGCCACAGGCTGGAAATCCAGGGCTTCTAAACCAGCTCCTTCTGACATGTCCTGTGGCAGCTCCAAAGGAAAGGTCAACTTAGCAGGACTCATCCCTGACCCATTCACAGAGGGAAGTTGTTTCTGCCCTCCGTGGTGCTCAGAGCTCTGAGAAAACGCACAGCGACTGGACTGTAAGCTTCAAGCCAAGTGGAAATGTGAAGTGTTCTCAAAGCCTTGAATGGCAGAGTAAACAAATTCAGCACAGGAAGGGTGGAGAGTCATGGTCTTCACGGATTGATCCCCAGTGGCAAGTCTAAAAGCACATCTTTGGGCTGGGAGATGCAGCCCAGGGGTAGAGCCGTCCTTAGCATGGGTGAGGCCCTGGGTTCAGTCCCCAGCAGTGTAATTACAAACCATTTTCTAGGGGCTGGAGAGGTGGCTCAGAGGTTGAGAGTGCTCATTGCTGTTTCTGGGGTTCTGTACCTACCACCTACATGGTGTCACACAACCACCTGGAACTCCAGTACTGGGGGACTCACTGCCCTCTTTGACCTCCATGGATACCAGGCACACATGCATGTAGGCAAAACACTCATACACACTAAATACATCTAAAACAATAATTTAAAAAAGCAGTTTCTTAGCCAAGCAGTGGTGGCGCACACCTTTAGTCCTAGCACTTGGGAGGCAGAGGCAGACAGGTCTGTGGCCAGCCTGGTCTACGGAGTGAGTTCCAGGATAGCCAAGGCTACACAGAAAAACCCAGTCTTAAAAAACCAAAACCAATAAAACAAACAAACAAAAACAAATAAATAAAAAAATCTGTTTCTTCTCGACCGTTATCACAACTTTTGTGGCAGTGGGCAGCAAATATACTTTCTGAATTCCATTAGGCTTCTTCCCATTCACAAAGTTCTGCACCCTGCTCAGGGTGTGAAGGCCCAGAATACAAGTGTGATGAGAGTCATATTTCAAAAGTGTTTGTCTGCTTATTTGTTTGTTTTAGGGATTGTTGGTGAGGAACAGGGCAGGATATGGCTGTATAGTTTAGTCTGGCCTCAAACTAAGACTTCTGACTCAGCCTGAGTCTAGGATTACAGCAGGCTTGTTCCTCCACCACTACAGAGATGTCTGTGATACTCTACGCTGTTACAGGGCCTGTGCGTCTCTCTCTTTTCTTGGTATAATTTACTTGTAAACAAGGGGAAGGATTGGATGTCCGTACTCCCTGGTCTCAAGGTCTTTGGGATACTTGAGAAAATCATTTGAGAAATGAAAGGTTATTGACCCTCAGAAATGCCGCTTTCAGCCAGGTGTGGAAGAGAATGCCTAGAATTCCAGCTCTCAGGAGGTTAGGGCAGGAAGGCTGTTGTGTTCAAGGCAGCCTGTGCGACACAGAAGGAGACCTTGTCTCAAGATAAGAAAAAAGAAAAAAAAACAGCCAAGTTAGAGAGATGGCTCAGCAGTTAAGATTATTCGTTGTCCTTGGAAAGAACTGGAGTTCCCAGCACCTAGTCAGACAGCTCACAGCCACCTATATGTAACTCCAGCTCCAGGGGACCCGGTGCCTTGGTCTCTTGCTCACCTGCACACATCTGCACACACACAGACCCACACACATGCACACAATTAAAAATAAGATTTGAAAAAAATTTTATAAAATTTTTAGATTTATTTTAGATGTGTGACTGTTTTGCCTACGTGTGTGTCTATTCCTGTATGCATGATTAGCACTCACAGAGTTCAGAAGAGAGCATTAGATCCCCTGGAATCTGAGTTACACATGATTGTAAGCTACCGTGTGGGTGCTGAGACTCGGACTCAGGTTCATAGCAAGAGCTCTTAATCACTAAGCCGCCTCTCCAGCCTCCTGAGTGGAAGGGTGTCCCTTTCAATCCATAACCGTGATGTTGTATGCTTTCTGTCTGGAGTCTGACTCATCCAAAGCAACAGCTCTCACCTTCCTAACACTGCGACCCTTTGATACAGTTCCTCATGTTGTGGTGACCCCAACTATAAAATTATTTTTGTTGCTACTTCATAACTGTAATTTTGCTACTGTTAGGAATCATAATGTGGGGGCTGGTGAGATGGTTCAGCGGGTAAGAGCACCAACTGCTCTTCCGAAGGTCGTGAGTTCAAATCCCAGCAACCACATGGTGGCTCACACCACCCACCCATAATGAAATCTGATGCCCTCTTCTGGTGTATCTGAAGACAGCTACAGTGTACTCATTTATAATAATAATAAATAAATCTTAAAAAAAAAAAAGGAATCATAATGTAACTGTCTGATATGTTACCCCCAAAGAGGTCGTGACCCACAGGTTGAGAACCGCTGGTCTCTAGGGGATGAATAACAGTTTTAAAAATCAAGTCTAGCAGCAGGGTATCTAGCTTACTTGAACCTCTTGACTGTCGTGGGTTAGCACCATTGATGTCCATGTCCCTTTCAGGCATCTTCATGGACAGGGGCCTCACCCAGGGAAGGAATCACTATACTTTGGTTTTGCCTCACTGTCCTTCCCTTCCATCTCTTCTGCTAGATCACCAAGTTGAAGCAACAGCTGCAGAGGACAAAGCTGAGCCGCAGTGGGAAGGAGAAGGAGCGGAGCTCCCCTGTCCAAGGGGACCATGCTGTCCTGGGAGCAGTGAGGGTATGCTGTCTCCCCTGACCACCAGTCCCCTCTGTCTTCCTTCACAGCAGGCTTCTGTGGTGTATAGAGTTCTGCCCGGCTGTGCAGCACTGGATGCTTGTCAGGAGAAGTTTTAGTCCAAAGTTGGGCTCCACTGAGTGGCCTTGGGAAATCCTCACTGTTCTTAGCGTCTTTCTCCTCTGTTTCAATAAAGGCAGAGATACTAGCAGCATCTTCCAGGTGTCTCAAAGCTCCAGCTCCTGGAGAAATCCCCTCTGGGTCGGCTTGTTGGCCATCTGTAGTAGGCAATATCCAGTTCATCCTTTTTTTTCCCAACTTGGAAAAAAGGTGAAGAAAAAAGCTTTGTGGACATGATCATTCCCTCCAGTCATAGCTGGTAACAGTCTGGGGCTAAGTGGGGACATCATCTGATTGCTTGATTTGCCTCTCCTTAGGCATCCCTTCCCAGCCTCCCCCCAGGATCCCCTGTCCTGCGACTCAGCCCTTGTCTGCACAGAAGCCTAGAAGGGCTCAACCAGGAGCTGGAAGAGGTGTTTGTGAAGGAGCAGGGGGAAGAGGAGCTGCTGAGGGTGAGTGGCGGCTGCCCCGACGGTACTGACCGGCTGCTCCTACACGAGGACAGACGGCAGTGCCACTCTTTGGGGACCCTCAGGCTGTAGCTCTGGAAGCAACAACATGTAAACATCACCTTCCAGAAGTAGACAAGTAGACAAATTTGTCTCAGGTGGTAGGTGGGTATCACTACCTTGTGATAGGAACAGGCATGTTAATTCTTTGTCTTTGCTGTGACAAACACCCAACAAAAGTAGTAGCTCAAGGAAGCAATCATATTCTGGCTCCCAGTTGCAGGGTGTGACCCGTCATGGTGGGCAGTCATGGTGACGAGGGGGAGGCAGAAGGTCGCATGGCATCTATGGCCATGCAGCAGAAGGCAATGAATGCTTGGGCTCAGTTTGACTTTTACTTTTTATACGGTCTGGGACCCCTACCTGGGAATGGTGCCATGTCCATTTATGGTGGCTCTTCCCACCTCAGTTAACCTAATTCAGGGAGTGCTTCACAAACATGCTCAGAGATCGTTTCTGCTGAGACTTTAATATCCATAAAGTTAGATTAGCCGTCACAAATGAGCACAGAAAGGGCCTCTGCTAGGAGGAAACCATCAGCTGACTGGCCACCCTTACCCACACATGTCTCAGCTCATACTACCTTCTTTCAGTCACTACTTTCCTCCCTCTGTCTCTACTACTGACAGGCACCCATCAGTCCTTCATGCACAGTTGCCACATGCAGCCTTCCTCCTGCCCTCTCCTAGGCAGAATTACCAGCTATCTCCTTTGCCATCTCGGGTGCAGTTTTATATTGACACAGTTCAGTTAGGGAATGGCAGTCGAGCTGTATGAACGTAATTCTGATGGGCACAAGCCTCGATTGTTATTTACCTACTGGTTAGTTTTTATTTGTTTGGTTTTTTTTATTTGTTTGTTTTGAGACAGGGTTTCACTATTTAGCTCTGGCTGTCCTGGAACACCATATGAGGACTAGTCTGATCTTGGCAGGAAGGTCTCTGTGAGTTCAAGAGCACAGAGATCAACTCACAGAGATCTGGGTGCTAGGATTAAAGGCATGTGCTACCACAGCTGGCTTATGGCTGATTTTTAAATGGATATATGTGCAATTCTTATGTCCCTGAACACATGCATACAACTAGTTCACTGGGGGTCCAAATACCATCAACTGTTTAAAAAGGAGGGTGCAAGGTATTTAATGTCTGACAACCGGCTGCACGTTTGTCCTGCAGTGGCTTATAGCTTGTGTGATGTTCTGGTACCTTGCCCCTATTATGTCACCTTGTGTATCAGTCACCTTTGTGTCCAAGAGCCCTGTACACAGCAGGGCACTGATCATATCACATAAATGAACATGATTGTAGATGGGATTAACAAGTCTCAAGGACAAAAGAACAAAAGCTCTCTGGGAGAAACAGTTTTTCCTAGACTGTAGGTCACCAGGAAAGGAACAGCTCCTAGAAGTGACATTCCTCTGTGTCCTCGAGGCTAAGAGAAAAGGTGCAGGGAGACCCCTGAGTGTCTGCAATGTCACAGGCCTGGAAAGGCCCTGGACTGAGTCTTTTCCTTCCTCATCAGATACTTGAGGTCCCTGATGGGCACCGTGCCCCAGCTCCTCCACAGAATAGCAGCTGTGACCATCCCCTCCTCCTGGAGCCAGGCAACCTGACCAGCTCTCCTTCCATGCCACTGGCATCCCCCCAGCCTCCTGGCCTGGCCAGCCACCAGAGTGAGGAGCACCAGGGTGCTGCCGAGGAACTGGCATCCATCCACAGTAACAAAGGTAACAAATGGAACCAGAGCACCAGAG
Source organism: Mastomys coucha (assembly GCF_008632895.1). Lineage (NCBI taxonomy): Eukaryota > Metazoa > Chordata > Mammalia > Rodentia > Muridae > Mastomys > Mastomys coucha. The sequence goes on from NW_022196911.1 coordinate 91,240,501, forward strand.
CTGGCTCCGGGCTGTGCATGGCAGGGCTCCACTGACCTTAGCTGTGAGCATTCCAGGTCTAGCATTACGAACCAACCAACATCTGTGTGAGTCGTCATTCTACACACTATGCCTGTGACGGTCCTTACAGTACTCTGACTCCAAGTTCATATTATAAAGTCTCTTACCCAAAAGAGCAGCCTTCCCCATCCCTGTTATTTGGCTGAGGTTCAGGCTGCCAAGGTAGAAAGCTAGCCCATCTCTGTTCAAGGGTCCCCTTGACTTAAACAGGGAGACCTTCAAGGCAGTTATAATTAGATAAGAGAATGTAGTCTCTTATTCAGGGTTCTGCATGTTTGACCAGACTGATTCCACAAATTTCTGGTTCTAAATCCCTAGTTTCTGCAGCCTAGGCAAAGTGCAGCAACAGGATGTGAAGTGAGAGAAATGTCATCCTCTGAGTGGGGCAGAGTCAAGGTTGCTTCTTGGAGTTAACACAGGAGTTCTCTCTGCAAGGAGGGGCTAGCTTTCCAAAATACAGATGGATGAAGCCATAGTGTTCCTCGGGCAAGCGCTGGCCCCAGGAGAAGGCAGAGGACAGCAGGTATTTCCTTTAGGTCAGAGATGCAGGCATTCTCGTGGCTCCTGGGAATACAGGATTAAAAGGAGTCTTCTCTATCATTTGGACAAATTTTGTCCCCTTTGGTGGCCTACTGGGATAGGACCTTAGCCTTGCACTGCTTAACAAGGGCTTGGCTACAGCCCCCATCTCAGCCCAAATAGCAGAGCCACATGGCCCCTTTGTACAGAAGGCTCCGGGCTAGGGAAAGCAGAGGTTTTCCTTTGTCTCCACTGACTCAGCCCCGCTCTCTCTGTAGCCTCCTCTCCAGGCCGCCCAGCCTTCCTAGAAGATGGCAGTCCATCTCCAGTCCTTGCCTTTGCTGCTTCCCCTCGGCCCAACCACAGCTACGTCTTCAAACGGGAGCCCCCAGAAGGCTGTGAGAGAGTGCGTGTGTTTGAGGAGGCCACGTGAGTACATCCTATGGATGAGGGAGGCATTGGAAGGAGGGACAGTGTGGAAGGGGAGCCCCTGTTGTCCCACTGGTCAGGTCCTTCTTCAGTCTCCAGTCTCTCCAGTCCAGAGGTTGTCAACATCAGACGATCTGTCTCACAGATTTTCCATGATCAAACTTGTTGACATTACCTACTCGGAGCACTTAAATCTTTGCTTATCATTATCTCCATAGAAACCTCCTTTCTGCCCACATGCCAGCCACAAGCGCAGCGGGAGCTGGAAGGGAAAGAGATCTGAAACCTAAGCCTTTTGTTCCTTCTATTTTTTTTTTTAACCATCCCTAGGGAAAATATGAGGACTTGCTAGACCATAATCAGAGAAGGGGAGGGAGAGGGGAAGGGAGGGGGAGAGAGAGAAAGAGAGGGAGAGGGAGACGGAGAGAGGGAGAGAGAGAGAGAGAGGGAGAGGGAGAGGGAGAGGGAGAGAACAGAGACACAGAGAGAATAGAGACAGAGAGACAGACAGAGAATGAATATGAATGAGCATGAACAAGAATGAACATACCAGTATTTCTTTACCCCCTGGCTGTTCAGTTCCAGTGTTGTAAACTTCCAGGGAGATGTTTCTAATTCTTACAAGAAAGAACTTTGGAATATTCTCAAATCATATTGGATGGTTCGGAAGCCAAACACTGATCTCTTTACCATTTGTGTGGGTTTGACCATGGCCTTTCCTGAGGCCACCCCAGGCCCCTTTGCAGGCCTGAGAGAGCTTGCTCTATTTTGTCCTGCAGCTTTATATTCATTTGGGCAGATTCACACTGGAAGTTGTGGTTTTGATAGCAGTCAGGAAGTTTAGTCATGGTGTGGGAGTAAAGATTTGGCTAGGTGTGGGTTTTGGGCATTGAGGACACCGTTTGTATCCCAGCTGAAGGAGAGGACAACTCATGGGGGTAGGTGTTCTGGAAAAAAAAAAAAAACTGTCAGGAGGTCTTCATTACTGTTCCCACTGCTGCTCGGTGTTCTGACTTCTGGTCTTTTGAGACACTGTGGAGGACAGAGGTTTTGTACTGCAGCTTATGCAAGCTGGGCTCTTCTAACTTCCCTGCCTCCCCCATAGAGGCAGGTGGGAGTGAGGCTGTGACTGGTCCTCATTCTGTCACAGACTCATGAAACTAGAGCAGCCTCCCAGTCATCTCTGCTAACTTCCCACTATGCGTTAGACCTTCAAGGAAGGGGGTGTTGATCTGGGCTTTCTTCCTGTCAGCAACTTTCCTACTGGGAAGTTCCTTATGTGTATACATTTCTATATTGGGGAGTAGAACCCAGGGCCTTACACATTCACCCCCTAGCCCAAGAGACATTTTTGGTTGTCATAACTAGGGAGAAAGGGACATGATCCTGCTGATATCTAGTTGGTACAGTCTAGGGATGCTGTTAAATGTCCTATGACTCGTAGGGAAGTGTTCTATCTCTACCCTGATCCCTGCAACAGGGAATCATTCAACCTTAGATGCAAATAGGGCTAAGGCTGAGAACCTTGCTTCAGGCAAAACCCACCACAGCAGCAATGAGACCCTAGGGCCCTCAAAGGCGGCAGAGCTTTCCAGGTTTGACCAGGTTACTGTCCTCCCTGAGCAGGGACCCAGCTCCCCAGGCACCCTGCTGAAGCACCCAGTCGCCCTTCCAGCTCCCCAGGGACCCTGCTGAGGCACCCAGTCGCCCTTCCAGCTCCCCAGGGACCCTGCTGAGGCACCCAGTCGCCCTTCCAGCTCCCCAGGGACCCTGCCAAGGCAGTTGCCCTCGTTTCACTGGCTATTTTTCTTGTACTTATTATGTGTCTGTGTCTCTCTCCATCCCTCAGGTCCCCAGGTCCTGACTTGGCCTTCTTGACTTCCTGTCCTGATAAGAACAAAGTCCATTTCAACCCGACTGGCTCTGCCTTCTGCCCTGTCAGCTTGATCAAGCCCCTCTTCCCCAGTATGGGCTTCATCTTCCGTAACTGCCCCTCCAGCCCTGGCTCTCCTCTTCCCCCTGCCAGCCCCAGGGCACCACCTCGGAAGGATCCAGAAGCTTCCAAGGCCTCCTCACTGCCATTTGAGCCATGGCAGCGCACCCCACCATCAGAAGAGTCCGTGCTTTTCCAGAGCTCCTTGGTAGTCTGAGTCCCCCAGACCCCTACCACACTTTACCATGGAGACTAGTGCCTTGGCGGCAAGCTCTTTGTTAGCTTCCTAAGCTGGGGATGGAGGAGCCCTTCCCTCTTGGCCTTTGAGCACTTTCATTTATTGTGTCAAAGCCCCAGGTCCTTTGGTGGACATCAACCCTCCAAAAGGGAGGAGCCTTACCTCCTCCCCTAGCAGCAGGCAGCTCACATCTTACACTTGTGTACCTGTGGTTTCCCTCACCCGCTAGAAGATCTTGAATCTTCTAGCCCAGGGTGTGAGTCCAAATGACTTCTAAGAGGCTCATGTCATGGAACAAGTTAGCTGTGGCTGAGAGAGAGGAGACGCCACAGCCTTCCTGACAGCTCCACTTCTAGAGACACAGAAAGGCAGACCAGATGCCTCCCTCCTAGAGGAGCTGACCAGAGTGGTCCTCGGGGCCAGAACACTTGACCAATCAGCTGTTGGTAGGGGACCAGAAGATTTCCCAAGCGGCATTTTCATCTCAATTTTACCCTGACTAAAGATTGTCTTAAGCAGCGTCCCAGCCCAAAATGAATAATGGGAAGAGGGATCTGGCATTCCTCCAGGGGGCATGTAGCAGCCCCATAAATACCCTCCACCTGCCCCAGGGGGCGTGTAGCAACCCCATACATACCCTCCACCTGCCCCAGGGGGCGTGTAGCAGCTCCATACCCTCTACCCACCCCAGGGTTGGGTTAAATTAGAAAAATGCCTATTTTTCTTGTATCGATGTAGAAACTCTATTTTCTCCCAAAGACACTATTTTTGCAGCTATTTGAAGTTTGTATATTTTCCGTACTGCAGAGCTTACACGAAATTGAAGAATGTTAATGTTCAAGGTTTCTTATCTTGTGTTTAGAGGTTATTGTGGTTTTTGTTTGTTTGTTTGTTTTTTGCAGATCTTGATTTTAATAGACCAAATAAATAAGTATTCCAGCAGTTTGGGTTTTCTGAATACCTGGGGTGGGAGGAGTGAAATAGAAGGGAAGGTATTGCCTCCACCACTGTAGCCTATCTTCAAGAGAAGGAACCTCCATTTAACATACAGTGGTCTGGTTGCTGTCTGGATGGGCTCTGCTAGAGACTCTTCACAAAGACATACTAACAGTAGACTCATGAAGTCTTGTCTAGAATGGAGAACATGATGTGTCCTGCACTTGGACATGGAAGTCACTAGGGAAGGGGCCCATCCTAACAAGAGTCCCCAAAGGCCCTCAAGGGACAGTGGGCTTGAGAAAGAACATGAATACAACTGCAGGGAGACAGTCCGGCATTGCAGGTACCCTTATACTTGCAGGGATGCGAGACCAGGGAATGGCTTGCAGCTGGGACAGCATTAAGACTGTAGCTACCATGCTTATCTATGTTTCAGTGAGTACCCAAGGCAAGAGTGTGCAGCCCTGGAGGGGACACAGAAACCATCCTTGTCCTTTCATAGCCTAGACGTTTGAAGAAAGTGGGAATCGCCATCCCAATATCCTGTTAGTGCATGGAATTTATTAAGCATTTCAGCAAAAGACATTTCCATTCTACTGGGTGGAATCCAGTGGTACGATTGTATCTGTCTCAGAAGACTTCAGGAACCCCCCCCCCCCCCCCGCCAGGCTCTCCTGAGTACTATCCAGCAACAAACCAAATTAGAGGATTTAAGAGAATGTCATTGAAAATATGACAGCCATTGGGTGAGAGAAGAACAACTCTGTGAGTGAAGGAATGTCCAAACAGCTTTTTTTCAAAAAAAGTCCAAGTCAGGGAGTAAGGATTGGCACCCTAACCAAAGAGCTCCTCTTCTGGTTATCAGCATTGATCTCACCTGGGGAAACTCAGCCGGGTGGTGGTGATAACAGCATGCATCTTTAATTCCAGCACTTGGGAGGCAGAGGCAGGTGGATCTCTGAATTCAAGGCCAGCCTGCTCTACAGAGAGTTCCAGGACAGACAGTGAAACCCTGTCTTGGAAAATAAAAATAAAAATAAAAGAACATACGGGGAAACTCAACCCAGGTCAAGTGAATTGTTTGAAGTCCCAGTTGGTAAATAAAGGCAGAAATGGAATCCAAACTCACCCAGTTAGTGTTTGATTCCCTGGAAGTGTCTGCTGATTCACTAGAGTAAACCAAAGGCCAAGAAAGTAAATGTATAGTGTCTCCCAAAAAGGAGACACTAGGCAAGGCACAGATCCTATTTTCTCTTAGTCTTCCTAAGCCCTGAAAGATGCCTGGCTTGTCCCCAGAGCCTTAGTGAGTCAGGTCCCCAGTGATGGGTGTGGTGCTGCCTGCTTTTCCTTCCTTTGCCTGAGGCTGTGCCAAAGCAGCAAGCCTGCTAGAAGAGAAAAGCAACCCCAAAACCCACAACTGCCTGAAAATTGGGACTGTTATTAGGTAGAGGACTTGGTGACCTGGTGTTAGTCTTGCTTTGGCAATTCTAGCAAAGCAGGTGGAGACCCAACTGTTGAATCAGGTAGAAGTCCATGGATGAAACTGATAATAGGAAAGAGGCGTGTTTAGGGGGAGGGGTTGCTTCATTGGAGAGTTGGAAGGTCTTGAAGAAAATTTACTTAAGTACTCGAAAGGGAAGTGGAGAAAAGAGGATTGTGAGTTCAACGTTATTCTCCTACATAGCAGATTTGCAGACAGCCCTGAGCTACAAGAGATCATGTCTTTTGTTGTTTTGTAAAGGCATTTCAATAAACTTGAATTTTTCACCTCAAAGAGGTGAGGAAATAAGATTAGAGTTGAGAAAATGCGATGACTAATAATACTCCAAATTTTCACAGCACACTTTACAGTTTATAAAACACTTTGGTAAACCTTAGCTCATTTAATCCTCAGAACATTCAATGAGTGGCTATACAATGGGTGGTTATTACTAATTACCCTTCGTTTACAGAGTGAGAAAACTGTAGCTTGGGATTTAAGCAACACGTGCTGTGCTGCCCCTAAATGACAAGAGCCCTGATCTATCACGGAGCCTGCCATGAAAACTTAGTGAAGTGCCCAAAGAAGAGGACCTGTACTTTTCAGCCAGGTCTTGAACACAGAGTAGACAGGGTTGGAGTCGCTAACGCTGGGCAGCGACTAGAGGGCGCTACAGCTCTATGAAGCATTCTTGGCGTTAGGACCCAGCCGAAACCTGACAGCCAATTGGAAAAAAAACAAAAAACAAAACTACTTTGATTTATTCTCCTGGCCTCACCGCCTCTTTCTCCGCCCATCTGTCTATTTTCGCTCCGCGTAGCCAATTGATAACATCCACATACTTATACGTCATCACTATACGCCGCGTAGTGTCTTAGGCCTCCCTGCCGAGCTCCGGGTTGTAGATGTCCTCGGCTTTGCCTGATCGGAAAACCTAAAAGATGAGACAATAACCTCGATATGGCTGGCTTTCTTGGCCACCAGGAATGGAGCCAAGGTCTTAAAGCCTGCCTTCTTTCCTAGAACGCTTCTGCCGGGGCGGGAGGCATTTCCCTCTCGGAAGCTCTGAGCTGGCATATCTGGAGGTAGCTACTTTGGCCTACGAGCCGGCGGTCGCACGCAGCTCCTATGAGGTCCCTGCCGCCGGCCGGCGATGTCCGCCTGGAGCTTTCGCCTTCGCCGCCGGTACCGCTACCTGCCCTGAACGGATCTTCGGCCGACTCGTCCGTGCGTCTCATGGCCGCTAGCAGATCCCTGGTGCCTGATCGGCTGCGCCTGCCGCTCTGCTTCTTGGGTGTCTTTGTCTGCTATTTCTACTATGGGATCCTGCAGGAGAAGATGTGAGCAGACCTTTGAGGGGGCAGGACTGCTAACATCCCCCAGCCAGGGCCGGGATCCAGTCCCCACGGTCCCATTTTACGGTCTAGTCCTCAGGCTTCCTGTGTCTGGTACAGGTTTTTCTCTTCTCCGGCCCAGCCCTCTGACCTTTTTTTGCACCCTGCTATTATGCATTGCCAGCTGAGCATCCTTGTAATTCTAAAATTCCAGGGCTGGCCTCAGGAGTTTTGGAACGCGATTCTTTTTCTTCCTTTAGATATTTTTACTTTTGTTGATTCCAAGAGCGTTCCGTGACTTGAGCAGGCCTGTCTGTCTATCTGTCTATCTGTCTCTCTCTCTTTTCTTTTTCTTTTTCTTTTTCTTTTTCTTTTTCTAGCTCTGGGGTGTTTGCAGACCGCTAATCTTATTGCTCTCGGTCTTTCTTTATTTTTCTACTGGGGATACTTTTGTTCCGATGTCTGACTTTCCTTGTTGCCCCTACCAGTGTCCTTTACGAATATTCTTTCCCTAGGCTATGATATCAGTAGGCTGGCATCTAGTTTTTAGGCTTAAATCAAATCGGCTCCTTTGGGTAAATAAGCTCAGTAATCCTTACTAACTCTAACTACATCCACCAAAGCATGATACTTCCAAAGCTCTCAGTGGATCTGAACATACTTGATGACACCGAGTAACACATACTAATTTCTCTCCTTGATTTTTTAATGTTTTTTATCTTAGCACAAGAGGAAAGTATGGAGAAGGACCCAAACAGGAGACATTCACCTTTGCCTTAACCTTGGTTTTCATCCAGTGTGTGATCAATGCTATGTTTGCCAAGATCTGTGAGTACCTCATAGTAATTTGTTGGGCTCACTCTCCTTTCTCCCATATTCTGGGCATAGATGTGGATTCATCTTTAAAAAATCAAAGTTTTCCCTATCTCCATACCCTTGAGCATTTAAACAGCTGCTCTGCAGTCTGTAAAACCAATGGCTGTGAAATGAGATTAAAATATTAAGCTTCTAAATTATACCAACTTTTGAGTTAGAAATGACTGGGCCTTCTATATTCCAAATCCCCATTGAAAATACTTAGAACATTTCCCCCTTTATCCCTTTGACTTTGCTTTGTGAGTCAACTTCAAACATGTCTTTGTTCCTATCAGTAGAGTTAAGCCTTCCTTTCTTGAACTCAATGAATTCCTACCTCCACTCTGCATGTGGTTGTGTTAGGCTTAAGGGGAACTGGGGCGATGAATAATTTTCAGAGACTTCCCAGCTTAAGAGGATAGAAATAGCGTTCTTACTTGACAGACAAGTTCCTTTCCTATGGCCTCAACTTTTTGCTTAGTGGTCCATCCTGCCCCACCGGGTTTCTCTTGTATGTTTTGTTTGTTTTTGTTTTATTTTTTTGTCTTCTCCCAGTGATCCAGTTTTTTGACACTGCCAGGGTGGATCGCACTCGGACCTGGCTCTATGCTGCCTGCTCTGTCTCCTATGTGGGTGCCATGGTCTCCAGCAACTCAGCCCTGCAGTTTGTCAACTATCCAACTCAGGTGAAACCTCAGGGTGAGATGAGAGCTGGCTCAGAAATTGTGTGGACAGGACTAAGGGGATCTTCCCTCATCTTCCCCTCAGGTCTGTGATGTAAATAAAAGGAAACAATCGTAGCAGGCTAGGGATTGAGCTCACTTGGTAAAGCTGGCTTAGCACGCGTTGCGTGAAGGCCTGGGTGCATCCCCAACACTGCATGAGCGAGGCATGGTGTCACATGCCTGCGGTCCTTGCACTTGGGAGGTAGAAGCAGGAGGTTCAGAATCAGAGATTCAAGATCCCGGTCAGCTATAGCAGAGTATCCAGTTTAAAACCAGCCTGGGCTCCTTGAAACTATGTTCAAAACAAAACTTGAAATTATATTCAAAACAAAACGAACTTTGAAACTATGTTTAAAATTAAAAAAAAAAAAAAAACAAAGGAAAGAAGGAAGAAACATTCAAATCAGTGTATGCTTGAGAGAGACTGTGGAGTTTAGGACATAGAGCTGGGGTACAGGTTCGGGCTTGGCCATGACAGGGCTGCCTCCTGAGGCCAAGCTGTCGGGTTCAGGTCCAACGCTATCGTCTCTTAATGAAGCGGCTGACACACTTCTCTGGTACAGCACAGATGCTCAGAAGTTGTCTGCTCACTTTTGTTTCAGGTTCTCGGTAAATCCTGCAAGCCCATCCCAGGTAAGCAGGGACAGCGAACTCCGCTTTCCTCTCTCTCCCCGAGTGACTCTGGGTGTCATCATTCCACTGTAGGTCTCTCTAGAGTCTTTCCTGTCAACCGGTGTTGCTTCCTGTGGTGTGCACAGGCCAAGAGGGAGTGAGAGGCTGGCCTTGCCTACCTTGTGTCTGCAGTTATTGTAGTGCCCCTGCCCCCCAGGTTTACATTGTCACCACACACCCAGAATCCCATTCAGGCTAGCGACCTCTTCCTTTTAGTATCTTCCCCTCCTTTTTCGCCACCCTTCCTGGACCTTTGACTTTTGTCCCCTCCCTCCCCCACCTATCAATTACTCAAGCCCTGTTACTCAGTCCTCTTTATCTAGGTGCTAGCCAGACACCCCTCCCACCTCACCCTCTGTAGGGCTGCTTTCTCACACATTTCTCCCTCAGTCTTGACATGGCTCTCAGGAGGGTGGTGGGGTCACTGACACCAGTGTCACTGCCTTTCGTTTGTTTGTCTTTCTGTAGTTATGCTCCTTGGAGTGACTCTCTTGAAGAAGAAGTACCCACTGGCCAAGTACCTGTGTGTGTTGCTCATTGTGGCTGGCGTGGCTCTTTTCATGTATAAGCCCAAGAAAGTGGTTGGGATAGAGGAGCACACTGTCGGCTTTGGAGAGCTCCTTCTGGTATGCAGTCCTCTTGTGAGGGCAGCCTTTTCCAGCAGATTCCACCAAGGACAGTCCCCACAAGGCAGGCAGAGCCAAGGGAGGGCGTGTTGCCCCTTGACTCTTGTTGCTGATCTCTGCTGCCAGGTCCCTGGCTCTTCTGTGGCCACAAGAAGCCTAAAATATTTAGCCATGGCTAAGGACGTGCTCCCGGAGAAGAGTGCTCTGAGGTCTGTGCCTAGCTCGCTGTGTGAGTGCGGAGATACCCGAGAGCAGAGCAGAAAAGAGTGGAGTGTGCGTCCCTGGGTTTCCAGGCAACACAGAAGCCAGACTTGAATGAACGGGAGCTGTGGTTTAGTGTCAGGCCCTGTCCCAAGTGCTTCCCATCATCGCTGATTAACTCTTGTGACAGTCTCCTCAGACAGGTAGTGTTGTCTCCATTTTATAGGTGAAGAAACTGAGGAGAAGCTCACTCACTTGACCACTGTCACACACAAGTGAGTGGCAGTCAAGATCAGGCCAGGCAGTCTGATCACAGAACCTAGACTCTGGAGCATAGTTCGCCCCGTCCTCCACTCCCCAACCCCCTTTTGAGACAGGGTTTCTCTGTGTAGTCCTGGCTATCCTGGAACATGCTTCCTCAAATTTTAGCCATCTGCCTGCCTCTGCTTCCCGAGTGCTGGGATCAAAGGCGTGCGCCACCACTGCCCGGCTGGAACCAAGTCCCTACTGAGCCGGAAAGCCAGCCTGCAGGACGAAGCAGCTGTTGCCCACCTCTCTGGTTCAGTTCCTATGCACCAGCTTGTAGGCTTTGACACAGAACTGGTGGGCTTCCTACTCTACTCTGATTACAGCCCCATTTCAATCAGTCTAGTGCTTGCCAGGAAAAAGGCTGGCATGGTCTCTACCCCCTTCACCTGACCATAGGCAGCTGTAATTCTGCGGACTCTGTCCTGGGCTGTGGAGGCACCCTGCTGGCCAGCTCACTGCCGGCCTCTCTCCTTCCCCAGCTCATGTCTCTGACCCTGGATGGACTGACAGGTGTTTCTCAGGACCATATGCGGGCTCATTATCAAACAGGTTCCAACCACATGATGTTGAACATCAACCTTTGGTCCACGTTCTTGCTCGGTGCGGGTAAGGAGCCATTCTGCTGTTCTGTGCACAGATCACCAGAGGGCAGACTCCTCTCACCCAGTTATCCCTAGCTTGGCTTCCAGTTGCTAACTTCGTGCAGGCCAAGGGTCCGACATAATTCCAACATGTCCTACTGCCCAAAGCCTGAGAGACCTTCCTGGAAAGACCAGTGCTGGCAGTATCTCTCCTCTCCCTGTTACTAACACTGTAGGGTAGACATGTTCCAGACCAGTGCTGGCAGTATCTCTCCTCTCCCTGTTACTGACACTG
>NW_022196911.1:91251773-91255236 GCF_008632895.1 Mastomys coucha
GTAGGGTAGACATGTTCCAGACCAGTGCTGGCAGTATCTCTCCTCTCCCTGTTACTGACACTGTAGGGGAGACATGTTCCAGGTGTCAAGAAGGTACATGGTAAGACACACAGATATCTAGGAACAGTCTTTCTCAGGAGGCAGATGAGACGAGTATAGTGCTTGCCAACTTACAAGTACACTGAATAGAGTTCACAGATGAAGGTCTTTGCCATGGAGTCAGTGATTCCTAACTTTCTCAAGTCAGAGCACATGTAGGAAATATTTTTCATGTAGCACACTGGGGTTAATGGGAAGACTGTTAGTGCTAGAGGTGATGGATTCCAGGAGCTGCCTTGAGCTGCAGACCTGTGGGTCCCTGTCTGCAACATCTAAGGATGTCTGCATTCCATCACTCTGTGTATCCCTGGCTGTCCTGAAACTCACTCTGTAAACCAGGCTGGCTTCGAACACAGAAATCCACCCGCCTCTGCCTCCCAAGTGCTGGGATTAAAGGCACACGCCACCACTGCCCAGCTTTGATCACTTTTTTTAAAATTGCTGGTTTGGTTTGGTTTTTAAAGATTTATTTCTTCTATATATACTATCTTCAGACACAGCAGAAGAGGGCATTGGATCTCATGCAGATGGTTATGAGCCACCATGTGGTTGCTGGGAATTGAACTCCAGACCTCTAGAAAAGCAGTCAATGCTCTTAACCACTGAGCCATCTCTCCAGCCCTCTGGATTTGGTTTTTACTTTTGTTTTCTGAGGCATTTTCTCACTCTAGTTCAGGCTAACCTAGAACTCATAGTCTGTCCAGTCTCAGCTTCCCAAACTCTGAGGTTATAGACACAAGCCAAACACCCAACATCAATCACTTTGGCAGAAGAGAACCATTAACTTCGAAGCCTCTCTTGGGAAATCAAGGTGGTTTCTGTAACTAGATGAGAGTCTGAGAAAGATGCAAACCAGGCCAGAGTAAACTCCACATGTGGTTCCTCACCCAGCCGCCCTCATGGTGTTCATGTGGTTTCTCACCCAGCTGCCCTCATGGTACTTAAGCAGGCTGCATGCAGTGTGGGTAAGCATAAGACATGCTGGTCACCTCTTGCTCTTTTTAGGAATCCTGTTTACTGGGGAGCTCTGGGAGTTCTTGAGCTTTGCCGAGAGGTATCCGACCATCATCTATAACATCCTGCTCTTCGGCCTGACCAGTGCCTTGGGTCAGGTGAGTTCCTTGGAGGAGGCAGCTTGGCTTCCCTCTTGCCTGGGAGCAGAGGGTATTGCAGTTAGCCTTGGTGTCTGTGCTGGCCTCAGAGCTGTGCTTGCTCTCACACATCGTCTCTTCCTAGAGCTTTATCTTCATGACAGTCGTCTACTTTGGTCCCCTGACTTGCTCCATCATCACCACAACACGGAAGTTCTTCACCATCTTGGCTTCTGTGATCCTCTTCGCCAACCCCATCAGCTCCATGCAGTGGGTGGGCACTGTGCTGGTTTTCCTGGGTGAGTGACATGAGCTTTCAGGATTCTGAGTGGGACAAAGTCTGGCATTTATTCCCCCTGGTAACCTGCGGTGGTATATGAGAACTGAAAGAAAGAGCTACAAGTTTGATTTCTCTTGCTCTTTGTGTGTGTGTGTGTGTGTGTCTGTCTGTCTGTCTGTCTGTCTGTCTGTGTTTATAGGCAAGCTATAAACAGCTGGGGAATTTTGATTCTGATTTTTCTTTTGGTGTTGGTGTGTGTGCCTGTCTGTCTGTCTGTCTGTCTATGTATGTGTGTGTCCCTCTGTGTGTGTTACCAGTGTCTTGGTGACTTTTTGTGTGTTGTCTTTGAGGAAGCTATATAAAGCTAGTCATCTAAAGTGTGTTGTGTCCAAAGCTGTGCAAAGTGATGCACACCTTTAATCCCAGTTCTTGGGAAGCAGAGGTAGACAGACAGGTCTCTGTTTACAGAGTGAGTTCCAGGAAAGCTAAATCTGTGTAGCGAGACCTTGTCTCAAAACAAACAAAAACAAAGGAGAGTTTTTCTAAAGCCCCACCTTAGGAAAGCTAAACTGGCTTCCTTAGGTCATTGGTAGGCTTCACATCCTCCCGTGAAATTTAAGTAGCTTTTCTCCTTTCCATAGGTCTCGGTCTTGATGCCAAGTTTGGGAAAGGAACAAAGAAGACCTCCCACTAGGAAGAGAGATGCTTCCTCCACTCCAGAAACACTTAAATTATTATCTCCAACAGTGACATCTTGGGAAAGTGGACTCGGTCACAATATGGGACCGGGTTCCAATCTTTTTATATATAAAAAAAAATTAAAGTAAGCAAGATGGAATATTCTAAACAAAACGCTTAGGGTTTAACAAGACGTGTTGCTAATTTCTGGTTTTGCACAGACCAGCACAAATAAAGAGACGAAAGGCAAGCTGGAAGAGACCCTGCTGTTGCTCTCTGGGCTGGGCTGGGCCAGGCTGTGCGAGACTGGGTGGTGAGCCCCCCCAACCCCCTCCCTGAAGTGCACAGAAGTGTGTGTGAGCAGGGGGAGCTCTGGGAGTTGGCAGGATTGAGCCAGCAGCCTCTGTTCCCACAGGCGAGCTCTAAATATGCTGAGACAGGTGGCTGGCCCTGAGAGCCAGAGGATGTAAAATCACTTCAAAGCACGGAGGCAAAGCATGGTGGGAAATGAGTTGCCAAAAAAAAAAAAAAAAAAAAAAACCCGAAAGGTGTGTTCTCAAGGAACACCTTGAGGTTGAAATGGGCTCAGGGTCTCAGAATCTGCTGGCTTTTGTCTTGTACCCCACTGCCACCCCTCAGCCAGAACTTAACCCAGAACCTGTGCATGAATCATGAATGTATTTCCAAGGTCCCTGAACATGCTTTCCCCAACTGCCCCCGCCCCCTCCTCCTGTCCACCAGGCCCCCTGGGAAGCCTGGATTCATTCCTCCTAGTCCCCTACCCCCTTCGGCAGAGGCATCTCAGTCCTCTGCTGTTCTAGTGTGCCAAGGTGTCACCATGCCAGCTTCTGCCTGTTGAAAAGGATGCTGGCGGAAGGCAGGGTGGCTGAGTCCTGGCTCAGAGCAGCTGTCAAGTGCTCTGGGTGGTAATGGAGGGGGAAGGAGGAGCATGGAGCAGAGCCACCTGCCCACTGCTGCCTTCAGAGCTGGATCACAATCCTCCGAGGACCAAACTTTACACATGAAAGTGCATTGCTACCAGCTGCAACTTTCCTTCCATCTGTTGCAGCTCTCCCCCCCTCCCTTGGCTCTCCAGATGGGAGCCTGGCCTCCTCCTTATGTGCTGCCTCGATGGCACCCTCTGCCCAGCCTCCTAAACCCTCCCCTTCCCAAGCTTCCTAGGGACTGAGTATCATGAAGCTCTATCTCTAAGCCCCCTCTTCTCTTGAACTCCTTTTAGGGAGAGTTTTAAATCCATTTGGTGGAATTGACTTTTTCCTCTACCGCTCTCCCTGTTTTTTTTTTTTTTTTTTTT
>NW_022196911.1:91255280-91268836 GCF_008632895.1 Mastomys coucha
TCATGCTGAAGGTTGTCGGCTCCTCTGCTGCACTCACGGTGCCTTCCTGGGTGTTCTCTGTGGGTCAGATGGCATCTTCCTGGGTGTTCTCCTGTGGGTCAGATGGCAGTTGGCAAGGCTAGGGCTCCTCAGGTGGCCAACATCTGTGTCTACCGTTCTAACAAGAAACATCAGTTTCCTGGCCTCCAAACTTGCCCTTTCTACCACTTTCCCAATGCCCTTTAGCTGTCTTGAGAGTGTCCTGCACTGGTCACCAAGACCAGACTGTGTTCAGCAGCTTGAGATGAGAAGGCTCATAGGATCAGCTTTTCCTACCAGCTGGGTGCTTGACAGTCCAGTTCCCGGGTATTCCTGTCTGCTCAGCTGACACTTCTAGTGCCACCTTCCGTGAGCATGCAGGAGCTTCAGTGGAAGCTAAGACTGGTGCTTGCCTCTGGGAGGCTCATGGTCTAATAAATAGCGAGGCTGGAAAACACTCATCTCAGAAGCAGGAAGGTGCCCGGGCAAGGTGAGGCTTGACAAGTGTGTAGGAAGATGAAAGTCTGGGCAGATGAGCATTGGCTTGGCTGCCAGGCAGGAAAAGTATCTTTCAGCTGCCTTGAACTCTTGCCTGGTTTGCTGTGTCTAGTTCATTTCAGTGAGAGCGCGTGGCCAGGACGGTGGTTTTCAGGTGGGGCAGCATTCTACTCAAAGAGACCTAAAAGCTAAGCTGCCAGCTCGTTCAGCCTGGCATACTCACCTGCTGGAGCATGGAACCGGAAGGCCAGAGTTGACAAAATCAGTCCTCGTGTCTCTAACAGGCCTGATACTGAAATTCCAGGCGAGTTCAAACAGGCGATGTTGATGTGCTAACCCTGGGCATCCTGATGCCGCAGGTTTCTAAAGATCAAAGGACCTCCTCTGCAGTTAATTCTCAGCTATGTGCAGAAGGAGGAACCCAGCCTGCAGACAGCCCTAAGCCCTGTGTTCAGCCGGGGCTGCACTGAACTTAGCTCTTGTTTTGGTCAAAGCTTCAGATACCTTTCTCTGTTTGGACCTCTGTGCTCACTCAGGCTCCTGACAAACTGATTTTCCACTTTGGCCTACAGCAAGGAATGGCGACCCACCAGTGCTATTTGGGGTGCAATCTTAGGGATTGCTATTCTGGAATCAAACAGAGGAAAAAAAATTATATTGCTTTCAAAAGGATGTAGAAGGGCAGGTGTTAAGTATTACTGTAGATCATGCATAAGGAACAGACTTCGTTCCCTCGCTCCCCTGTAACACACTCGCAAGGAACATTAAACAAATGTCTGTGTTTTTAGAGGTGAGGGAACCTGCAAGCTGGAAGGTTAGGTGATCAGCTGTAGGTTCCTGGTGTGTCTTCCAGTTGTGGTTGTCTCCTGGACCTGGGCCCTCCAAAGGAGGAGAATGTGAAGCCCCTCAGGAGGCCCGTTGCCTTCAATAGCTGGTTCCACTTGTCAGGGAACAGTTTGTATGTTTTACAAGCAGAACTGGTCATTTTCCCCAGATGCCCTGGCAGAGAAATTGCCCCCCGGGTCTCTGTGGGATCATTCACTTCTTCCCATTGACAACAGAGCAGCTGTCTTCAGGAACAGTGAGCTCACATGTTTATCACCCTCCTGCTTTGCCAGGGCTCTTTAGGCTGTGCCATTTCATCCTTAAGACACTCCTGGGGAGAGCTTGGGCCAGAAGCAGCCTCCCACATCTGAAGTAGGAAGCCTGAATTCACCAAGCCTGAAATTCATCAGCTGAAGATTGAACACAGCTCAGCTGAGGGCTAGGGGGCTGGGGCACGGGGTTGGGGGAAAGGGGGGAGAAGTGCAGCAAAAATAGCTTGTTTTGTTTCCCTACATTAGGTTATGTTGGGTCAGGGACTGCTTTAACTCTCAGCAAGCTGGGCTGGTGGATCGCAGCTGTGCAGAGTTTTTGGCAATTTCTAGTGTAACTTCCAAAAAATCTGGGAACTGACAACAAATACTATATAAAAAAATTTTATGGTGATATATGATACTATATATAATATATAATACTATAATAGAATATGTAGGATATATAATATATACTGTAATCGTATATATGTATGTGTGTTATGTATAAATAAATCTACTATAGTTTACCTTATTTTGTTTTATTTTTTGAGACAGGGTCTCATGTAGCCCAGGGTGGCTTAAAACTCAAAAGTCAATAAGTAGTTGGGACTAAACTTAAACTCCTCCTGTCTAGGTGATGGAGAGATGGCTTAGGGGTTAAGGGTACTTGCTGTTCTTGCAGAGGATTGAACCTAGGTTCCCAATACCCATGGTGGTGGCACATAGCCACCCGCGATTCCAGCTTCAGGATCCAATACCTCTGGCTTCTGAGGGCACCCACACTCACATGCACACACCCTGACACAGGACACATACATATAATTAAGAAACACTCACAAACTCCTGTTTGTACCTCTCAAGGGCTATGATTACATGGTGTGCAATACCACGCCCAACACCATTACAGTTTAGAAAAAGAACATTTTAGGGAAAGCCTATCCAATCCCTTCCAAAAGAATATAATCATCCCACTATCTTGATAAATTCAATTTTCAGTTGTAGAAGCTATTGGACAAAATGTTATCCTCTGTAGACAGGTCCCGTGGCATATGCCTCTAATTTCAGCTACAAGTGAGGCTATGGTGGGTTGCAAAATCAAGGTTATCCTGGGCAAGTTAATGAGAGCCTGGCTCAAAAAAAAAAAAAAAATGGGGAAGGAGAGTGCAGAGCATAGTTACTGTGCCTGGAATCCTAGCATTTGGGAGTTGAAAACAGGAAGATCGGGAATTCAAGATCATTCTTGACTCCACGCAGAGTTCAAGATTAGCCTGGGCTACATAAGACTCTCTCTCAAAATTTTTACCTAACTCATAAGTGACTCTGAGGATGTAGTTTCACCTGGTAGATTTCTCACCTGAGCATGCATGAAGTCCATGAGATTGCCAGCATAGCATAAAACCAGACATGGCAGAACATGCCTGTATCCCGAGCATTCTGTGGGAGATGAAGGTGGGAGGACCAGAAATTCAAGGTCATCTTAACTGAACAACAGGCTTAAGGTCAACCTACATGAGATCCTGTCTCATAGGACAGGAACAAAGGGGTGCAGGAACTGGGGACAGAGCTCAGTGACAGAGCCTCAGGTTGAATCCCCAGTACTGCATAAATAAACATAGTCTCTGATTAGATATCGAAGGCTATCTTCTTAGGAGTGTACATGTGGTGTAATTCCCAGTTTGGGCTAGTACAGTGGCTCACTCCTGGTAATCCTAGCTGCTGAGGGGGCAGAGGTAAGAAGATTGCAAGTTCAAGGCCAGCCTAGGCAACTTCCCAAGACCCCATCTCAGAGCAAAAATTAGAAAAGGCTGGGAGTGGCGCGCAGTGCCAGAGCACTTACATAGCGTGAGTGAAGCCCTTCCTTCAAGTCATAGAGCTGGAAAACCAAAATCCCTTGCAATTTGGAGACCATGTTCCACAGTGCACCTAACCCAGCAGAGACTCAAGGTCAAGTGTGCTCAAAACAAAACAAAACAAAACAAGAAAGGGACCTGAGATGAAAGTGTCCATAATTCAGAACAATCTGGGAGCCCTACATCACCTCCCCTGGCTTCAGCCCCTCTGTGTGGCCAGCTAGAGGGCAGGCTGTGGAAGCTACAGGGGTGTTTCAAGAAGGGCTGCAAGGAATCTCCCATGGTTCTTTCTGAGACCTCCCTACAATACGTTCGAACTGGCTTTAGTTACAGGACTCCCCTGCATCATCCAGACTATTCTGGAGAGAAGCCACTGCCTTGTTTAAGCCATCTGACAGGCATGATCCTCAGACCTACAGCCAGTGAATTTGGCATGAGCCAATGAGTCTGCCACTGGCTGGGAGGGTGGGAAGGAGATCCGCAGGAACTTGAAACCTTGAGCGGCTCCATTGTCGGTGCTAAGGGCCACCGGGAGCCTCAGAGGCATGAGAAGCAGAGAGCAGTTCAGTGGGCCGCTCCCGCCCACAGAGACACAAGCTCTCAAGTGCGGGTCGCTGCTTCTGCTGCCCCCGAAGCTTGCCTTTTTTGTCCAAGTCGGCAGACTCCCTGCGATATCTGGGAAAGGTAAATGGGAAATTACTTCAAGCCGTATGCCAACGCAAAGGACATGAGTGATTCGGCCCACTCTCAGTTTTGGTTGCAGCATCTGGACTTCAGACTTAGAAAAGGTGCCATGTTTCAATTTACAGCTGACTAGATTAGATATTTTTCTTTCTACCTAGGATCCTAGAATCGCCACATTGAGACCCCAGGCCTCTGGGTATTCTGTATATGAAGGCTGGGAACTCGATGGGGGTGGGGCGTAAGTTATGGGAAAGGGTCCACACTCCCTTCAGATTCACGGGGGCTCCAAACACAAGATCCATCATAATCATGGGACTCTGTTAATTCAAAGGGACTTCCTAGCCAGGCACCGTGGTGCACACCTTTAACCCCAGCACTTGGGAGGCAGAGGCAGGCAGATCTCTGTGAGTTCGAGGTCAGCCCTGGCTATATAGAAAGACTTTGTTTTAACATATGCATGCGCGCGCGCACGCGCACACACACACACTCACACACACACACACACAGTGATTTCCTAAGGAGAGCAGTGCAAATAGTTAGGCAGCACTGTGGAATATGGTAATTGTTTTCAGTGGCTGTATAGATGGACAATGAGGTCGAGGGCATAGATACCAATCAGAGCAGCCCATCTTGTTGAATTCCCACTTTCCTCCTGGACCCTCCATATACTCTCCAAGGCTGCCAGGTTTAACGATTAAAAGTACAGGCTGCTTATCTCATGTTGAGTTTCAGATAAACAACACATTTTTGGTATATGTCTCTGTATTCCAATTTAGCCAGCATTCTATATTTTATCTGGCATTAGTCATTACCCAAAATGTTCTCATGGGCCCCTCTCTTCGCAAGGAGGCGCTCTCATTTTCATTCAAATCGCAGTTCTTTGCTCAAGGTACGTTTTGTTCAGGGCTAGATTTGTTATGTCCCTGGTGGCCCAGGGAAGTGCAGTACCAGACTTCATCAGCAGGGGGCACCACTCTCCTAGATGAGATTCTCCAGACGAGTTGCTGGGGGCTTCAGGAAGGGAAAGGTGGGGACACCAAATTGAAGGTTCTATTTGTTGCTTCTGTCCTCCCCCACCCCCTGGAGCTCACGTCTCACCCCAACACCCTGCCAGAGCTATTTCTGTGGATCAAGAACCTGATCCTGTCACTTGGCTCCGAAATCACATCCAAGGTTCCACAGTTACCTTCTCTACGCAGCTTAAAAAGCCCTTCAGGATCCCACTGGTGTCTATTTTGCCTCCGTCAACTCCTGCTACTTCCAGCCTGCTCCATCCCACCCACCTCACACTCCCAGCTCTCCCATTCACCAGGGACTATTTGCAGCTTCCCCGGTATGATATTTACTGTTATGCCTCTGTGCCCAGCGTTCCCTTTGCTTAGAATCCCCTTTTCCATTTGGTACTTTTAGCCACTCTGCTCATTCAACACGCTGCAGTGGTATGTACTGAGACAGACCGTGGCAATGTGCTATGTGGAGCAGAAGGCTGCCTGGAACCCTTCCCCTATGATTCCCACTGGGGGAGGGAGGATACAAGTAAATATATAACAAAATATTTGGACTCCGTTCAAGGGTTGACTGATCTGTCTTCCTCAAATAGAGTTAACCATTCCCTCTCAGATTCTCTGATGGCTTTCATGTTAAGGGTCCCGAATCCTGACACCTGCCCAGTCCCTGCAGAGAATACACATGAAATGAAGTAACAGGTTTAAATTAATGGGGAAGGGGGGCATGTGACAGGGTCAGGATGGAATCGTCTGTGACAAAGTGAAATGCAGGTACCACCTAGAGGGTGCACTAGCTCTTCACCTCCTCATTTCAAGAGAAAATGGAAGGCGGTAGGTGCAGTTCAGTTGTTAAGCTGCTCACCTAACATGGACAAAGTCCTGGGTTCGATCCCCAGCATTTCCAAAAACCAGATCCTGACTGGGGGTGCGCGCCAGTAATCCCAGCATTTGGAAGGTAGAGGCATGAACACCAGAAGTTCGAGCTTGTTCGCAGCTACACCGTGAGTTCAAGGTCAGCCTAGACTACATGAGGCCCTGCCTCAAAGAAAGGAAAGGAAAGTGGGGGGATGGAGGAGGAGGCAGAAGAGAAGAAGAGAATAGAAACCATCTCTCTCTCATTCTCTCTCTCTTTCTCTCTGTCTCTCTCGCTCACTCTCTCTCTCTTTCTCTTTTTTCAAGAACTTTCCCAGGTTTTTGTTTCATGCTTTGCTGGCTTAAAGTAGACATGCCTTCTGGTCAGGTATGCCCTAGGCGGCCAGGCAGCCATCACCTTTCCTATAGCAGTTCCATCAGAGCCTACTATCAATGCTTTAATTGCAAGACTGGCCAGCTCACTATAAGTGTTTAACAAATGCTTGTGAAAGAGAAAGAACAGTGGAGGGAAGGAGGAAGGGAGGGAGGGAGGGAGGGGGGAAGAAAGGCAGGAGGCAAGGAGTGACAGTTTGCTGATAGAAGTTCTTACTGCCATTGCTTTGGGCATGGAACAGATGGGACACAATAGCCTAACACTGAATTTATTGCTCTGTGTGTGTGTGTGTGTGTGTGTGTGTGTGTGCATACACGTGTGAGTTCTCATGTTAGCAGGTGTGACAGCTGGAAAATATGTCTAAGAACCATCAGCTCCATTCTCCAGCAAGCTCTCCAGCTAAGCCCTTCTGGTTCTGGGAGGATGGGGGCTGGGGAAGAAGGCAGGGCTCGAGGTGGACTTCCTGGCTTTCCTCCAGGACCTGCAGCCGCCTGCATAGAGATGAGAAAGAGTTTATGTAGGCTTTTGGTACCAACTGATGCATCCTCAGGGGAAGGTGTCTGGCAGCTGCTGCCACCCACTGCCTACACACCGGAGTGCCCACTGCATAGCAAGCAGCCGAGTGGGTCAGAGTTAAAAAGCTTTCTCTTCTCACTTGTCCAAAATGAGATCATCAAAATGATGCCTTATCCTGCGTTGGGGGGAAGGGAGGGCAAAGATGTATGAGTGATCAAAACTTCCAAGTGACAGAGAAGGCGGGGGTGGCTCACACTCCTCCTCCTGGCCCCCAGAAGCAGAGCAGTCACTTGACCCTGCCATAGTCGGCTGCTTTTCTGGAAGGCTATGCTTTTCATCTAGAGAGGATGCTGCTTCCTGCCCACACAGAGCAACCCATATGCATTCTCATTGCTCCGGCAAATAAGACTATATCTTTGAAAAAATAGATATCTGAGACTTCCAAAGTCTATTGTATCTTCGAAGTAACTGGATCATTCAAGAAGCAGAGACTCCATCTAGGCCCTGAAATGCCTCTGGAGTCTTTCTGAATGAGGTAAAGCAGAGGGGACTGGGGCAGTCTCAGTAGACTGGAGTCACTCTCTAGGCTCGACTTTGGAAGCATCTGCCCCATGCTGTTCTCTCAGATGAGAGTTTGAAAGGTAAAAACTACCCGCAGCCAAACTCAGCCACCCGATGCACGATGCACGGCAAGAGGGAAACATTGTAGCAAGCAAGACTTTCCAGGAAGCGATCCCTCAGGCAAGCGGCTCTGGCTTGCCCAGGCTCTAAGCTGCTGGTCTGGTCCTTGTCCCAGAGAGGCAAATTAGGGAGGGGTGCTCAGAGAACTGTGGTCCTCGGTGGTGTACCTATAGTACTAGGGAAGGGGAAGAAAATGGGGGTGAGGAGAACAGAATAATGAGACAAAGATCCTGAACCAGGGAGGCTTTTGCAGGAAAGGAGAAGGGAGAATCAAAGAGGTCTGGTCTTCCAGTTTGCAGCATCCTTTAACAATGTGTATCTTTCCTAAACTCCCAGGGACAGGGATGGTGGCAAAAACAGTATCTGGTTTGCTTGTTTATATTTATTTATTTACTTACTTATGGAGGCACACACACGTGTGTGTGTGTGTGTGTGTGTGTGTGTGTGTGTGTGTGTGTGTGTTAGAGACCAGAGGACACCCTTGGGTGTCATCCCTCAGGCTCCATACACATTTTCTTGGTGATGGGGTGCCTCATTCACTAATGTTTCACTAAATGGGCTGGCTGGCCCATGAGCCTGAGGAATCTGCCTATGCCTGCTGCCCTAGCAGTGAGATTACAAATGCATATCATCAGGCCTGGCTTTTTTTATGTGGGTGTTAGGGATTGGAACTCAGGTCTTCATGTTTGCAAGCCAAAACTTTAGCTACTAAATGATCTCCCTAGTCTTTATCTATTTACTTGAATATTCAGTTATTTATGTGTAATCAATCGTGTGTGCCTCGGTGTATGTATGTGTTACCACATGCATGCAGTGCCTGAGGAGGTCAGAAGAAACATTGGAGCTCATGAAACTGGAGTTATGGGTGGTTGTGAGCAACCATGTGGGTGCTAGAAACCGAACCTGGGTCTTCTGCAAACACAGTAAGCCATCTCTATAGCGCCCTATATATTTATTTATCTTGTTATGGAACCCAGGCTGGACTCAAACTCATAATCCTCCTGTCTCAGCCCCTCATGTTTCAAGATTGTAAGAGTGTACATGACACTCCTCTATAAAGTCTGGGGGGTCTTGCATCACAGAGTAAAAACGTTTGCGGTTACATTGCCCAGACTTTTGTTAATGTTTCTGCTTTTCTCCCCCTTTGTTTTTTCTTCCCTTCTTCCTCCTTACTTTTCTTTCTCTTCTCTTTCTTGAGACAGAGTCTCGCATAGCCCAGGCTGGCCTTAATATTGCTATGAATCCAAGGATGGCCTTAAACTTATGATCCTCCTGTCTTTGCCTATGCCTGATTTCTTGGGTGCTGGGGGATTTTGTGTATGCTGGACAGTGTGCTCTGCTAATTAACCTACATCTGCAATCTTCCTCTTCCCTTCCCTTCCTCCCCTCCCCTTTCTTTCTGGGCAGTAGACAGAGTCTCACTATATAGTTCAATCCCATCTGAAATTCCCAATCCTCCTGCCTCAGCCTTCTAAATGCTAAGATTACAGGCATGTCCCACCATGTCGTGTCCTAGTCACAACTCAGGACAGGGCTGACCATTTGTCTGGGGCCACCACCTGAGTCTGACCTGCCATTCCACTCCACTTGGATTGAAGAGGGATACCTGCATCCTCTCTTTCCTTCCCCCTCGACCCTTTCCATCTCTGCTGCCCTCTCTTCCCCCTCCTTCCCTGGTGCTTCCAACCTCTTTCCCAATAGCCTTCTTCTCCTCCCCCCTCCTCCTCCTCCCCCCCCTTCCTCCTGTGCTCGCCTTCTCCAGCTCTGCAGTAGCCGTATGAAATCCTTTCCTTGGCACAGGGCCTCCACTGCCCTGCTGGGTTCCTCTCCTTGTTTTTGCACCTTCTGTCCAATTATCCCTCTGGCCAGGCTGCTTGGGAGCCTGTCCCTCTGGCCATCCCTCCTTCTAACATCCAATGATTAATTTCCATTTGGGGGTGGGGCAGTGGAAACCAATTTGAAAAACAAAAACAAAAACAAAAACAAAAAACTGGAGCTGTTAGGCAAGCTACTCTGTGTTTGGCCCTGGCCCTGAGACTCCAGCAGAGCAGAGAGAATCTCAGGGAAGGTGACACCACAGGCCAGGTCATTAAGGGCCACCGGATCTAGTTTTAAGGAGAGTAAGATCAAATGCTTTTTAGAGTCAGGAGGGCCTCAAAAACAAGGGCTGGTGATGGGAGGATCCGAGGCTCTTCCACAAAAAAAAAAAAAAAAAAAAAAAAAAAAAATACAAAGCTCTGACTCAAAGGAATCCTTGCTCATCCACGTTCCTGAGTTTAATGTCCTTGGCTTGGGAATTAACTTTGAGGCTTTCCAGCACAGATAAAAATAGGTCTCATAAATGCCATCACGGGCACTTTCCGATAAGGTGGCCTTTTAAGGGAAGCTTGGCTCCCAGCAGAGGGTCTGAGTCAAGGAGCCTTTTGGTAGAGTGTTCCTGTTCCCAGAAACGGCTAAACAATGGATGCAGGAAGAGGAAGCTAATGGGAGCGTCTGTGCCCCAAAGACCAGGAGTCACGCTCTTGAAACGAATGTTGATGTCACTCCTTCATTTGTACATTCAGCCCACATGCCATTTATCCGAGGACCTGCTATGTGCTAGGAATGCTGCTGGGTCGCAGAGAGAGAGAGAGAGAGAGAGAGAGAGAGAGAGAGAGAGAGAGGAAACCTCCGCCTTTAGGAGTAATAGTTTGGCAGTAATAGGAGGGAGGAACCAGACAACTGGAACACAAAAACAAGAGTGCAGGGCAGGAGACAGAGAAAGGAGAAAGAAGGAGCTCAGGGATATGAACATCAGACAGACAATGTCTTGAAGGCATGCTGGGTAAAAGGGCCTCGACAATCACCGGGAAACTAAATGTTTATATTATATTAATCTCCTTTCTCTCTCTCTCTCTCTCTCTCTCTCTCTCTCTCTCTCTCTCTCTCTCTCTGTGTGTGTGTGTGTGTGTGTGTGTGTGTGTGTGTGTAAGGGAGCCTGCCACAGCATATATTTGCATGCTATGGCATGCATATAGAGGTCAGAAAATAACTTGTGGGTTAGCTTGTTGGCTTGTTCCTTCAATCACGTGGAACCCACGAGTTGAACCCAGGTCATCAGACTTGGCAGCAAGCACTTTTACCTACTGACCCATCTTGCTGGCCCAGCAGCAGAGCATTAAAGATGGGCAGCAGTGGGTGAGTGAGAGCCCAGAAAGGTGTCATGGGAGGGTAATGTGTGCAGAAAGGTAGAATTTGTTCTACCCCAGGAATGAAAACAGGTCTGCATATGGCTGGACACCCCATTGCTAAGGGAAGGAGGAGCCTGGAGACAAAGCGTAGGTCACAAGGGCACAGGTCATCTGGCAAAGTGTTTCTTCTTTGTGAAAGAGTCTGGACTTTATTTTCCCTGAGGGTAGAGTGGCGCCGTGGAAGGGTTTTATGCAAACAAGTGATCAGATTAGACTGGTATTTCAGAGGGTTTGCTCTGGCTGGGGAGTGGAGCATGAAAGGCTGGGAGGCCTGGGAAGAGGCCTTCTCCATCCAAGGAACAACCAGGGATGTGTCAGCAGGGATGGAAGGAAGTGGGCGGGCCTGAGGGATGAGTAAAGGATGATACATGGCATGCGGCCTGGGGGAGCTGAGCCTGCTTCCCAGTTCCTGGGCTCCTGCTGCTGGTGAGATAGGGAGGCAGATCTGCTGTTGTCAGGTGTCTTTAGGTCACCAAGGAGGTATCTGAGTACATCTCCAGTTGGAGAGAAGGGTCTGGCTCGAGGCAGACTGGGAATATTCCTTAGCAGATGGATGGCAGTGGAGCTGAGAGCGAATGAGCCGGCTCCAGGCAAGTAAGGACACCGTGACAAGAGGAAGTGAACAGATCCAAGGGAAGCCAGCATTCAGAGTTAGCTATGGAAAAAGAGTCCACTGTGTCAGCAGGAGTAGTCAGAGCCAGATGGGGAAGCAGGGATAGGGGTCTTCAGGGGATGGCCTTCCTCTCTCTCCAGTAACAATCTCCAACTTCTCTTTTGAAAGTTCCCTTTAGGGGCTGGGGAGATGGCTCGGGATTAAGAACACTGACTGCTTTACCAGGGGTCCTGAGTTCAATTCCCAGCAACTACATGGTGGCTCACAACCATCTGTAATGGGATCCGGGAGTGACAGTGTACCCACATACATGCAATAAATAAATCTTTTTTTTTTTTTAAGCTTCCTTTAGTTTCAGTCCTCCCTGTCCCCATTCCTGTGGTTTGTCTCCCAAGACCTGGTTCTGTCCAACTCCCCCAACTCCATCTCACACTACCTCCCCCCCAACTTGGTCTGTGCCTTTCATTCATGGCTCTCTGTAACACACACACACACCATACCCTCCCTGGCCTCTATCTCTAGACTTGCCCTCCTTATTTGTCTTCTCTATTACCCCTTTGCTTATCAGTTTTCCACTTAGGTCTCTGTCCTAATTTGCTTTCTAGCTCTGTAATAAAATGCTGACCAAAAGCAAGCAGCTCAGGTGGGAAAGGTTTTATTTCATATTCTAGCTTGCAGTTCATTAAAGCCTTTCCACAATCCCCTGCATACAACATGGTCAGGTGTGTCACAGAAATATCCCACAATCCAGGTAGCGATTTTGGTCTTAGTTACGTTTCTTTGGCTGTGATAAACCACCATGATGTTAGGCACTGATAGCTCATACCTTTAATCTCAGTACTTGGGAGGCAGAGACAGGTAGGTGGGTCTCTATGAGTTTGAGGCTAGCCTGGTTTACAAAGCAAGTTCTAGGACAGCCAGGGCTACATAGAAAAACCCTGTCTCACAAAACAAAACAAAACAAAACAAAACACTACCATGACCAAAAGCAATGTGTGAAGGAAAAGGTTTATTTATTTCAGCTTATAGCTTACACTCCTTCATGACAGGAAGTCAGGGTAGGAAGTCAAAGCCAGAACGTGGAGGCAGGAACGCAAGCACAGCCCATGGAACAGTATACTTACTTGCTCGCTCTTCATGGCTTACTCAGTTGCCTTTCTTATACCACCCGGGAGCGTCTTCCCAGAGGTGGCACCACATACAATGTTCTGGACCCTCCCACATCAATCATTAATCAAAAAAATGATGTACGATAGGCTTGTCTACAGGCTTATCTGATGGAGGCATTTTCTCAATTGAGGTCCCTCTTCCCAAATGACTGTGCCTTGTGTCAAGTTGACAAAAAACTAACCAGGACAGCTGCCAACATTCACTCAAGTCTTCTCTGACCTTCTAGACGAAGTTATGGTCACCATTTGTTCTTCTGGGAAATATGTGCTAAGCACTTTCTAGCCACGGTCAGCATTGGGCTACATACCAGGACTCCAGGGCCAGCAGAACTGACCTGTCCCCAGGGAGACAACAACCTTAGCAGGGGAAGCTTCATTAGCAAATGATTACACAGAAACACTTATAAGTTATTGTTCATGTTAAGGAGAAAATAAAACCAGAATACAATGATGGAAAATAAGAGATTTGTACTTTGGAGCTTGACTAAGTGACCAGAGAAGGGTTTCTGAAGATGTAGAGGATGTAACGTTTCTGTCTCAGGCAGAAGGAATAGTAAGTGCAAAGAGCTAGGCAGTGAGCTCAGAGGGCTCTGGGTACTCGGAGAGATGGGCAGTGTGGGTGGAGCAAGATCTGAAAACAAAGCTGCTTCCTGGGATTTCACACGAGTTTAAGCATCTGCAGCTCCCCATAAGACGCATGCCCATTCAAAGGTTTTTGGTTTTGGTTTTTTTTTTCCTTAAGATTTATTTGGTTTTATTTTATGTGTACATGGAAGCACCTGCTTGTGTGCATTGCTTGGTACCGATGGAAGCCAGAAGAGGCACTGGGTACCCTGAAACTGGAATAGCATGCGCTTGTGGACTACCTTGTCAGTTTGGGGAACCAAGCAAACCCTTTGCAAGACCAGGACGTGCTCTTAAGAGCCGAGCTATCTCTTCAGTACCTTGTTTTTTTTTTTTTTTTTTTT
>NW_022196911.1:91268867-91269577 GCF_008632895.1 Mastomys coucha
TTTTTTTTTTTTTTGTGGCTGAATGTGATCTCGAACTCCTGATTTCCTGCCTCCTTCACCTCAGTGCTAGCACTACAGGCATGCCCTACCAGTCCTGGCCCATTCAAAGATTTTAATTAGGACCATCAATTGACTTTAGTTTTTGTTAGATTGCCCTAGTTGCTAAGGGAAAAATGAATTAAGGGACACTTAGAAGATTAGGAAAATCACTGGCCATGGTGGTAACACAACTTTATTTATTTT
The DNA here is from genome assembly GCF_008632895.1 of Mastomys coucha. Lineage (NCBI taxonomy): Eukaryota > Metazoa > Chordata > Mammalia > Rodentia > Muridae > Mastomys > Mastomys coucha. The sequence continues at coordinate 91,269,111 of NW_022196911.1, forward strand.
TAAAATATTTATTTATTTATTTATTATTTAATGTATGTCTTAGTTGGTTATGCTTGGGCTCAACAACACCGACTTCCACTCACCAAGGCTGACCTGGCTACAGCTGCTGCTGAATGCAAGATCTGCCAACAACAGAAACCAACACTGAGCCCCAGATATGGCACCATTCCTCGAGGTGACCAGCCAGCAACCTGGTGGCAGATTGACTACATTGGACCACTTCCTCCATGGAAAGGACAACGTTTTGTTCTTACTGGAGTAGACACTTATTCTGGTTATGGATTTGCCTTTCCTGCACGAAATGCTTCTGCCAAAACCACCATCCGTGGACTCACAGAATGCCTTATCTATCATCATGGTATTCCACACAGTATTGCTTCTGACCAAGGAACTCACTTTACAGCCAGAGAAGTGCGACAGTGGGCCCATGATCATGGAATCCACTGGTCTTACCATGTTCCCTATTA
>NW_022196911.1:91270095-91299105 GCF_008632895.1 Mastomys coucha
TTAGTACTTCCATGTCCTGTGATTAAAGTCAATGGGAAATTACAACAGCCTAATCCAAGCAGGATAACAAAAGATGCAGACCCACCAGGAATGAAGGTATGGGTCAATCCTCCAGGAAAAGAGCCAAGACCTGCTGGGGTGCTTGCTGAAGGGGAAGGAAGTACAGAATACCCAGCAGAGGAAGGTAGTTATAAATACCAGCTAAGGCCACGTAGTCAGTTGTAGAAACGAGAATTATAAACTAATGAGTGCTAATAATTGTTAAAAATACATTTTTTCTTCCAATTTCTTTAACATCAATTGGTATTTAAGTTGAGACATTAACAGAATGTTTCCAAGGGAAATTGCCCCATTGTAAATTTACAAATGCGTTTGCGATTGTACGAGGAATAGTTATATCATGTTAGGCGTATTCATGATCTTGTTATTGTTTCATGTGGACATGAGATATTATTTGTGTCAAGTTGACAAGGGTGGATTGTAGTGGCTATTCCTGGTTGTCAACTTGACTATATATCTGGAATGAACTACAATCCAGAATTAGAAGGCTCATCTGTGCTCCTAATCTGGAGGCTGAGAAATATGACCTGAATCTTGGCATGGAGATCTTTTTTTTGTTTGTTTTTGTTTTTTGTTTTTTTGTTTTTTTCGAGACAGGGTTTCTCTGTATAGCCCTGGCTGTCCTGGAACTCACTCTGTAGACCAGGCTGGCCTCGAACTCAGAAATCCGCTTGCTTCTGCCTCCCAAGTGCTGGAATTAAAGGCATGCACCACCACCCGGCTGGGATCATTTTTTTTAAAGATTTATTTCATTTATTTTATGTGTATGAGTATACTGTAGCTTGAGCCATCGTGTGTGTGGGTGCTGGGAATTGAACTCAGGACCTCTGCCAGCCCGCTCGCTTACCAGAAGAGGGTATCAGATCTCATTATGGGTGGTTATGAGCCACCATGTGGTTGCTGGGATCCGAACTCAGGACCTTCAGAAGAGCAGTCAGTGATCTTCATGAGGATCTTGAGGCGAAGTGGCTATGATTATCCCAGAAGATTAAGATAGGAAGATCTACAAGTTCAAGGTCATCTGAGATTAAAGGTATTGTGGCACACACCTTTAATCTGGGCCACACCTTTTGCTGGAGACCTATAAGGACGTTGGAAAAAGGACCTATAAGGACATTGGAAAAAGGAAGGCTCGCTCTGCTTTGCCTGCTTGCCTTGTGGGACTGAGCAACTGCTAGATCCTTGGACTTCCATTCACAGCTGCTGCTGATCATTGTTGGGAGTTGGACTACAGACTGTAAGTTATCAACAAACTCCTTTACTATATAAAGACTACCATAAATTCTGTGACTCTTGAGACCCTGACTAATACAATGTATATGAGTACACTGTAGCTGTTTTCAGACACACCAGAAGAGGGCATCAGATCCCATTACAGATGGTTGTGAGTCACCATGTGGTTGCTGAGAATTGAACTCAGGACCTCTGGAAGAGCAGTCAGTGCTCTTAATCACTGAGCCATCTTTCCAGTTCAGTAACACAACTTTTTTTTTTTTTTTTTTTTTTTTGGTTTTTTTCGAGACAGGGTTTCTCTGTATAGCTCTGGCTGTCCTGGAACTCACTCTGTAGACCAGGCTGGCCTCGAACTCAGAAATCCGCCTACCTCTGCCTCCCAAGTGCTGGGATTAAAGGCGTGCGCCACCACCGCCCGGCGCTCAGTAACACAACTTTAACATCAGTGTTTGGGGAGGCAGAACCCCCCAAGGTCTACATATGGTCTACATAGTGATTACTAGGCTAGCTAAAGCTATGTAGTTCTCAAATTTAAAACCACAAGTAAAACAATTAAAAAGATCAGTTAGGACTTTCTAGACCCAAGTAAGTGAGGATGTTAGCTAGAACTGGAATAAGTCAGTGAAAAGTTGTGGATTCCAAAGCTATTTGAAATTGGGCTTTATGGGATTTCCCGAAAGATTTAATGTGAGGTTCTGGGAGACGAGGAATAAGACATTTTTGGTGCCTAACTTCTGCTCTAAATGAGCAGAGAGAGGTGTGGCTAATGTTAACTCAGCTAGTCCTGTCTTTCTATGAAGCCCCTGGGCAAATTGTCGAAGCCCAGAGCTTGAGAAACAAGCAGCAGTTGAAAATGGCAATCTCTGAGGTCCCTTCTGGTTGCAAAACTGTCCCTAATTTTGTTATGGACTGAAAATTGGAACAATCTTGTGATTTCTTTGGACTCATCCTGTAGTACCCGATGGAGCTCCATGCCCAAGGAGTATTCAGCAATTGCTGCTTGAACTTTCACGTGGGCACCAAACTTCTGTAATTGAATTTTAGATTAAATTCTTAAAAACAAAACAAAACACCTTTCTAATGTAGGGTAAACTTTCATTTGAAATCAATTCGCCTTGAGAAAGTAGAGCCATGGTGAGGCTAATCTAAACTTGTAAAATCCAAAGAAATTCCTATGTAAGTGGAAACTTTTTGTTTTACTTAATTATCTGCATCTGCATTTAGGTAAATGCCATTTTAGAGCAGATGTTAGCAGGAGAATCAATCACATTCACTATAGCAAAGAAAGAAAAAGGCTAGGTGTGGGGGGGCACACCTTTAATGCCAGCACTCAGGGGGCAGAGGCAGGTAGTTCTCCCTTGAGTTTGAGGCCAGTCTGGTCTACCTGGCAAGCTCTAGGCCAGCCAGGGCTACATAGTGAGATCCAAACAAGCAAACAGATAAAATAAAATAAAAATCCTCTTCCAAAATACACTGATAATAATTGATAATGGGGTATGTAACCTAGATAAAAATCTACTCTTTACTGTATCTTTCCCATCCCCAATTTATTTTGTTTGTTTGTTTGTTAGAGATAGGATCTCAGTATAAAATCCTGACTGGCCTGAAACTCACTTGTATTGACCTCAAATTCACAGAGATCTGCCTGCCTTTGCCTCCTATCTTTAGTATATTCTTTGTTTAAAAGAAATGTTAATGCTTCTAAAATTTATTTTGAATGATGAATTCTGATAAACCATAGAATATTTATTTATTTATTATTGGTTTATTTGAAACAGAGTCTCACTCTATAGCCCAGGATGGCCTGGAACTCACTATGTGTCTCAGACAGATCTTGAACTCATGGGAGATCCTCCTGCCTCAACCTTTTAACCTCTGGTATTACAGGCTTGAGCTGCTACATTTGGCTTTAGACCAGTCTTGAAAGTTAATGACATGCAGATGGAGTTATGTGGCTGGTGTGGTCAAAACCTAGGATTTAAATCTGCACCCCACCCCCCACCCCTGTCCTTTGCGGCTTTTTTGCCTGGCGTTCCACCTTTCACGTAGCATGTTTCCCAGCCATTTCCTTGGGTTAAAAATTCAGAACTTCAATATCTATAAGCTTATTGAAATCAAATACTCAAGTAAGTACATCATTCCCAGCCTTTTGTTTTATTAAAGAGAGAAGTAAGATGACAGAATACCTTTTATATGCCAAGAGCTTTTGAACAAACACATCATTCAATGCTTTATATTGTCCCTCAGTGCATGGTCCATTTCACCAAGGAAATGGGGAAGGCAGAGGCCCCGCTTTCTGTGAGTCCCTTGCCTCAGACATCATCTAAGCACAGAGTGTGTGTGTGATCTGCCTCACACACCACAGCAGGGAGACCTCTCTTCATTGGTCCCTTCGTGGTCTCAGGTGTGACCTAGAGGATGCCCAGATGGATGCAGCCCCCTGGGGGATTGGGGTTTGCAATATAAAGCACAAAATGGAGGTGGGGGAGATTTGGTATCCTTTGTAGGTTGATGTGCTGATGTGCTGTGGTCAAAATCTAGGATTTAAATCTGCGGCAATGTCCTGAGGTTGGACCTCCCTCAGCGGCACCACTCTGTCTGAGGATGGTTCTTTTTACACCAGCCCTTGATTTCCAGCTGAATTTCCAAATCAGCCTCTTGAGGTCCTGTTAGTATATCTTTAGGAAAATCCAGTTCAGGTGGATAGAACCAGAGTTGGCACAGTTCCTGCAACCAAGTACTCTTGTCGAAATGTAAAGGAACTAGCTCTAAGGTCAGAGAGTTTATTCAACCGGCAAGAGGTGGTGCTCTGGCTGTGCTGTCTTGTTTCCTTGATTCTGTGCTGCCTGGAGAAGTCTACAAAAGGGCACTGCCTAGGTGCAGGGTTAAGCAGGGTACACGGATGTGAGCAGCGAGTGAAGAACATTTACCCCAGATCCATGCTCAATGACACATGTGTAAATAAGCAAGTCTACTCATGCCAGGGATGAGTTGTGTTCGATTATTATTTCAGCTCATCCTTATCACTATATATACTAAGGTAGAAAACGGTGAGTCTTGGGAAGGGTTATCCATATTTATACCATAGAAAATGTTAGTGCTGGGTTTGAACTTGAGTATGCAGAAAAGAAACATGCTCATTCATTAAGCCACAGCTTCACAGTGGAATTTGTTTGTTTGTTTGTTTAAAAAAGATGCATTTATTTATGTATATGAATTCACTGTAGCTGTCTTCAGACAGTACCAGAAGAGAGCATCAGATCCTATTATAGATGGTTGTGAGCTACCATGTGGGAGCTAGGAATTGAACTTAGGACCTCTGAAAGAGCAGCCAATGCTCTTTAACTGTTGAGCCATCTTGCCAGCCCCTTCAACTTGGAATTTAATCAACCAATTAACATGTTTCCATTGTCAGTTTTCTATTAGCCTTATCATGGCCCTAGAACAACACTGTCAGTGTGTTCTTGTTTTTTTTTTTTTTTTTTTTTTTTTTTTTTCATGTTTGTGATCTTACATCTGTGTCCTTGGATGTGTCACCTGTCTTTTTGGGGGGCTTGACATTATTAGGACACAGGACTGTATTCTCTACTGGTCTTCTCATCTACCCATCTCTACAAAGGCATCTCTATTAAGACTCAGACATGCCGGGTGCTGGTGGCACATGCCCTTAATCCCAGCACTTGGGAGGCAAAGGCAGGTGCATTTATGAGTTTGAGGCCAGCCTGGTCTACAGAGTGAGTTCCAGGACAGGGCTATATAGAGAAACCCTGTCTCAAAAAAATAACAAAACAAAACAAAAAAAGTGACTCAGATGTTGCAGACACTGGGCTTGGGCAGGGGGTGGGTGCGTGGGACACAAAGCTGTCAGTGAACCAATCGAAGAAGTCTATAAAGGCAAGACACCTACCTCCTAAAACTGTAGTTCATACTTCTCTTCAGGCTAGCCTGCCTCTACTTTCCCTATGGTTCCAGGAAAAAAAAATCTGCCTTTGCTTATTGAACTGTTCAAGATCCATGTTGGCAAAATAAATAAACAGCAGACATCTCAGGGTCTTTGGGGACAGACCCCTTGCCCAGACCTGGCTCACGACAGCCAATGAACATTTTGTCGTTTGTGTTTTGGATTAAGAAAATGAGTTCTGCATGTTTCCTAGCATCACAAGGAGCTCTGAATTGAATTGGTGCCATTGTAAGCTTGATTGTTGTTGCATAGATAAAAGCCTCATTAAGTCCCTCATGAGGAGAGAAAAATTTTATTTTGAGGAAAGAGGAGCAACGAGGGCTTCTTTGCTTGTTGTGGTTACAACAACAACACATTAAATGGAGGAAATAATTAAATAACTGAACTTTTTTTTCTTTACCCAAACCTTGTCAAGAGGCTGGGTGAGTTTTTAATTAGTGCTGCATTTTCAATAAATCCAGATCAGTACGTGGTACCGATTCTTTCCTGGATAAGGGAAAGATAATAATGAGAATCTTATTTTTTCAGTCCCACACTAAAGGGATGCCTGGTATATTTAATCATGCTGTAGAAATCCTGGCAGCCTTCTCTGAGCCTGGCCTCTGCTCTAATTACATTTCTAGATTTTAGTAAATTGAAAGGGAAAATGTAGGAACAAAATAATTAAAACCGAAGAGGAAGTGCATATTAAAAAGGAGAAGCTGTTTAAAATTCTTACACGTAGTGCTTCCAAGGACATCCACAATCGCTTAATCAGCTCCACACCAAATCAAAGCCCTTCGAGCAGCGGCTGGAGGGATCATATCTCAGGTGGCAGTGTGGTCCTCACGGTAAAATGGGAGCCTCATTGCACAGAGCTACAGATGGCGATAAGACCTCTTACGGCCCCGCAGATCACTGGGGACTGGGCAAGTTGCTGGAACATATTCCATACCCGGAGGAGCCCTCTACCATATCCTGGGCAGAGCCTGGCTAAACTGTAAGGATTAGTCTCAATTGTAAGGAAGCTGAAACAGATGTCCATTCTCCATAACCATCTCTTTCTGTCCCACACTCCTCTCTCGGGGGAGGGGGGCTATCTTTTTCTCTCTCTCTCTGCTTTTCTGCGAGATCCTAAGTCGAGACCATAGGTCACTAAACAGCCTCAGTGTCACCAAGGGCTGGTGACTTGTAACCAGTTACTGGGTTACCTATGGAACAGTTTGAATTTCTACAAGGAGCAGACACCTCTCTGCCTTCTGCTCCACAGAGTGGGGGTTTGGTGATAGTGACGGTGAATGAAATCTAATTGAGAAGTTTCAAGAACCTGCCTCAGGTGACAAGAGCTCTTTTTGCTTTAGAGCCAAGCACACAGACCAACCACATCAGTAAAGAACCTAGGCCTCCAGTCCTTAAACAAAACTATTTTGGTTGGGCATAGTGGAGCACACTTGCAATCCTAGCACTCAGAAGGTAGAGGCAGAAGGATTGGGGGTTCAAAGCCAGCTTCTGTGAGCCTAGTGAGGTTGGGGCCAGCCTGAACTATGTGAGATCATCTCAAAACTCACCCCCACCCCAAAATAAAGCAGAAAACAAACAACCTATATAACCTAGAATATAGGTTATATAAGCCCTGGGGGGTTGGAGTGTTTTGCCCACGAGTCCTAGGACATTTAACATGGGGCTTACGGGGTCTGCTTCTGTACTTGAAAGTAGAAAGCCGGGCAGCCGTGGCGCACGCCTTTAATCCCAGCACTTGGGAGGCAGAGGCAGGCAAATTTTTGAGTTCGAGGCCAGCCCAGTCTACAGAATGAATTCCAGGATACCCAGGGCTATACCGAGAAACCCTGTCTCGAAAAAAATAAAGAAAGGAAGGAAGGAAGAAAGAAAGAAAGTAGAAAGCTACTTGGCACTGTTGGGGGTTCTTTCCAAACTCAGTGGCTTGGTTCCTGGGCTGCCAGCCTTCCCTGCTGAACAGGCTCACCAGCCACCTGGTGCCAAGAAGCTTGTGGCAAAGAGACAGGAGCACAGTCTCCTGGAGACTGTCCCATAGGCCTGGAAAGCAGTAGGGCTCCAGGAAGCTGCTCCCAAACAGGCTGCAACCTTGTTACCTCATGACCCACAGGGTCACTGGGTTGATTTCTTGTGTCCAGAGCAAGGTGTATGCCTGATTTGTGTATGCAGGAGGCAGTCTGCTTTTGATTTCGAGAGCTTGATTCAGTAATAAAATATTTTCTATAAGTTTAAGGTAATCAAAGAATGTAACAATGACAAATATCCCATTGCTGACAACATTACTTCAACACAAAGGTGACTGTTTTCTTCCAGGGCCAAGATGCTCTGAGACAACTCTACCCAACCGCAGAATCACTTTTGGTCCACGGGAGCTAAGACCTGAGACAGACTGGGGACCCAGATAGCTTAGCCAAGAAATTGTCACAGAATCAGCTTCCTCTCCGTTGGGTCATAGCCAAGAAATTGTCACAGAATCAGCTTCCTCTCCATTGGGTCACACTCTCTCTCTCTCACACACACACACACACACACACACACACAACCTTTCTGTCTTTCCCAGAAAGAATGGCTCTTCGGTTATCACTTTTCAAATGCTAATGTACTTATTTAGTTTTTGAGACATGGTATTGCCTTGTAATTCTGGCTGACCTTGAACTTAGTATGTAGACCAAGCTGGCCTTAAGTTCACAGAGCTTCTCCGGGCTCTGCCTCCCGAGTTCTGGGGTTAAAGATGTGCCCCACAGTACCCTAGCAAAGTACTTTATAAATGTTAGCATTTGCAGGCTAGTCTTATTGGACATGGATCTCTATGAATTTAAGGCCAGCCCATCAACAAAGAAAGTGCTAGGTCAGCCAATCCTACATAGCAAGACCCTATCTTTAAAAAAAATAAAAATAAAAGAAACAAAAACACATGTTCTTTAAAAAGTTTTTTAAAAAAGCATTTGCAGGCTAGTCTTATTGGACATGGATCTCTATGAATTTAAGGACAGCCCATCAACAAAGAAATCTGCTAGGTCAGCCAATCCTACATAGCAAAACCCTATCTTAAAAAAAAAAAAATAAAACAAACAAAAAAACATGTTCTTTAAAAAGTTTTTTAGCTGAGAGTTGCCTAAAAAAGAAAGTGAGAGCCAAATCATCGGTAATCCACAAACTGCACATCTAGGTTTCAGTTGGGAAAAGCCTGTTGCTGCTCCACCCACCCGGTCCCTGGATCTCTCAGCTTCCTTCCTCTATTCTGGCCTCGCACCTCAGCGCGAACTTCGGCGCGCAGCACGCGACCCCACTCCGAGTTCCCGCCTCTTTCCACTCAGGCCCCGCCTTCTGCTCAAATCCCCGGGCCCTGGCACCACCTCGCGACGCTTGCGCACTAGGGAAGGTAGGCGGAGTCTTAAAAGAGGAGGAGCAGGAGAGTCCGGGGCGGGGCGGGGCGGGGCCGGACGGGGCGGGGCGGGGTGGGGCGGGGCGGGAAGCCGGGGGAGGAGGCCGCGCGGGGTGGGGCCCGGCGGGTACGCGCTCGCTGCGTCGACGTGCTGACGACAGGACGCCCAGGCCGGTGTGTGTCGGTGTGTATGTGTGTGTGTGTGTGTGTGTGTGTGTATGTGTGTGTGAGTGTGTGTGTGTGTGTGTGTGGTGTGTGTGTGTGTGTGTATGTGTGTGTGTGTGTGTTTGTATGTGTGTGCGCGCTCCAAGAGTGTATTTGTGTATCGGCGGTCCCGCAGGTCCCGGATGTTGCGGGCAGTATGAGGCGAGCGCAGGGGGACAGGGACCAGCAGCTGTCGCCGCCGTTCTCAGGTGAGTGTGTGTGTGTATGTGTGTGTGTCAAGAGTCGAAGAAGGGGGTTGGCCTGCCGGGGTGCGGGGGTTTTCCTTGAGAAGTGACTAAACCCCCCAACACACACTTTCCCTAATGTACTATTCTCTGCCCCCTTTCCTATGTTGGTTTCATGGCCTGAGGAAGCCAGACCTAGTCAGCCGCCCGCTCTTCCTACCTCAAGCAGTCTGGAAACACAAACGCGCCCCCTGCCTCCTGCCTCCCTCACCATCATATCCTCAACCCCATCCCCCTTGCCAAATAGTGAGCTGTCGCCTGCGGCGAGATGGGGAACTGCGCATGCTCGAATGTGAAGGAGCTCGGGGTGCCTGGTCGCTGCTTCAGGACGCATGCGCATTGCTGTTTTGCAGGGACCTGCGGGATAAAGAGCCCCTTGACCACGAGCCCGCCTTCTTCACTAGACTTGCCACCCAATGGTGAGCTTGTCGCTCCGATCCGAGAGGGAGAATTTAAATTATGCGAGGGATTTAAGGACAAAGCACTATTTGCATCTGGTGTTGCCCTAGAGACTCCCAGGCTACCAACGCCTCCTAGAGCCAACGTGTCCCACGCTGACCCCTCTTTTTGAAACTGACTGCAACTTCTAGTTCTAGAATTACTTCCCTTTCCACCACTCCCGTCGTCATGCTGAAACCTTACTACAAACTTCCCCTAAGTTTAGGAGTAAGTCCAACTCGTTCGTTTATCCTGGCAGGGGATTTTGATAGTGTTGTTAAAAAGGACTTGTTAAAAAAGGCCCATAAAAGAGAAACTAAGGTGGGAATTTCTCTTTAGTAAAGTTCCGAGTTGCCTTTACAGAGTAGATAAGGAAGGGATAAGTGCCACACACAGTTTAAGGCTTGTGTAACAGCAAAACGGAAATCAAGACATCAGTACCTTTCATTTCAGCCCTTTGATTTCGTGTGACCTATTTGGTTCTTTGCGTGTGTGTGTGTGTGTGTGTGTGTGTGTGTGTGTGTGTGTGTGAAAGTTCTTCCATAGTGTTTCAGTTTAGTTATACATTTAGTTGTACAGTTTAGTTGTACATTCTGTTCCATATGAAAACGGGAGCAATCAGAAACAAACAATTTGTCCAGAAGTATTAGTTTCAAATAATTTGAGCAATAATTCTCTCATATTGGCAAGTCCCAAAAAATTAAAATGAGGAACTTTACAAAAATATTCAGTGACTTAGGACCCAGGGTTTTAGCTGACAAGACTATACTTGCTTCTTTAGTTTGCTGCTGTGCTATCCCTCTTAGAAACTTTGTCTTAGCTCTACCATAGAGGGAAAAAGGTTTTATTTTTATTTTTATTTTTCACACAGTCAAGTTCTTGTGTAACCATGGCTGGCCAGGAATTCCCTATGAAGACCAAGATGGTCTCAAGACTGTATTCACAGAGATCTGCTTACCTCTGCCTCCCGAGTGCTAGGTGTACATTTGGTCCCAAAGAAAAACACTTTCTACCAGAAAAGTTTGCTGAATTGTATTGAAATGAATAGCTAAATTGTTGTTGGGTAGAGAGAATGGGAAAGGGAGGGGCATCTTCTGTTTTTCAGTTGCTGGCTAACCTCATGTCTCAGACTCTTGGGAGTGGGACATGAATCAGCCTTGTTTTGAAATTCCCTTTCCTTTGTGTTCTTTCTTTGGTATTCTCACAAGACGTATTTTGGTTGGCATTTTAACCCCAGAACTTTATGTTCTTGGCCTTTAAAGTAGATATACACTTTTTACTTCCTCATTTAACACTGGGCTTTATGTCGTTCAGCCGTCTATTGTGCTGTTTCCGGTTGCCATGTTGCACTTGGAACCAAGAGATGACACAGAAACAGCACAGGGGTGGGGGCAGGAGCACATATATCATCCTGTGTTTGGAAAGAGCTGGATATCTCCCCCCACACTCCTCTACCCCAGTATCCCCAGTAGTATGTTAGTATAAGTTATTGTGTCAACTCCACATTTAGGATCAGGACACTTGGCGTCCTTTTGGAATTTTGGTGACTACACCTCTTAAAAGAGTTTTTACAGTGACTAGTGTGGTAGTTGGGAACACTTTATGGGGTGCACCTCCTCGCCTGAATCAGGCTGTTGTAAAATCTAGGAGTGAAGCTAATGAAGTAATCCCCGGGTAGGCGTTCTTCATCTTGGATGCTTTGTTCTTATCTGGAAACATTTTAGCTCTGAATTCACTGAAAGCCTTATTTAAGTTTTTTATGATACAAAAGCATGGGACGCTTTTAGGATTAAGGTAAGTTGTTAATTCATATTGGTGCAGAAATTTGTTTAAAAATAAAAGGTAAGCTGGGCGGTGGTGGCACACACCTTTAATCCCAGCACTTGGGAGGCAGAGGCAGGTGGATTTCTGAGTTCGAGGCCAACCTGGTCTACAGAGTGAGTTCCAGGACAGCCAGGGCTACACAGAGGAAACCCTGTCTCGAAAAACCAAAAAAAAAAAAAAAAGGTAATACAGATGTTAAAAAAAAGTCCAAAAGATCCACAATGAGAATGAAAACCCTTCCATGGTCCTTCTGTCTGTCAAGTTACCTTCTGAAAGGCAGCATCTCCTCCTTCCAGAGTCTGCATAGCACAAATGCATATAGATTCTTGGTGTCTGTTTTTCACAAATGATAAGACACTCTGTACATTTATTTTTTTCACTCAGTTTATCTTGGTGATCATTTCATATAGTATGTGTAGTATCTCCTTTTAAAAAGTGACAAGGGTTATACTGTATATGATATGCCATTGTTCAATGAGTTCTTAGTAAGCATTAGGTTTTCAGAACCAGAATTCACTTTTTTTTAAGATTTATTTATTATTATAAATAAGTACACTATAGCTGTCTTCAGACGCACCAGAAGAGGGCGTCAGATCTCATTACAGATGGTTGTGAGCCACCATGTGGTTGCTGGGAATTGAACTCAGTACCTTCGGAAGAGCAGTCGGTGCTCTTATCTGCTGAGCCATCTTACCAGTCTCTAGAATTCATTTTTTTATGTGTACTGGTATCTAGTGGAATAATTTTTTTTTTTTTGTGAATGTACCAGATCAATGGGTGTACGCATTTTTAATGTTGGCAGTGTTGAGTTGTTTTCCACAGAGGTGTATGAATTTATATTATTGCCAACAGCTCATCTTGTTTCCTAATCTACACTCTCATAATTTAAAAATCTTATGCAGTGTTTTCTCTGAGATTTTAAGCTCATATAGTTTCATAAATTTCATTACACTGAGGACAAACTCACAGTTTTGTATGTCAAGAGTCTTAGCGGATACTCTTCCATGAAAGAGTGATGCCATAGGAACAAAGTCATATGCTTGGGTAACAGCAAAGCCATGGCCGTTCTAGGAAGGCCTATTGAGGCCTGGATTCCAGTTTCCTCATCTTCGCTCTCAGTTCTAGTTTCTTTGTGCGGAACTCCAAAAGCTTATGTAATGTTTTGTGATATCATTTTGGTAGCTATGAGCTAAGACAAGTGAACTGCTTTTTGTTGAGTTGAAAAGGTGGCTAAGATACTTTACTGTCTATTTTCTCCACCAGAATGTTGGTCTTAGCAGTCTTCTGACTGCAGAATACCTTATTATGAGCTGTAAAGAAAGAGAAAAGGCTGGGTATGGTGGAGCACACATTTAATCCCAGTACTCAAGAGGCAGAAGCAGGCAGATCGATGTGGGTTTAAGGCCAGCCAGATCTTCATAGTAAGACCCCCCTCCCAGACCCAGCCTCCCCCCCAAAGGAATGAGTGAGTGAATGAAGAGATGTCTGTGCCAGAAGGAGATTGTGATCTTACTGGATGTACTGACTATGTGAAATAAGAGTCAGAAAATAAAAGTAAATAATACTATGCTTGTGTTCTGCTCTGAGAAGACCTGAGAGGAGTGACAAAGGGCTGAAAGTTAGTTCAGGAGGGCTCTCTGAAGGAAGCATGTGCTGAGATGTGTGTTGTTAGTCTTTCTTCAACTACTGAATGTTCAAACATACAGAAAAGTAGAAAGGTACAGTTATTACCCTTCTATCTACCACTTTAATTGTTCATACTTGCTGTATTATAAAACATACATGCTATACATGTTAGGATGTATAATATTCAAACTTTTTTTATATTTCAGATATACTTTACCCTTTAGATGAAATACATTGTCTTACTCAGTTCTTACAATGTTTGTCACAAGGCAATTTGAGTAATTTAAAACTTTATTTTATATTTTGAGACAAGGTGTAGTCCTGGCTGGCCTAGAGAGTTCACTCTGTAGACCAAGCTGGCCTCAAATTCATAGAGAGCATCTGCCTCTGCCCCTCCTGTCCTGGAATCAAAGGCGAGCACCCCTGTACCTACCATTGTTTGTATTTTTCTTCTTCAAAGACGTCTATTTAGTTTCAGAACTGTTTGAAGATACTCAGGATCAGTGTCTTTTGCTTTTTTGAAGAGACTAGGCCATTTGTGTTCTGGTGTGTATCATCTCTTAGAAGTTTCTGATTATTTTTTTGGTTTCAATAATTTGTTCTTTTATCGGTATAAGACGATACTGAGACCTAAAGACTTAGTTAGATTCCTGTAAAACAGTCTCAGGAGAAACAGCACTAGAGGCTCTGTTGGTGTTATACAGTTGCATGTTTTAAGGTGATGAAGCTCGGACTTTTCAGTGCAATTTCCTCCTTCTATAACCAGCAGATAATCTTTAGAATGGTCCCACTCTGGCTACTGTTACTTTCTAGTAGCCTTTCTCCTAATGTGATGGCCTTCTCTTTCTCAGTTAAGTAGTTGTAAAATGGTGATTTAAAAATTCTGCCATCCTTTTCCTTTGGCTAGTTTTTTATTTTCTATAAAACTTTCCCTTCTCAGTTAGAAGTAAATTATAGTTCTACAATAAAAGGTTGAGGTGACTCTTTCTTTCAATTTAATGTTTTCTGAGTAAGGAGGTGGTATAATTAATAGGCGGTTTAGAAAGGCTCCAGACAAACACCAGTCCTAGGGATTTATTTAAGGCCTGGAACATGAGAGGCAAGTCCGTACTCTGCCTCGGGTTATCCCCGTAGCTCAAGTTGTCATCTTCACTGGTAGCAAATGAATGGTTTCTTTTTCTGTTAGTATCATTTGCATTTTAATGTATTGTGTCTTACCAACAGTTACAACATTCTTTATGATGCACAAGATGTTTTCTCTTTTGCCTCTGGAGTCCTCTCAGCTCAGCAATATGAGTGCATTCTTGCTTTCTGGCACAAGAAGTTTCTGACTGTATTTTTTTCTGTCCCAGATGTGCAGCCCTTGCTTTACCTTTCTTTTTATCTTTTTAAAATTTTAACCCTATTTTTATTTTATGTGCATGGTGTTTGGCTTGGATGTCTGTTTGTGCACTGTGTGAATGTAGTGCCCTTGAAGGCTAGGAGAAGAAATGCTTTAAACAGTTATGAACTGCTCCGTGGGTGCTGGGAATTGAACGGGTCCTCTAGAGGAACAGCAGTGTTCTTAGCCAGTGAACCAGCGCTCCAGCCCCAACACTTTACCTTTCTACAGTTTTCTTCTAGTAAATTAGGTTGTTCAAGTCCCTTATGGGGCTCTGCAGCTAACTTATGAAAAACAAAGTTGCCTTTATTTTAACTCTGTATACCCAGTGTTTGACACTCTGTGCTGCTGGCATTGCTAGGATCTAGATCTTGGAACTCATAACTTCTTTGTTTTGAATATTCTTTGTGAAAGATAGGTAGTGTCCTAAGTGACAGCATTGCTACTTCCCACATAAACATAAAGTTGGCTTTAGAAAATATTGAAGCCTTTCTCTCTCCCTCTCTCTCCCTCTCTCCCCCCTCCAAGCCCCACCACCCTCGCTTTGAGGGCAGTGTTGCAGTGTTGCTTTTTTTCTGGGGTAAAATATAAGAGGAAATGAGAGCTGGGATGTGGCTCAGTTCTTAGAGTGCTTACCTAGCAGGCAGGAAGCCCTGGATTAGATTCCTAGCACTACCTAAACTGGGCTTGCTGTCTCACATCTATGGTCCAAGTATTTGGGAGGTCAGAGCAGGAGGATCAGAAGTTTAAGGCATCCATTAGCTACATAGGGAGTATGTCACACAAGCTTTTTGGAGCATGTGGTGTTCTAACATTATATAAAAGAAGTCTTTGTGAGGATATGTATAAGTATTTGCTTTTCTTTCCTTTTCCTTATTTAAAGCATTTCTTTTAAAATTTTCACATTTTTTTTCTCTACATGAATGTTATGTAAGATTCTGCTGTTACAGCATATATTTTTCATTATCATTAGATTTTCATCTTTAAAAAGGAGCAAGACAAATTGTTCTTAATTAGGGAAATTTTTCAGCCAAACCATGACCTTTGATTCCCAGTTGTCTTAACTCAGGGTCTAGGACATTGCTGCACCCTGTGATACTGTGTACTGTAGACTTAGGAAAAATCTCTGCTCATCTGAGTGCTTTTTGCAACTCCATCACACTAATGAAGGCTAATTTGTAGCTGGTCTTAGGATCTAGACTAATTCTTGCCTTAGTAGAAAATGTTTAATGAGATGCTTCCTATGCAGTGATACTCTGAATAATTTTATGTTACTCAGAGCCAGACAATAACAATATTCTGATACCTATCTGAAATTCATTTCCCAAGTTCTCTTTACCATCTTGTCATATTTATAAGGTTATTTATTCTCAGTCTGATTTCATAACAATACTGGCTCCACATTACATTCCATGTGTGTATTTGAGGAAGCCCACCTGTTTCTTGTGTTTGTTTTCAGGCATGGTAAAATTACTCTGCAAGGCTCTGTGGACATATTCGCCAATAAATTGGATCCAGTTCCTTCTTTCACTTTTGTATTTATCTAGCTCCCATTACAGGAAAATACTTCATAGAGTTTTGAAGGAACACCTGGGCCATTATTCTTATTACTATAGTCATATTCTATATATTTTTGAATTTATTTATTTTGTATGTGTGTGCATAAACATGTGCATATCAGATTACATGTGTACCACACGGCACGTGTGGAGGTCAGAGTATAACTTCCAAGAGTTGGTTCTCTCTAACATGTGGGTCTCAGGGATGAAATTCAGGTTGTCAGGCTTGACAGCAAGTGCTTTTACCAACTTGAACCATCTCTTAGATGTAATAGTCAATTTTCATAGAATTGGCCAGAAGCTGCAAAGGTGTTCTCTCTGTATGGCAAAGCTGGTCATGGAGCTTTATTGGAGCTGGATACAGATCGCAAGAGTAGATATTAACGAATAGTGAGTCGTCCTTGATACAATGACCATTATTCTTGACTGTCCTAAGAAGCTGTTGACATAAATTTTCCTGCTATCACCAGCTATCTTGGAGAGGGCTTACACAGTTTTTCAAAAAAGTTCTAATTTCTCCTGTCTGCAGATCTGCTTTGTATTTGTAAGAGGGAAAATGTACTTGTAATTATTTATCTCCCTAAATTGAGATATATATATTCTTTTACCTGATACTTATAAAAAGGCAGCCATGTAGAAGTTTGCTATAAATAAAAATAAGCTTTTCAATGTTGAACATCATTTATACTGCTGGCCTTAAGTTTTAAATTGTAAGTTGGGTGTACTGGTGCACACCTGTAGTTCCAGTACTTGTAGAAGCAGCATAGTACTGCTCTATTCAAGGCCAGTCTGGTCTATGTGTGGAGGTTTAGGGCAGACAAGGCCACACAGTGAGATCCTGCCTTAAGAACACAAAAAATGGGGGCTGGAGAGCACTGACTGCTCTTCCAGAGGTCCTGAGTTCAATTCCCAGCAACCACATGGTGGCTCACAACCATCTGTAATGAGATCTGACGCCCTCTTCTGGTGTGTCTTAAGAGAGTGACAGTGCACTCACATACATAAAATAAGTAAATCTTTAAAAACACATACACATACACAACTGAGGGAACTCAATTGATGAATTGAATTGAGATCTCTAGAACCCATAAAAAGCCAACATGGTACCTCATACCCATAAAACCAGTGCCAGGAGGCAGAGATGGGAGTATTCCTGGAGCTTGACAGTCTAGTCAGTGAACTCCAGGGTCAGTGAAAGAGCCTGTCTCAAAACACAAGGGAAAATGATTGAAGAAGACACCTGACGTTGACTTTTACCTCTACATGCACTCATATTCACTACCTCAAAATAAGAAATAATCTTAAATATGATCTACTTTAAACATGTAGAAAAGTATAAAAAATAATGCCATCATATACCATCACCCAGTTATATAAAATAGCTTCTTATATGTGTATGTATGTGTGTAAAGGCCAGGGGGCAACTTTGGGTATCATTCCCAGAACACTGACCAAGTTCTTTGAGACATGTCTCTTATTGGCCTGGAGCTTAGCAATTGGTATAGATTGACCAGCAAGCTTCCCCAAGGATGCCTTTAACCTTCCCAGCACTGAGATTATTATTAGCCTGAGCCATTCCCAGCCTTTAAAAAAAAGTCTTTTATTAAAAAGACTTATTTATTTTTAGTTTATGTTTGAGTGTTTGCCTACAAGTGTGCGTGTGCACATGTATCCACAGAGGCCAGGAGAGGGTTTTGGATCACTTGGAGAAGAAATGACAGATAGTTGTAGGTTGCCATTGGGTGCTGGGACCCAAATGCTGGGTCTCTGGAAAAGCAACCAATGCTCTTAACAGGTAAGCCATTTATTTCTCCAGCCCCTTTGCCTGACATTGTTATGTTGATTTTTAGAATCTAAATTAAAAATGCTGTGAATAATAGGTATACAATCTTCTCTTTAAAATGTTGGTTTCAATTTTTTTTGTTTTTCGAGACAGGGTTTCTCTGTATAGCTCTGGCTGTCCTGGAACTCACTCTGTAGACCAGGCTGGCCTCGAACTCAGAAATCCACCTGCCTCTGCCTCCCAAGTGCTGGGATTAAAGGTGTGCGCCACCACTGCCCAGCTTGTTTCAATTTTTTAGTGTATAGATCTAGAGTTAGAATTCCTAGATCATATGGTAATTCTATTTTTGATTTCTTTTTCAAGATCCTTTGTTCCATTTTTCATGGTGCCTGTACCATTTTACATTCCCATCAACACAGACGTTCCAAATTCTCCACATCCTTACCAACACTTTTTTTCTTCTTTGATACTGGCATCCTAACAGGTGTTGTTGAATTCTTTTTTTAGCTTTATCTTTTATTGAAGTTGAGTTGTAAGTTTTATTTTATTTATCTTTAATTTTTAAAAGATTCATTATGTTGTTTATTTATGTGTATGTGTCTGTGCACTATGAGTATGTGGGTGGCCATGCAGACCAGAAGAGGGCATCACATCCCTTGGAGCTAGAGTTACTGGTGGTTTTGAGCCACGTGATGTGGAAACTGAATTCTGGTTCTCTGGAAGAGTAGTATGTGCTTTTAACTGATGAGCCATTTCTTCAGTTCCCAAGGTTTGTTTTTGGGACTGAGTTTCACTCTGTAGCTGGGCTGGCTTGAAACTCATGATCCTCCTTCATTTCTCTCTTAAGTGTTAGAGTCTAGATTACAAGTGTGATTCTTCATGACCAGTATAAACTATATCAGACCTATTTTGTTGTCCTTTTGATGTAACCTAGTCTGGCTACAAACTTGTGATTTTTCTGCTTCCCTAGTACTAGGTTTGTAGTCATATGCTACCATACCTGTTTTTTTTTTTTTGTTTGTTTGTTTGTTTTGTTTTGTTCTGTTCTCTGTGTTTGTTTTTGCTTTACAGAAGGAATTTTATTATATTAGGGTAATAGTTAAGTCTTATTTTCTCATATGTGTTTATAGTTTTGCTTTTTACATATAGGTCTCTACTGTCAATTTATTTTGATATTCAGTGTGGGAAAGCATAAACTTTTTTCCTATAAGAAAACCTTAAAACATGGATCTACTTTTCCATGAGAATAACTCAATGACCCAGCCCCATGTTTTGGATAATCCAGTTGTTTCCTACTCTTGTTAAAATGTCATTTGTGTTTGTGTATATGAGGGTTTTCTCTTTGGTCTCTTTATGTGCCATTGGCTGTCTGGCCTGTCTTATGCTGTGCCATTGGCTGTTTGGCCTGTCTTGTGCTGTGCCATTGGCTGTCTTGCCTGTCTTATGCTGTGCCATTGGCTGTTTGGCCTGTCTTGTGCTGTGCCATTGGCTGTCTGGCCTGTCTTATGCTGTGCCATTGGCTGGCTGGCCTTCTTGTGCTATTACTGTACTGCTTTCCTTATCAGAGACTTAACAATAATTGTTCTTGTCTGATAAGCAAGGCTCAGTGTCTCCTTTTTATGTTCATCAAGCTCCTTGAAAAAAAAACCCTGTCTGGTTGGTTGATACATTTTAACGTAGTCATTTGCCATTGAAATATGTTCATGTGCTGGTCTACAGAGTGAATTCCAGGACAGCCAGAGCTACACAGAGAAACCCTGTCTCAAAAAACCAAAACAAACAAACAAACAAACAAACAAACAAAAACAAAACAAAACAAAAAACCCTAAGGGGGGGAAAAAAAGAAATATGTTCATGTGATATATCATGACCTCCAAAAGGAGGAAAAATTAAGCCTTGCTTCCGTATCAAGTAACTAATAACTGTTCTGAATCAGTCTATAATTTCAACTCTTTTTTGTTTTGTTTGTGTGGTTTTTATTTTTATATAGAGATAAGATCTTTACTTGGAAAGTGACCTGTTGTGATTGTATAAAGACACCAATAAAACAGTTTTGGTATTGGCATTGGTATTGAACTTGATGGTATTAAAGGCCCCCCACCCCCCTCCCCATCTGTCTATGTGTCTTTCTCTCTTTCTGCTGTTATTTTTGAGATATGATCTCAGTTTACCTCAGACTGGCTTCTAATTTGTGGCAATCCTCCTCAACTTCCTAAATGCTGGGATTACAAGTATGAGTCACCCTGCCCAGTAGTGTTAAAACCCTGATAATAAGGAAATGGAACTTACTTAAACAAAGAGATTATCAAAAAGGTATATAGCAGCTGTATAGCACAACGAAAGCTAAACAGCTAGAATTCCGAAAGTCCTGGAACCAAAACAGTTGCGTGGACTTCAGCAATAAGAACTGATAGATTTTGGTGCTCTATAAATAACCTTCAGTTTCCATGCAGCTTAATTCAGATTCCTAAGGGAGGTCTGATTGGGTCAGGCCAAGGCTTGATTTCCCATGGGCCACATATGTGCCCCAGGTTCAACTCCAGTTGTTTATGGGGAAGGGGAAGTTTGATATAAATAGAAATGTGGGGAATGGCTGGAATTAGAGACAGATTTTCTTTGAATAATGATGAATCTTAGGACTTCCTACAATCTTAAAGTTCTTAGTGTCATAGTGTGCACACTCTAAATACATATTTTAAAAAAGAAAATATATTAAAAAAGAAAACATTAAGAAAAATGTTTTAAGTTTTTTTTTTGTTTTTGGTTTTTTTTTTTTTGTTTTTAACTTAAAAGATAAAGTCATGACACCAGGCGTAGGGAGGAATGCCTTTAATCCCAGCACTCAAGCAGGTGGATCTCTTGAATTTGAGGTCAGCTTGGTCTGTGTAGTAAGTTCTAAGCCAGGCAGGACTACACAGTGAGACTCTGCCTCAAAATAAACAAACTGAAGTCCTCATCTTGAATTAAACTAAGTAGTATTTTTAAAAAAATAGAGCCAAGTGGCAGTGGTACATACCTTTAATCCCAGCACTTGGGAGGCAAGAGACAGGGAGATTTCTGTGAATTCAAGGCCAGCCTGGTTTGCAGAGTGAGTTTCAAGACATCCAGGGCTACACAGAGAAACTCTGTCTCAAAAAACCAAATCAACCAACCAAATAAACAAAAAACTTGAAAAATTAGTAAGTTTGGTTGTAAGTCCCTTTAATGTCTAGCTTAATAGAAGACAGATAAATGAAATTTTTATATTTGTTTCTGTACTCTTGTTTGTTTGGTTTTTCAAAACAGGGTTTCTCTATTTAGCTTTGGCTGTTCTGGAACCCACTCTGTAGACCAGGCTAGCCTCTAACTCAGAGATCTGCCTGCCTCCGCCTCCTGAGTGCTGGGATTAAAAGCATGTTTCTTTTTGAGGCAATCTTTTTACTTATCTGTGGCTGTCCTGGAATTTACTATGTAGACCAGATCTTCCTGCCTCTGCCTCCTGAATCCTGGAATGAAAGGTATGAGCACTCCTAGGATTCTATATCCTTTTATTATTATTGTTGTTTGCATGTGCTGTGTGTGTGTGTGTGTGTGTGTGTGTATGAGAGAGAGAGAGAATATGAATGAGCACATAATGTGCTACTGTGAGTACATAAGGATCAGAAGATAACTTTCAGAAGTCATTTCTTGGCCTTCTACCTTGTTTTTGAGGAAGAGCCTATTTGTTTCTGCAGTGTTGCATACTTTAATTTAGCCAGCTTTGGAGCCTGTGAGTGATTCTACTGGGAGATTCTCTCATCTTCCCATCTCAGTACTAGGATTACAGATGTCTGTCACCCATGGGGCTTTTTTTTTTTTTTTTTAACATGGATTCGAGAGATCAAACTCAGGGTTGTCAAGGCTTCCTGCCAAGTACTTTTACCAACTGAGCCATGTTCCTGGCTCTTTGCTTCTATATGCAATCTGATGTGATAGATTATTTTTGTTGAAATACAGGAAGGGAATGTAGTCTCAAAGGACAGTTAGAAAAGGGAGAGGTATTTTATAGCCATTTCAGACAATCACGTACATTTGATATTATAATAAAACTGACAGATATTAGTTTCCTTGTAAGTTAGTTTCCACTGTTGATCTGAAATTATATTGATGTAATTGTTATATTGACTTTATGTTGATATATCTTACATTTGAATAAGTTATTTATTTAAAGAGATCAAATCATCTTGTGTTGTCCAACCTGGCTCCAAACTTTTCAGGAGATCCTTCTGTCTTCCTGAGTAGCTGGAACAAGTGGACAAGTTGAATGGATTTTACCAATAGTCTTAGGCACTGGTCATTTGGAAAATTATTGACTCACTGAGTTCAACCAATCTCCTAATGTCTAAAACATTATTTTCAAAAAACATTTTAGTTATGATCACCATTCTTTTCATGAAAAAAAAAATCACTGTTGGGAAGCTGTCAAGCAGCTACAATTACTCAAAATTGTAAATTTTTTTTCATTAAATGCTCAGATTATATCATTGGCAACAAATACTGTCAGTTGTTTTCCTTATGTGACAGACTTACTTCATTTTTAAGAAAATCTGTGCTATCTATGTCTGAATAACTAGTTTGTTCTTTTTCCAAGAAAAAGTAGTGTTTCATGAAAAAGAAGATAGTTGAGCTCAAAACTCAATCACAAGTGCTTTTCCTCGAACCCACTGAGCTTGAGGCTACTGAGAACTGCTTTCTGCATACGTCCTGTTTCTGTTCACAAAATATTCATGGGTTTATCTTTATTACTTCACCAAGAACATTCTTGAGCCAGGTATGGTGGCCCACATCTGTAATCCTATCATTTGGGAAGTTGAGGAAGAGGATCTGGAGTTTAGTTGAAGGTCAGGCCTGAACTACATGAGATCCTATCTCAACAAAACAGGAGGAACATTCTTAGTGCAGTTGACTTTATTTTTAAGTCATCAGTGGACAACATCTCAAAGATTAGGACTGATTTAATACCACTTACCTTACGTTATGCTACTTTCATTATTACTTTGTGTAATCAGAACAATGTCAATATAATCATAAATCTAAACAACTTACTATGATTAATATTGAATAGTTATGACTTTGAAGACTTTTTGAAAGGGCTCTGCCAGGCATCTGCACACCACACTTTGAGAACTGCAGCCTTAGGAGGAGACACAAATGCATCATGGTGTTGTCTTACTGGATTGCTAGTGTGTCACTCTGAATTGCTTAACATGATTATCAAAAGGAATGCTGTATTTTAAAAGTGCATAAAATGGGGCTGGAGAGATGGCTCAGTGGTTAAGAGCACCAACTGCTCTTCTGGAGGTCCTGAGTTAAAAAAATCCCAGCAACCACATGGTGGCTCACAACCATCTGTAATGAGATCTGATACCCTCTTCTAGGTGTCTGAAGACAGCTACAGTGTACTTATATATAATAAATAATAAATCTTTTTAAAAATGCATAAAATGCTTTAGGTTTCTTGATTAGAAATATATTCTAGGAATTAACATTTTCAAACACCAGAGTTGAAGGGATTAAGCTATTCAGCTATTCTTTCAAGTATGAGATAATCTTGGTATAAACTATTTTAATAATGTGCCATTTATGTATTACAGTACATACAAATTGATATTTTTCTTTTTTTTAAAGTTTTGTTTATATGTATATGAGTACACTGTAGCTGTCTTCAAACACACCAGAAGAGTGCATGGGATCCCATTACAGATGGTTGTGATGTGGTTGTCCCATGTGGTTGCTGGGAATTGAACTCAGGACTTCTGGATGAGCAGTTGGTACTCTTAACTGCTGAGCCATCTCTCCAGCCCCGACATTTTTCAAACATTTAAAACTTTAAGTAAATTTTATTTATGTATTTATTTTGCACATGTGTGTGTGGAGGTCAGAGCACACTTCAGAAGAGGCTATTCTCTCCTTCCACCATGTAGGTCCTAGGAATAAAAAAGTATAGAACGTTGATTGGCAGAGAAGGGAAAGAGAAATTTAGGCAGAAGATGCTAGGAGACAAACTGTGGAGATGGAGATGGGTTAGGATTAGGTTGTAATCCTAGGTCTACTTAGAGAGGCCCTCTTGAAATCTCTGTATAGATAATGTTTAAGAAGATTTCTGTTGAACCGGGCAGTGGTGGCACACGCGTTTAATGCTAGCACTTGGGAGGCAGAGGCAGGTGGATTTCTGAGTTTGAGGCCAACCTGGTTACAAAGTGAGTTCCAGGACAGCCAGGGCTATACAGAGAAACCCTGTCTCTGAAAAACCAAAAAAAGAAAAAAAAAATGTTTGTCAAAGAGATAAGAGCAGGGGCAAAAGCTATAAGGTATGCTTGTGTCTGGTGTGTTCATAGATTCAGCAAGGAGGCCAATATGGCTAGAATTAAGCGAGCCAGAGGCAAAGTAGAAATGAAGTCTAGGAGCCTAGTTCTTACAGTGCTGTTTGTTAGGATAGCCAACTCAGGGATCCTGCAAGAGTTCTAATTCCTGCGCTATGCCTGTACCACTAAGTAGAAATCTTTGCAGGTAGGGCCGTGGCAGAGAAGAGGGAGAGAAGTGACTGTGTTTGAGAAGTATGTCAAGGAAGGAATCCATTTAATTATAGATTGAATGTGGGGGTTGCGGGAAAGGAAATGTCATGAATGATTCCAGGTTTCTGGCTCAAGAAACTGGATGGGTAGAGGTGTCACTTACTGAGTTGAGAGTTAAAGATAAAGAGGAATGGGAGTAGGTGTGGAATTTAGACGGAAGATCAGAAATCAGGAGTTCAGTTTTAGACATGTCAAATTTGGGATGTGAATGAGGCTAAGTATAAATACGTTAAGTAGGCAGATATATGAGTGGAGCTTCAAGTGAGATCAAACACTAAGGTAATACATTTGTATACCATATGCTTATTGATGGTCTTTACAGTGTCTAAATGACATCTTACATGAGATAAATTTGATGGATGAAGATCTTGGAGTGTAGGAACTAGTTAGCCTCTCACAGTTATCTGAACATTCTTGTGTGGTGGTAGTGCGAATCAGGATGATGTTGGCTGGAGAGAACAGAAAGTAGGTTGGAGATCTGAGGACCTGTGGGACCATATTCAGTAGAGGTGGACACTGGACAAGGAATTGAAGATGGCTTTGGAATGTCAAGCTTGGATGAATGGTAGGTCTGTTAGCAGTTATAAAACAGTCAGAAGGAGCTGGTTTGGGAAGTGGTTGGTTTTAGATGTATTAACATTTGGTAGAAGCATTCCCAGTAGCAGGCAGGTGGTTTTTTTTTTTTTTTTTTTTTTTTTTTTTTTTTTTTTTTTTTGCACTGAGTTTTGGAAGGGCAAATGAAGTTCAAAACATAGTCCATATCCATGAAAAATATTTTTCATTTGTATAAAAATGATTCACCAAGATTTATAAAAGTGGTAACATCTACAGCCAGTTTTGATGTGTTAGAGCGTCTGTTATGTGTCCCCGGCTGCTTTTGTATAATGTGCTTCCATTTGCTCACCATACTTGAGATATACTGTCTTTTTTTTCCCTGTAGTTCTAGGATTCCCAGTTAATTCTTCCCTTGTAACTTTTAAACTTTTTTTCTTCATCTTGAGTCTTCAGAAGTTAGTAACTGAGGAGTGAAAAAAGTTCCAAAAATGTGGGAGTAGGGGCAAGAGAGATGGTTCAGTGATTAAGAGGGCTTGAAGCACAATCATGAGAACTGAAGTTTAGATCTCAGTTCCTATGTAACAAGTTAGGACCTGCAACTCCAGCTCTGAGGGATCCAACTCCCTCTTTGACCTTCATGTGTACATAGGTATATACAAACACATACATGTATGCATACATGGTCTTAGTGTACTCCAGTACCCAAGTCTGTTCATCAGAGATGCCAAAGCAGTGGGATGATAGTGATGCTTATCCTTTGGAATTAGGCTTGATTCGTGGTCATCCATCCTGTTTATGGAAATATATTCTACAGAGATGAAAAACTTGCTTCAGTGAAAATGACTCTAAATTATTTTGGAAACTTCTGGAAATACATTGAAGAAGATAGTGGGGTGTGTATTTTAGTGGCAGAATGCTTGCCTGGCATGCCAGGAGCTCTGGGTTTGATCTGCAACACCACATAAGTCAGGTGTGGTGATTTATGCCCATGAGTGAGGTGTAGGAGCAAGCAGATCAGGAGCTCAAGGGCATCCTTGGCTATATAGTAAGTTCAAAACCAGGCTGGACTGCGTGCGGGCCAGGGAGGAAGGGAGCTGAGGATTTAGTTAAACTAACTTTGATATACTGTTAGTGATTACTACTCTTCATGAGCTACCTTATTATTCCTTAAGTAGTGGTGATAGTAATAGATAGTGTGATGAATCCATACACTGGTCCTTAAAGAATTTTTTTTTTTAAATCTATTTTCTTATAATAAAAGCATTCTCTTTTTTTCTCATTATAAAATAATTCATGAGCCGGGCCGTGGTGGCGCACGCCTTTAATCCCAGCACTTGGGAGGCAGAGGCAGGCGGATTTCTGAGTTCGAGGCCAGCCTGGTCTACAGAGTGAGTTCCAGGATAGCCAGGGCTACACAGAGAAACCCTGTCTCAAAAAAACAAAAACAAACAAACAAACAACAACAATAATAATAATAATTCATGAAAAAAAATAAGTAAAAGTAGAAAAAAAAATCACCCTAACACTCATTTCATGGAATTAGCAACAGTTGGCATTTTCAGTTTTCTTTTTTTTTCTTTTTTTTTTTTTTGGTTTTTTTGAGACAGGGTTTCTCTATGTAGTCTTGGCTGGCTGTCCTGGAACTCACTCTGTAGACCAGGCTGGCCTCGAACTCAGAAATCCACCTGCCTCTGCCTCCCAAGTGCTGGGATTAAAGGTGTGCGCCACCACCTCCCAGTGGCATTTTCATTTTTCTAAACCATTTTTTTGTTACTGTTTGTGTAAAGTGCAAGTTTGTGAATGCCATGGACTGGGGTTTCTTACGGGGTCCCTTGCTCGGCAGGACGATGGGTTCTGGCCAGATGTGCACGGGATTCGGCTTTGACAAACAGACTCGACACGAGTGGTGTAAGGTCTGAGTGTATTTCTTTAAAAATGACATGAGGCTTTTATAATCATTGCAAGAGAGAGATGAAAAATCTGGCAGCTCAGTAGTCGAGGTACATCTGAGGCCGTCTAAAACACACTGGATCTAAAACAGCAGCCATCTCTTCTGGACTGGCGCAGCACCCCCAGGCTCCGAACACGCTCGGGCCTCATGGGCCTGGCTGGGGGTCTGGCTGGAGTCTGTTTGTCAGAGAACAATTTTCTTTTTCTAGCTGTTAAGAAATGATATCTTGGTGGGCTCCTAGCACACAAGTACGAGGACATATTTGGGCTACCTCTGAGTTTGGGGTACCAGGCGACAATGCGGAGGCAGGAGACTGACTTTCCTTGAAGGCTTCGCCTCAAATACTGCCGTCACGCAAAGTCTGCATGGCAACATGCCACTAGGGATATGTGGGGGATAAAGGACAGTTCTCAGGAGTCAGGTCTCATTGTCTACTTCGCTGAGGCAGAGTCTGTCTGTTTTGTTTTTATCACTCTGTATACTCTAGACTAGTTGGTCCACAAGTTTCTGGGTGATTTCCTTTCTTTTTCTTTTTTTTTTTTTTTTTTTTTTTTTTTTGGTTTTTCGAGACGGGGTTTCTCTGTGTAGCCCTGACTGTCCTGGAATTCACTCTGTAGACCAGGCTGGCCTCGAACTCAGAAATCCGCCTGCCTCTGCCTCCCAAGTGCTGGGATTAAAGGCGTGTGCCACCACTGCCCAGCGGTGATTTCCTTTCTTATCACCTTCTCACAGTAAGAAACAAGTAGTTCAGAAAGTAGGATCATGTATGTCTGTGGGTTTGTTCACAGGAGTACAGGTACTTTCAGAGGCCAGGGGCATTGTGTCCCACTGGAGCTTGAGTTACAGGCAATTGGGAGCAGCACAAACTCATAACCACAGAGCTATCTCTCTAGTCACCCTTTTTTTAGTGGCTGAGATCATCAAGTTTTTAACCCACTGAGCCATCTTACAAGCCCAACATTGTCTCTTATTGTGCATTTCTTTAAATATCCATGTGTATGTATTACATATTTATGTAAAGATAATTTTTCAAAAATTGAAGTATAAGTTATTTTAAAATTTGCCTCTATAGCCAGGTGTGTTGGCACATGCCTGTAATTCCAGAACTTGGAAGGTAGAGGGAGACTGATTTCTGTGAGTTTGAGGCCATTTAGAGCTACATAGTGAAGATCTATCTCAAAAAAAGAAAGGTGCCTTAAAAATTCACTATATCAGGGCTAGAGAGATGGCTCAGCTCTTAAGAACACTGGCTATTCTTTTAGAGGACCTTGGTTCACTTGCCAGTGTCAACATGGTGACTCAAGACTGTAACTCCAGTCCCAGGGGATCCAGTGCCCTCTTCTGGCCTCCATGGGCACTGCATCTGCATGCCAGGCAAAACCACTCATACACACAAAATAAAAATAAAATCTCAAAACAACAATATCTTTTCTATGCTGGTGAAAAGAACACATGATTTCTTAAATTAACTCCATGGAAAGCAGAGTATAATGGCATACTCTTGTAAGCTCAACACTTGAGAGATGGAGGCAGGAGGATTATAAGTTCAAACCAGCATTATTATTAACCCTATAGGAACCTTAAGGCTAGCCTAGGTCACATGAGGTCATATCACAAATGAAAACAAAAATAGTGCTGAAGAAATGGTTTTGTAGGAGATAGTTTTGTAGGAACAATGTTTCCTGTGTAAGCATGAGGATCTGAGTTCAAATCCCCAGAACTCATAAAAAGTATCAATGGCTGTAATATGCATGTAACCTCAGCACTGGGAAGTGAAGACAGGTGGATCTTGGGAACTCACTAGCCTGTCAGCTAATGGAAAACGGTGATTTTCTGAATCAATTACAGACGTAATCTGAAGGAAATGAAGCAAAGGATGACAGAGAAAAAGACCCAACAGCCTCATCTGGCTTCTACATATCGACACACTGAGGTGTATGCACCACACACACAAACATGCGCACAGACAAACAAACCACAAATAAAGGAATCATAGGCATTTACTGTATGAGTACATAATATGTTAGTGTTTTGTTTAGTTAATATGTTAGTGTTTTGTTTGTTGTTGTTGTTAGTTGGGCTGTTTTATATTTTTGAGATAGGGTCAAAAATAGCTTAGAACTTGCTGGGCTGGGTGGTGGTGGCGCACACCTTTCATCCCAGCACTTGGGAGGCAGAGGCAGGTGGATTTCTGAGTTCCAGGCCAGCCTGGTCTACA
>NW_022196911.1:91299153-91350509 GCF_008632895.1 Mastomys coucha
AAAAAAAAAAAAAAAAAAGAAAACGAACTTGCTGGGTAATAGGAATAACTTTGAACTTCTGATTCTGATTCTTTTGTCTCTAACTCAAGTTCTGTGAGTACAGGCATGTGCAATCATGTCTGGTTTATATGGTTCTCACAGTAGAACACAGGGCTTTGTACATGCTAGCTAAATACTTTACTACCTGAGTTATATCCCTAGTCCCTGAATACATAACTCTTTATTAATTAAACATTCTTCCCTAGTTTTGTTTTTGGTTTTGGTTTTGGTTTTTCGAGACAGGGTTTCCTCTGTGTAGCCTTGGCTGTCCTGGAACTCACTCTGTAGACCAGGCTGGCCTCGAACTCAGAAATCCGCCTGCCTCTGCATCCCAAGTGCTGGGATTAAAGGCATGCGCCACCGCCCAGCAATCATAAGTCTTTATATCTGATCTCCTAGGATTGAGTTCTCAAATGACATTACTTTGTAAAAGTATGTGCAGTGGGACCCATGTTATGGCTCAGTAGATACAGGTGCCTACTGCCAAGGCTCTTAAGCCCCAGTTTTTACATTTTTCATAAGCACTTATCCTGGGTGTCATTATCTCTGTCAAAAGGATATGTGTGAGACTGGAAAGATGGCTCAGAAGTTAAGAACATTTGCTCCTCTTGCAAAGGCCCGGGTTTTCATTCCCAGCACCCACATGGCGACTTACGGCTCTTCATAACTTTAATTCCAGGGGCTCTTGCACCCTCTTCTACCCCCCTGGCACCAGGCATAATGTGGTGCATATATACATGCAGACAATCACTCAGATGCATAAAATCTTTAAAAGGAGAGTATATAGGATATGAGTAAGACATTATAGAAGAATTACAGTTCTGGGCATTCTAGTTAATTGTCAGCTCTGAGTTCTAAATAGCATTTAGTTTACAGTAAATATGATAGGAATTCAGAGTGAACTGGGGCGGCAATGTAAAACTTGACCTGGATCTAGAAAAACAATATTCTGATAAGAGGAAGAGGAATGTTTTTGGCTTTCAGAGTGCTGTGATTCAATTTGAGAAAGGCAGGTGAGTGAGATGACAAAGAGGCCACGGTCAGCCAGTTGGAGAGGAGAGTTTATTTGTGATGTACTTGAAAGGGTTTTTGAGAGCTATGTTGTATCTCAGAGGACTGCTCTTATTTTTAGTATATTTTAAGTTGTATAGTATAGAAACATAAGATAGACAGCTGTGGCCCAGTTTTAAACAAACTAGAAACAGTATAGTCACTTTTTGTAAGAAAAAAAGATTAAGGGTTTCTTATGTGTAAATTACTTTAAGATTGAACTTCCCAACAACAAATATTTATTTTGCTGTAAAGACTGATAAGCATATTGCTACTATTGTGGATCTTACTCTCCTGTAAAATTAAAGAGTTTAGTTTTTTTTGACAGTGAAATTATTACAGAACTTTGCAAGTATAAAGAGGTTTATGAAATAACTGATCTATATTCATGTTGGTACCCATTTCTGGCTCCTTAGGCACAGTACTTCTCCATGCAAGTTGGTTCTTCTCATCTTTTATTTTCAAATGCCATTTAGATATTTTAATTTTTTTATATTATTTATTTTGCATGTGTGTGTGTGTGTGAGCACACATGGCATATGTTGTGGTTGATGAAAGGTGGTCAGAAGACAAACTTGTGGGAATTCTGTCCTTGTACCATGTAGGTTCCAGGACTCTAACTTAGCTCCTCAGATTTGGTGACAGATGAATTTACCCACTGAACTATCTTGCTGGCCCAGAGATTTTCATTTAAAAGTGTTTTATGCTTAAGAACAAGCAGCAAGCAATTTATTTATTTATTTATTTACTTACTATATGTGAGTACACTGTAGCTGTCTTCAGACATTCCAGAAAAGGGCATTAGATCTCATTATGGATGGTTGTGAGTCATCATGTGGTTGCTGGGATTTGAACTCAGGACTTTCAGAAAAGCGGTCAGTGCTCTTAACCACTGAACCATCTCTCCAGCTCAGGGAATTGTTATATAATTGTTTTCAATTTACTCATGCTGGCTTCCTACTTTATTCACTCCCATGATATTTTTAATGCATATCAAGGATATGTAAATTATTATTTCATAGGGGAGATAATTTTGGATATAAATCTTTAGGAAAAGTTATGTTAGTGCATTTGAAAGTAAAATGTTAAGGATTTTTTATTTAGTATTTATTTTTAATTCATATTTTTAAAAACGCAGTACAGATAATAATAGTAATTTTTAAACTCAAGAGCTTTCAGCTGGGTAGTGGTGGCGCATGCCTTTAAATCCCAGCACTCAAGGCAGAGAGAGATTGATTTCTGAGTTTGAAGCTAGTCTGGTCTACAGAGTGAGTTCCAGGACAGCCAAGGCTACACAGAGAAGCCCTGTCTTGGAAAGCAAAGCAAAACAAAAACTCAAGCACTTTCTCTTTAAAGCACATAATGCTGAAAGCTAATTAGTGACTTACTTTATTTCTCTTCTAGGAGCACTTTCCTAGGTAATTAAATTCACAGGGAATGTGATAGAAACAAGGCTGGCATTTTGCCAGTGTATGTCAAAGAGAATTTTTTTCTGTGATAGAGAATATGTCTCTCTTTGGTCCTTTCCCTTCCTAGAGACATAGTAGTGTTAAAAATAATTACAGTAGGGCTGGTGAGATGGCTTAATGGGTAAGAACACTGACTGCTCTTCCAAAGCTCCTGAGTTCGAATCCCAGCAACCACATGGTGGCTCACAACCATCCATAATGAGATCTGACTCCCTCTTCTGGAGTGTCTGAAGACAGCTACTGTGTACTTACATATAATAAATAAATAAATCTTTAAAAAAAAAAAAAAGAAAGAAACTCAGGGTCTTCTTGAGATTCATAAAGGCCAGTGAGATGGCTCTGACAGTAAAAAAAAAAAAAATTACAGTAATATTTGAGCACAAGTGTCAAACATTGCATTAGACATTTTACACATTTAACTCATTCAATATTCATAATACTCTACTGAGATATTCTCATCTGTATTTTACAGGTGAGGAGTCTGAGGCACAGAAAGGTTTTTAAGTAACTTGCCTGAGATTTTATAACTAATATTCTCTGCTATAATAATCAAAAGATCACTACTACATGGTAAGCCTGAAATCTTAGCCAAGGAAAGTCAATGGCTTAGAGGCTGACTAATCTGAGTCATGATGTATATACTCGTTCCTTTTTCATTTACTTCATTTATTAAGCACCTACAATTTCCTGGGCACTATACTGCGCCTAGACACCAGACTCACTAAGGTTAATGCAACATAGCACGAGCTCTCCAGGGAGTCTCAGTCTAATGGGAAAGAATAATAATAATCACAACAGCAAGAGATGCACTACACATTGAGAGTAAGGAGGAAGCATTTAATTTTCCTTGGGAAGATTACAGTAGGTATTTGCAAAGATGAGGGAAAAGCATTCTGGGTAGAAGGAAAACCTTCGAAGATGCCATAACAAAAATGATCTCACTGTTAGTAGGACTGGGAGAGTATAGTATTTCAAGTAAAATAATTTTTAGTAGATTGGTATCCTGGACTGATAATGGTGATCAAGAAAAACAGATTAGTTTGGGGTGTAGTTCTAAGATAATATTGACTACAATTGGGAGGTGGGGAGTTGAGGTAGAGGTGGAGATTAGAGTGGAGAGTGAAGGCTGACTCCTGGGTTTTTAGTTTGACTATCTTGTGTGGGTTTTGTTTTTTTGTTTTTGTTTTTTTTTTTTGAGACAGGATCTCAATAGACCTGGCTGTCCTGAATTTACAGAGATCTCCTTGCCTCTGTTTCTGACTGCTGGGATTAAAGATGTGGCACCATCAGGTCTGACTTGAACACTTGGATATATAGTAGAATTACTGTGGAAGATAATCAGGTTTTTGTAAAAAGACTTTTTAAGTCCAAAGTGGAAGAATAGACAAACTATTTGAGTAGCAGGAAGTTACTATGAAGAGATAGGCAAGCTTGCAACTTAGTTAATGGGTGGATCCGTGGATAGTTTGGACTGACTTGGAGACAGGAGTAGAAGTACAGAATGGACCATTTCTCTGTTTTCATTAAATACTCACCTGCATTTTTATTTTATTAATTTAAGTTTTGGGACAGGGTCTTACTGCGATACCGTGGCTGTCCTGAAACTCTGTGTAGATCCGGGTGGTCTGGCACTCAGAGATCTGCCTGCTGAGTGCTAGTATTAAGGATGTACCTTACCATGCTTGACTCTGGTCTCAATTTTTAGATCCTGTTTTATATGCTTCAAACTTGGTTAAAAAAAAATTGCTACTGAAATAAATGCTTTTAATTAGCTCTTATAGGTGGTTGTCCTAAAATTTACCATATTATTTTGTGTCTTTGTTGTGGTAACATGACTGTAGGTATTTGTCAGAATTCACAGAACTATATACCAAAAAGTATAAAATTGTAACAGAAAAGATTATCCCAGAGTTCATTGGATATTCTGCTGTCTCTACCTGTAGGCAGCATATGGTTAGATCTTTTTGTGATATTAAAAACCCAATTTTTTTTTATTTTAAATCTTGATTCTTTCTTTCTTTTCAAGATAGAATTTCTCTGTGTAACAGCACTGGCTTTCCTACAAATGGCTTTGTAGACCAGGCTGGCCTCAAACTCATAGAAATCCACATGCCTCTGCTCCCAAGTGCTGGGTTTAAAGGTACACATTATTACTGCCTGGCTAAATCTGTTTATTTTATGTATGTATGTATTTGTGTGCCTGAGTATATGTATGTGTACTGAATGCGTGCAGGAACCTCCTGAGGTCAAAAGGGGACATTTGGATCCCTTGGAACTGGAGATACAGCATGTTGTGAGTGATGTGAGTGCTAGGAATTTGAACCTGGGTCCTTTGCAAGAACAGCAAATGCTCTTAACATGTGAGCTCTTTCTCCGTGTTCTGTATGCCATTTTAATTAATTTGTCTTAAATTTGTAGCCACTTCTGTGGTCAGGGTCATAAACAAACATTGGTTTAGATTGTAACTGATCTTCTACTTGATTGTTTAGACACTTGAGCAAGTAAGAAAAGCCCTGAAGAGCCACACACTGCAAAGTAGGCTCTGAGTGAACTCTAGCCTTCCTTTTCCTTTTAGTTTGCTTAACATAAATACTTTGTGTGTGTTTTGAGAGAGGGTCTTTCAGGCTGTATTTCAGGCTGGCCTCCATCTTACAGTGTAGCTAGGATGACCTTGAATTTATTATCCCCACTTCACGTCCCAAGTGATAGGATTACAGGTGTGAGCCATCACACATGGCTAAAAAGCATTTGTTTCCTTTCCTTTGTTGTTGTTGTTTTTGATTTTTCAAGACAGGGTTTCTCTATGTAACATCCCTAGAAATGTCCTAGAAATGGCTTTGTAGACCAGGCTGGCCTGGAACTCAGATCCACCTGCCTCTGCCTCCTAAGTGAATATTTTCTTTTCAAATTTTTTTTGAATAAGCTTGTTCAACTATGGTTGATATATGAATCAAGGTCATAATTTTATGCCAGAAATAAAATAAACAGAATCATCTTTGTTTCTAACCATAGTACAAAGATATGTTAATATGATTTGTGAAAATTAAAGTTTATAAAAGCATCAAATCAATTATAAGCAATATAAAAGTATGAAAACATTGGTCATCAGTGTTAAAGTCACTTATTTTTGTAAATTATTTGTATTATATAATCTGGTTGGATAAAATTTTCTAGTACCCGTGAATAACAGCCAGTGAGTATGCCGTTTAGTTATCAGGCTGTATATAGTAAATCACCTTTTCTTTTTCTCTTATGTCATAGTAGTTTAGCATTTGACATAACAGCCCAACTTAACATTGTGTTAATTTGTTCTTTACACGGTAAACATGCTCTGTGTTATTTATGTTGGCTGTTTTGGATTTGGTGTTTGGATTATTATCAGGTAGTTTATTTTTCTCTCCTTGAGCCATTGCTACTTAATACTGTTCTTAAGTCCAAGAAATATTTTTTTTTGTCTCTTAGAAACAAGCAGGAGAGAATATTAAAAAAATAATTATTTTATTTCAGATCATTGTATGATTAGTTTTTTTATTTAAAAATGTTTTTATTTGAAAATTCTTACTTGCTAATGTGTAGAATTTGTCAGATGGAATGTTGAGCTGTTAGGTAGAACTTGCCAACACACTTGGAAGACTTCAGTTTTTCTTCAGCCCTCAGTCGATCTGTAACAGCCTCCCAATTCATGAACCCTCAGGTCAACGCTTAATAGTCTTAGAATTTTGGGACTACCCACACCTTGGCCTGGACCTTACACCAGGCTGCCTTGTACTTACAGATTCACCTGCTTCTAAGTGCTGGGATTAAAGGCATCTGCTTGGCCTTGACTTCCTTTTGTGTGAATCTGGGTGCCTGCATCTGTGTGTGTGTGTGTGTGTGTGTGTGTGTGTGTGTAAGCCAGGGGTCAGCCTTGGTATTGTTCCTCAGAACCTGTCCCACCTTGTTTTTTGAGACAGTATTCCTTACTAGTACTTAATGCTCATTGATTATATTAGGGTGGCTTGTTAGCAATCCCTCAGGATATGCCTTTCTCTCCCACCTCAGTGCATAGATTACAGGTGGTTTCACCACTTTGGGCATTTAAAAAAATAAAAAGATTCCCCCCAAAACAAAGAATCAAACAAACAAATATGGATACTAGGAATTGAATTTGGGAACTCATGTTAATAAGGCAAACACTTTTCTGATTAAGTCATCACCCCAGCCCCTTATTGACACTACATCCAATTAATGTGCATAGTGATGTCTCTTTGGGTTACTGGAACTATTTGCTGTGAGTCCCTGTCACATTTGGCAGCTGTGCTGACATAATCAAAACAAAGACTAAAAGACAAGCCTCATTTTGAGAAAGAATTCTGGCCTTCAGCACAAGACTTAGCACACAGTTAGTTTTACAGGTTGATGGCCTTGATTCTGAGTACTTCCTGTTTAATGTCTACAATTGTGAGGCTTGTACCTTGGTGATCCCTGATAATAACAGAAATGAGAAGCAATTTTCTTAAGTAGTTTAATGTTAGATGTAGTTGGTTACATAGATGAAGAAGAAAAAATATACTGAGAATAGTCATGTGTTGTTTTTCCTTCCATATGAACCTAGAGAGAGCTTTTGCTGAAAATACTTTTATCTTTTGAGTCAAGGGCTTGCTTTGGAGCCTAGGCCAACCTTAAATTCACAATTCTCCTGCCTTAGCCTTCTTGAAAGTAATATTTTTAAGCTAGGTGGTGGTGATGCATGCCTTTAATCCCAGTACTTGGAAGGCAGAGGCAGTCAGATCTCTGTAAGTTTGAGGTTGAGCCTGGTCTATAGAGTTCCAGGACAGCCAGGATACACAAAGAAACCCTGTCTTGAAAAACAAAAATGAAAACAAAAACAGGAAAAGAAAGAAAAGAAAGAAAATATTTTTAATCTTTGTCTAAAACTTGATAGTGTGCTGCAGTTGAAATTTCATGAATGTATATAATTGCAAATTATAGAGAAGTTAAATAGGAACCTTATTTTGCTTTTAAGAACCCATATACCAGCCGGGCAGTGGTAGCACATCCCTTTAATCCCAGCACTTGAGAGGCAGAGGCAGGCAGATTTCTGAGTTCGAGGCCAGCCTGGTCTACAGAGTGAGTTCCAGGACGGCCAGGGCTATACAGAGAAACCCTGTCTCAGGGAAAAAAAAAAAAAAAAAGAACCATATACCAGGCTGGAATGATGGCTCAGCAGTTAAGAGCACTGACTCCTCTTTCAGACAGAGGTCCTGAGTTCAATTCCCAGTAATTAACATGGTGGCTCACAACCATCTGTAATAGGATCTGATGTCCTCTTCTGGTGTATCTGAAGAAACTGACACACATGTTTACTCACACACATAAAATAATACATAAAATAAATTTAAAAATACATAAAATAAATAAATAAATCTTAAAAAAAAAACCCCAAAACCCACATACTCCTTTTCCTCATACATATAAGCTCTTAGGATTGTTTGGTGTTTACATATTTTTTTTTTTTGCAAATACTCCCATTACAAAATTAGATGACTATGTAAAATAGATGCCATTAATTATATCAGCTATAAGTGGATGTCTGTTACATGTTAAATGTTGTATGAATTGTTCATTTAAAAATTGTAAAATACCAAGAGCTTCTTATATGTTTGCTAGCATATTTTACCACCTTTGGAGTCATAGACTAATGTGCAGAAGACAGTTAATAGGAATTCTTTCTCAGTAACAAAGGCAAGGAACCAAATCATATTTACCATGCTGCAACCCCTTTTGAGCAAAAGTAGCCAGGTTAGCATATATCTTAGTAAAATACATCTTGATATGAGACAGAGCTGGCCTTTCTTGTGGTTGATAGAATTCACAATACAAGGTGTTTGTTTACCTGCTCTCAACAGCGACACTTCAACCTTACAAACAATAGATAGTACTATAATCACGTCTGTTGTAGTTTTAGTTGAAGTTTGTCTACTTAGTTCATAAAAGACAGTTTGACCTGTTTGTTTTAGTCTCAACCTCACTGACTCTTTTACTTTAAAATCTGTTTATTCCCATTTTCTCCCTTCTCTGGCCATCTTGAATGGATAGATACTCAGTAAGGAATTACACTGGAAGTATGTATTAGTACATTTTGGAGGACAGTTATTTTGATAAAATAGTTATCAAACAGTGTGCCAAGACTCCTGGGACTCCTTATAGAATGGTTTGTTAAATTATTTTGCAGTAGCAAAAACCTGGAAGCAATGCACCAGGTTAGAAGAGAGTTCTTTATAATCATTAAAAGGATTGGTGTTCTGGGCATGATGGCACAGTCATTTAATCCTAGCACTTGGGAGGCAGAGATAGGCAGGTCTTTGTTAGAGGCCAGCCTGGTCTACAGAGTGAGTTCCAGAGCAGCCAGAACTACAAAGTGAGATCCTGTGTCAAAACACAAAACAAAACAAAAACATCTTCCCCACCAAAAAAACCCCAAACCAAAATAAACAAGAATTACGAAGTATGTGCCTACAAGAAATATTTGCCAGCACAGAGCTTTTGTTTTGTTTTTTATGTTTTTTTTAAAGATTTATTTATTATTATATACTGAAGCTGACTTCAGACACACCAGAAGAGGGCGTCAGATCTCATTACAGGTGGTTGTAAGCCACCATGTGTTGTTGCTGGGATTTGAACTCAGGACCTTCAGAAGAGCAGTCAGTGCTCTTATCCCCTGAGCCACCTCTCCAGTCCCCTTTTATGGTTTTTTTAACTTAAAAAATTTTGCCACTTATTATTTTTATTGGTGTGTGCATGCATGTCTGCACATACATGGAAGTCTGAAGACAATGTGCTGAATTTTTGCTTATATGGGGATTGAATTCAGGTCATCAGGCTTGGTGGGCCTCTAGAGAGAGCCTCTAAAACTTTAACATTTGGATTGTAGATTGCTATAATAACTTTCTGTCTCCCCATTCTCTCTCTCCCCCTCACTCCTCCTCTTCTTCCTCCTTCTTCTCCTCTCTCTCTCTTTCTCTCTTTCCTTTCCTCTCTCTTTCTGTCTCTTCCTTTTTTAAAAAAGCAGAATCTTGCTATATTAGCCAGGCTGGCCTCAAACTCAGTTCTCCTGTCTCAGCTTCCCAGGTGCAGGGATTACAGAGATTACAGACTTGTGCCACCATACTTCTCATAACTTTTAAGTCATGTGAACTGCTTTTAAACCCATTTCTAAAGAGAGACGGGTAACTTTTTTGTTTTGTTTTTTTGTTTTTCGAGATGGGGTTTCTCTGTGTAGCCCTGGCTGTCCTGGTACTCACTCTGTAGACCAGGCTGGGCTCGAACTCAGAAATCCGCCTGCCTCTGCCTCCCAAGTGCTGGGATTAAAGGCGTGCGCCACCACCGCCCAGCTCAGGTAATTTTTTTTATATAATATTTCCAAAGGGGCACAGAAAGTTATCACTGGAAATCAGATGAACTTTAGTATTTGACCAGTCAAGATTTTACTGTTTTTATTTTATTGCTTATCCAGGGCTGAATAGATAAGATAGTCTTTGTGACTGTTTTGTGACATTCTTATATTTTTAGTTTAGAAAATTCAGATTTAGGAATGTTATGTGTAAATCTGCATTGAATTCATGTGCTTGAACATCAGTAGCTTATGAATAGATTGGCAACTTTTGCTTTCTTCCAGTTTCTCTTCCAAGTTTATTTAACTGTTGGCTATTTCCTGTTTTTTCAGAAGAACCAATAAAATGTTGGCATATACCTCTTCCAATCATGATGAAATGGTATTAACTCCTCCCCGTGTTTTATAAGTTTAAGGGACTCAATCCCCTTAAAGGTGAATTCACTTATGAGATCCTTGTGTATCCTTTGAAATGAGATTTGTCTGAAGTCTAGTGCTTCCTTTTTTTGAGCTAGTTAACTAGTTATAGAATAGCTCATTAATATTAGAAAATTGATATTAGCTAATTAACATTAATTAATAGTTAATTGCTAGGTAGTTAATTATTCTAAAATTTTAGATTAATTTTATGATATTTTTAGAAATTAAAACTCATATACCAGAGCAAATATTCTTTGACATTTTAATGATTTGCTGTTTGAAAACAAACCCTTTAAAAGATGTTAAGAAATGTTTAAGAGGAAAAAAATACGTATATATTATTTATATAGTGGAGAATCTCTTAGTTCTTGAAAATACTTATTCTTTCAATTATACCGTGAATCTTTTTCTACTACTTCAAGTCCAAAGATATTTTCAGTTCATGCCAAGCAGGGAAATGTGTAATGGTGAGATTGGTAGCTCAGTATGGGACTAGGCATTCAGATTACATTCAATAAATTTAAGAAATTTTTTTTTATCATATGTGAGTGTTTTGTCTGCCTGTATGTCTATGCAACATATATGTCTGGTGCCCAACAAGTCCAGAAGAAGATTTCCTAGGACTGGTTACAGACGCTGTGAGTGGACGTGTAGGGAAATTGAACCTGAGTCCTCTGCAAGATCAGCCAGTGCTCTTAACCGCTGAGCCATCTCTCAACAATTTTTTTTTTTTTTCCAAGACAGGGTTTCTCTGTATAGCCCTGGTTGTCCTGGAACTCACTCTGTAGACCAGGCTGGCCTCGAACTCAGAAATCCGCCTGCCTCTGCCTCCCAAGTGCTAGGATTAAAGGCATGAGCCACCACTCTCTGCCTGGCTCTCAACAAATATTTTTTATGCTTGAATGACTTCAGAGCTCAAGCAGTAAAAACACTACTAATTTTTACTACTTACTAATTTAATTATTTACTGATGTTACAATTAGTTAGGTTTAGGATTTTAAAAAATCTGTTTTGTAACCTTACTGCTAGTAGGAGTGGGAAAAGCTTTTATAAAATTTAAGTGAATCACAGGACTGTTCCAAATGGGAACTCTAAACATTTGATAATAATTCAAATCATTTGATTTAGCTGATTTTGCCTTGAAAGAGAGTTTTGAGGGGAAAGCCCTTTTACATCTTGAACATCAGAGTCAAACTATGTAGGTACTGTTTTAATCAGTAATGATTAGTTGAATTGTAAGGGGAAAGGGCTACTGGGGTCAAGAGCAAATAGATTTCCAAATTTGTCTTTGTAATTCCCTATCTTTGGGGAGTAATTCAGGTCGTAAAGCTGCCTGAGTTCTGTTGTGGTTGTGACTGAGTGGATTGAGCAGCTTGACAGTTGACTTAAGTTGAACAGTCACATTCAGTAAAACTGTAAAGCTAGGATGGCAATGTCAGTGTTATATTTGTTTTCTGGTTTGTTTATAGTATCTTTCCGCATAGTGCAGAGAATTTGCTTGGTCCTTTGTACTCCGTGTGATAGGCAACCAATACTTGACCAGTCTGTGGTGCTCTCATTTACTCATCATCACTGAAGCTAGTTAGCTTAGCTGCAGTTGGGTGGTCTATCGTCAGTGTTATCTTTCATTTGTTTCCTTTGAAATTCTTCTGCCCAGTCCTCCCCTGGACTAATATAACTATATTTGACTTCAGCTCTGTTATTGGCTTCAGTGTCAGTGTCACATTTGGGAAGTTACTAAGTTGCTTTGGAGTTCAACTTCTTGATCTGTAATACAAAATTATGTTTCAGAGTGATTTTATTAATATGGAGCACATTTTATGTGCCAAGCACAGTGTAGAACACACTGGGTATGGTTCTTTTCCCTCAGGAGAGTAGTTGTATTCAGTGCAAAGAACTTCCTTTGCTTACCTCAGATCAATTTAGTCTTTTACTTCTGAAAAATTAGTATTAGTGAATCTTCTCAATTTTCACTTTGTAAGATATGTGTTAAAGTGGTTGATGCAGGAGGGAGAGTCAGTTTTCTTTACAGACATGGTCACAGGTTGATTCTCATGCCCCAGGGGGTGACCCATACCTATGTGTGTATGGACAGGACTAATTGGACCCAGTGGGTTAGGAAGGGAAGGAGGAAGGAGAGAAGACAGAACAGGAGAGGAGGGGAGGGGGAAGGAAAAGGAACAGAGATGGGAAAGGAGGAAAGGAAGGGAAGGAGAAAGAATATGATTATGAACCTAGCAGTACTTTATTTCTATAAGCAGTCTTTTATCCTGGAAAAAGACTCCAGTGTTGTTGTCATGTCTCATTGTAATTAGTTTTCTATTTTGAGACGGAGTATCACTATGTAGCCCCGGCTGCCTGGAACCCACTCTTTAGATCTATAGAGTTTGGGTCAGTGATTATAGGACTAGAGAGATGACTGAGCAGTTAAGACCACCAGTTGCTCTTACAGAGGACTAGGGTTCTATTTCCAGTTTCTACGTGGTGGCTCATTCACCATTTGTAACTTCAAGCCCAGGGCATTTGATGTCTTCTCTGGTATCCTTGGGCACGAGGAATGTGCATGGTATACAGACACACTTGCAGACAAAATATGCATACACATAAA
The DNA here is from genome assembly GCF_008632895.1 of Mastomys coucha. Taxonomy (NCBI): domain Eukaryota; kingdom Metazoa; phylum Chordata; class Mammalia; order Rodentia; family Muridae; genus Mastomys; species Mastomys coucha. The sequence goes on from NW_022196911.1 coordinate 91,312,112, forward strand.
ATAAAGATTGAGTGGTCAGAAAAACTCGTCTGCCTTTCCTTCCTCCCTGTTTTCATCCCTCCTTCTATTCTTCTTTGGTGGAGGATGAGTCCAGGACCTTTGGAAAGCTGGCAAGAGCTCCACCTTGGAGCTATGCCCTCAGTCCTAAACTAGTGATCTCTCTTGAAGTGGACTCTGAGAGTGGCGCAGACACTAGACACTTCCCCTGCAGCCTAGCAACCTGAGTGTTCTATCCACAGAACCCAAGGAGGAAGGAGACTCCTGAAAGTTGTCCTTTGACTTCCACGTGCACACTGTGGCATGTGTGTGCCCCTGCCATTACACACACTGTCAGAGAAGAGCAGCAGTAGCTCAAGAAGCCCAGCCACCCTAGCTGAGGAGCTAGTGATGGGCAGTTGATGGCTTCTGGGCAAGGGAGATGTGGGTTTCTTTACAAGTGTAGCCTCTGGTGTATTTCTGCTCAAATGGAAGGGCGTTGTGAGTCTTGGGAGCCCAGGAGCCACACAGCTCTGAGAGGGAGCCTCCTTAGCAGAGATGGTGCAGCTCCAGGGGAGGGTGTCCCCAGCTGAGCTCAGGAACTCAGGAGCCTCAGCTCCGCATTTTTACTTCTTCCCTTTTTCTCTTCCCCTTTTCTCTGCTTCTTCTGGTAAGAGAGTCACACCAGACAGCAGATCTCATGAAAGAGATTTGTTGTAGGGTCCAGGGAGAGGATGAATCCAGGGATGGCTGCCCTCTGCTTCCAGGGTGGACAGTGGGGAATTGGGCAAAGGGCAAGGCATATATAGGGTTTCTTAGGGAACAGAAATTTTCAGGGTAGAGTTTTCCAGATTGAAGATTGGTAGGATTTTAAATTCTGAGCTTGGGAGCTCAGGGATTGGTGTTTCTTTGTTTTGTTTTGTTTTGTTTTCACTCTCTTTTCCCTGTATTGGGCCTGTGGGTTAGGATGAAAAGTCTACAGGCAGCTTTAGCTGAGGTGCCATCTCTGTGCAGCTGCTGGGGATGCTGGAGAGGAAGTGCTGTCACTGTGGACAGTTCCTGCGGGGCAGCCCCTGCGTGTGGTGTTTCATGAAGGCGTGCATGTCTTTGTGCAAACAGACAACACTAATTGGACTCAGTGGGTTAAAAGAGACAGATAAAATGTAGAGGCAGAATAATTATTTTTAAAATCATACCTAAATGATTATATAAGAGAATTTTCTGAGATTAAATATGGCCTAGAGTTGGACACAGTGGCATGCATATGTTTTCAGCTAGCTACTCAGGAAGCTACTCAGGTCACTTGGCCTTGGAAGATTGACACAACCTGACTCAAAAACATACTTACTCTGTATTATAAGTCTATGGATTTGTTTTAAAAGTTTATGACCATACAAGAAAATCCTGTTGGATGCTAAAAAGAAAAGAAGCAAGCCACTGTATAAAAATCAGCATTTTCTCAGGAGAGCCTCAGTGATGTCCCTGCCTGTTGTCAGCTCTGTAGAAACAGAATGTATTTGTTCTTTTTGCTTTTTGTTTGTTGGTATAGGGTCTGGCTACATAGCTCAAGCTGTCCTTGAATTCTTGCCCCTTGAAAACTGGAATTGTAGGCATGTGTGCCACACCTGTCTAGAGTGTCATAGCTGCACCAAGAAGAGGGTTAGGCTGCTGTGGGCTGTAAATAGCACTATAGGTTAGTACATACGAGACAAATCATCTAAGCTATACAGACTGAGCTGTTACTTTTGAATGAGGCCAGAAAGTCTTTATAAAAAGGGCAATGCCTGCTACTAGCCCCTTTCTTTCCACCCCATAAGAGGTGACTTGAGTTAGTAAAAAGATGTTACCAATGAGCCAGTGTGGGGATGCACATCTTCAGTCTCAGCACTAGGAGGCAGAAGCAGAGAAAAGGGGATCTTTTATGAGGGCAGCTTGGTCTACACAGTGAGTTCCAGGCCATTCAGGGCTACCTAGTGAGACCCTGTCTCAAAAAACAAAACAACAAAAAGGAGCTAGCAATTTAAATGTCTAGGAAAATGGTTTTAAGGAACTTCTTGGCAAGGAAGAGAGAGTCAAAGGTCTGAGATGGAAACAAGCTTGGCTTGTTTATAGAAGGGCAGTGGTTTTGAGTTAAAAGATGGGAAAGAAGGGTAGGTAGGCCACGAATTTAACATAAGCTAACTCCTATATATAAGAATCCTATAGGGTATGATAATAAAGGCTGAATTTTATTTTAAAAGTGGTGTGATCTGGTTGGCATTTTAGAATGTTTACCATGGCTACTCTGTAGAGAATGGCTGTGCTACATACAGAGGAAGCTAAGATACCAGGAATCAGGTAACGCTGTTCAGTGGAGAGAGCACTGTGATTTGGATACACTGGATAATAGGGAGTATAGAGGCCTAGTGATAGAAGGACTTGATAATGGGTGGGATATGCAAATACAGGGGTTTGGCCTGAGCTTCTGCATTGAAGTTAGTGGCAGTTAATATTGTAGTTATGCTGGATGCCACAAATAACTACAAGGAACTGTAGAAATTCTGCTTTTTAATTCTGTAACTTGTAGCAAAGGAGTAGTAGAGATCTTTAGAAGGAAAGGTACTGATTTCCTAGAAACAGTAGAATATTATTCTGATAGATTGGAATAGTAAACATTTTATTTTAAAGAACTGACAATGAGGTGTTGATGTGTAGAAAGTTACTCTAGAAGGATTAGGTACATAGGATCTGTTCTTAGATAAAGGTATAAACCCAGTCAATGGCTTGCTGATGTCTCCATTTTAATAATGATGCTCAGAATTCACTAGAACCTAAAACCATTTCTACAGAGTTGCCACTTAAAAATGGAATTGAGCCAGGCACAATGGCACATTTTAGCAATGAGGAGGCCAAGGCAGGAGACTCAGAATTTCAAAGCCATCTTTAGTTACTTAGAGACTTTAAGGCCAGCCTGTGCTCGTAAGGTCCTATCTTAAAAAGAAAATGAAATCAAAATCAAATCAAATTTCAGGCTAGAATATTTAAACATACTGTCTGTGAGATATTTTCCCAAATTTGTACATGTTGAACATGTAAAATAAGACATATTCTTACTTAGAACCTTATGTAAGGATCAGGAAGTCAAAGGATTAAACTATTAGATTCATAGTTAAAAGGCTTGTAGTCTAACTTAAGCTGCTTAATAACCATGTGACAGGACAGCTGGGAAGCCTGTTTCTGTGTTTGTAAAATGCTTGTTTTGCATGCTTCACCAAGTTGGTAAAAATCCCAAATAAGATGATGAATGTCAGAGTGCTTTGAAAATAGGACTGAAGCCACTTAGCACTGAATGCAGTTCTGCTTTTGAGGGGGCCCTTCTATTGCTCAAAACATGGAACAAAACAGGTCCTTAGAGGAGACCAGTAGGATGAGGTAGGGATACATAGATTGTATCACAGCTCTGAATTTTGAAGTTATAGATTCTACTATAGTAGTCAGTTGTACAGACCTATTCAAATACCTTTATCGTTCATAAGCAAAATGATTTGTAAAAGAGGTAGCTCTGAATTAATTGAATGTTATGATGTATGAGTAAGTTTGATTTCACCCCCTTACCTGATAATCAGAACTTTATTTCTAGACCTATTGCTAAAATGAAGACAGCAATATAAGGTTTATTTTTTTTCTTACTTTTCCTCTTTTTCCCTTTATTTTAGATTTGGGCTATGAAATGGAGTTTTATTTGGTTTCTTTAGAATTATATTTTGCTCAAGAAGTGAAAAGTACTAATATGCCAGAGACAGAATAAACAGAAAAAGCAAAGGAAGGAGAAACATTAGAATGAAGAAAGACTTAAATGTTTCAAAGTAGTCTTCCCCCCTCAAAAAAACAAAAAAACAAAAACAAAAAGCCTCAAATGTTTTTTTCACACACTAAAATTGGGGGTCATTAGAAGAGGAGGGTTGGTTTTTCAGAGCTGCATGGTAGAGAGGGGTGAGAAGGGGATCTGTGAAAAAATTCCCTACAGAGACCAAAGTCTTTTTGAAGGCCTGTTGGATTACTGAGCATTACTTTTGTTTAAAAAGTGCTTCCTTACTAAAGTATGAAGCCAGTCCTTTTGTACTCTCTGCTCAAGTCACCCAATGCTACATTATTTCTATCAGTTACAGGAAAGGTATTTTACTAACAAGGTTCTCACTAATGAGATCTGGTTAAATTCATTGGCTTTGTAGGTGTGATGGGGCTTCATTCAGACTACATTATTGTGTGTTTAAAAGAGTATTCTTATTTTTAGCTTTTCTAATTCTGTTTCCCCTGAGTTTTGATGAAAGCTCAATAAAGAACATGAGAAATATCATCAGTTAAAGAAGTCATCCTCAGTTCCTGTCCTTGTTCGCTGAAAATGTTTTACATATCCTTTCAGTGTAGTGTATATATGTATATATGTATATGAAATTGTAATGCTTTATGTATTCCATCTTCATATAAATTTTATATAGGTATGTAAGTACTTAAGTATGTATATACATATATATGTACACTGTACATATTTAAAGATTCATTTTTCTTTTCTTTCTTCTAGACAGGGTCTCTATGTAGTCCTTGCTGCCCTGGTCCAATCTATATAAAACAGGCTGGCCTAGAACTGAGTCACAGAGATTCTTCTACCTCTGGCTTCCAAGTGCTGGGATCAAATGTGTGCCACCACACTTGGCTAAAGATTCAACAACAATCACTTCTTCATTTATTATTTTCTGACCTCTATCCATGTTGGAATACATATGCTTAGCCATTCATATTTTGTTTGGTTAGTTTTGAGACAGGGTCTCACTATTGTGGCCCTTGCTGGTCTGAAAGTCTCTCTCTCTCTCTCTATTTCTCTCTCTCTCTTTTTTTTCTTTTTTTTTTTTTTGGTTTTTCAAGACAGGGTTTCTCTGTATAGCCCTGGCTGTCCTGGAACTCACTCTGTAGACCAGGCTGGCCTCGAACTCAGAAATCCGCCTGCCTCTGCCTCCCAAGTGCTGGGATTAAAGGCATGCGCCACCACTGCTCGGCTTTCTCTCTCTCTTTTAAGATTTGTTTATTTTATGTATATGAGTACACCATTGCTGTCTTTAGACACACTAGAAGAAGGCATCGGATCCCATTGCAGATGGTTGTGAGCCACCATGTGGTTGCTGGGAATTGAACTCAGGACCTCTGGAAGAGCAGTCAGTGCTCTTAATCCCTGAGCCATCTCTCTAGCCCTGGTCTGAAACTCTTAAGTGAGTCAGGTTAGCCTTGAACTCAACAGAGGTCCACCTGCCTCTGTCTTCTGAGTTCTAAAATTAAAGACATGCATCACCATGCCTGGCCCTAGGCTTCATGTTCTAGTGATACTATTTTTATTTCATAGTATCACAGCTATGTTATGTTAATGGTTATTTAATTTGACATTACAGACAAAATATCAAAGAACATGGGTCTTTCTGTGTGTGTGCGTGTGTCTCTGTGTGTGATATATTGTCTTATATCTATACCTTTTCATATACTTCTATACTATTGAGATTTGCCTCTTCTATGTAAACTAGGCTAGTCTTGAACTTGGGATGATTTCTCCTGTTTCAGCTTCCTAAGAGCTAGAATTACAGGCTGTTCCACCATGCTCATTGTACTACTTTTTAACTACTCAGATACTTTAGTTCACCAAATGTGAGACTGTTTAATGATCTCTGGCCTGATCTGTGCAGTTCTTGTGTTACCTCAGATATTCAGTGTGTCTTAGTCATAGCTGTTGACTGGGCTTTCAGAGAAATATAAAAACGCAGAGTCCCAGCCAGGTAGATGCTAGTGTTTTTTCAGATTTCTTCTCATCTTAGGATGTGGTTCAGGTCCTAAGTACCTGGATTGGAAAGTACCTCCGATCTAGGCTTAATCTCACTTTTATGTGGATGAAGTATTCTCTCAAAAGGTGCAGATGTGGTGAGGTACAACACACACATAGCACCCATACATACATGTAGCCAAAATACTTCATGCATATAAGATAAAAATAAATCTTTAAAAATATGGTATTTAAAAAACAAAAATAGGAGTTTGAGGGCAGTCTGGTCTGTAGTACTAGTTCCAGGACAGCCAGTGCTTACACAGAGAAACCCTATCTCAGAAAAAGCAACTTTTTCTTTCTTTATTTTGGCTTTTTGAGACAGAGTGCCACTATGTAGCCCTGGTTTCCCTGAAACTCTATGTATACTAGGCCGTGAGTTCACAGAAATCTGTCCACTTGAGTCTGCCTCCGAAGTGCTGGGATCTGAGCACCACCACTTAAGGCCTGGATATCTTTAAGGTTATATTTTGTTTACATATTTATTTATTATAAATTATTTTCATTTATTTATTTCATGTATGTGAGTACACTGCCGCTGTCTTCAGACATACCAGAAGAGGGCATTGTATCCTAGTTACAGATGGTTGTGAGCCACCGTGTGGTTGCTGGGAATTGAACTTAGGATCTCCAGAAGAGCAGTCAGTGTACTTAACTGCTGAGCCATCTCTTCAGCCCACATATTTATTTTTAAAAATATTTTATCTTATAATAAAAATAAAACATGCTCAGTTTTTACAAACTTAAAAATAACAAGAGGCACAAAGGGAGCCCTGTATTGTACATTGTCAGCTGTTCCTAGATACAGGGCTTCTTAACTCTTTTTGCCCTCAAGGATGTTATCATTAAAAGCAGGTATTTTGCTTTGTTGGTGGGAAAGGTAATTATGCTTTCATCAATCTTTTGGACATGTATGTTTCATTAATATGAACTACATAAACTTAAAACTTGTTAATTAAAAATTGTTAATTTTAAGAGGCTGGAGAGGTTGCTCAGTGGTTAAGAAAGAGTACTGGCTGCTCTTCCAGAGGTCTTGGGTTCATTTCCCAGCATTCACGTGGCAGCTGACAACTATCTACAACTAGACCCATGGGATCCAATGTCTTCCATTGTGCAGACATAACTGCAGATGAAATAGCCACTTACTTTAAATAAATAGATCTTTAAGGCTAAGCGGGTTGGCATACACTTCCAGCACTTGGAGGCAGAAGCAGGCAGATCTCTGTGTTCAAGGCCAGCCTAGTCTCATAGTTCCAGCACAGCCAGGGCTACACAGAACCCCTGTCTCAGAAAAAACCAAACCAAAAAAAAAAAAAAATGCTAATTTATAAAGAGGTATTTTTTGTTTGTCTTGAGACAGGGTGTCCGTATGTATTCCAAGCTGGCTGGAAGCTTTAGTATATAACCCTTAGTAACCTGAAACTTCTCCTCAAGCCTCCTCTTTCCCCATGCCACCGAAGGATTTACAGAATGAATTACTGTGAAATCTTTAAAGGATTGAAGTTCAGGAGGAAAGTTGAATTCATTCATTTATTAAATAGCTTTGTTTCTAGCTTTCAATGTGCCAGACACTGTCTAGGTGCAGCAACAAAACACATAAATCTGCCTTTGTACAGCTTATTTTTCAGTGAGAGGAAACAGATTGTAAAAAATATAGTATGCTAGGTGACTTTAGTATAGAAACAAATAATGAGGCAGGAATACGGCTGTGACTGGGAGAGAGGATTGCCTTTTAAGGGTATCGCGGAAAGCTCTCGATAGAGATGGTGACAATTAAGGAGTCAGCAGTAGTGGGGAGTGTGCCCCGATAATCTCTCAGGGACTGGAGAGCGTTAACCCAATTGCAAGTACAAAGCCCTGAGACAGGAATGGGCCTGTGCTATGAGGAAGTACAACAAAGAAAAGTGGCATGACTGGAACATAGCGAGCTTAGGAGAAGTAGTGGGAGATGAGACCATAGAGGTAAGAGCACAGCTTGTACAGGGCTCTTCAGGCCTTTGTACAGGCTGTGGCCTTTACTCAGTGAGATGGGGGTGACTAGAAGTTCCCACAACCACAGTGACATTCTACAAAGCAACAAAACAAAACAAAACAAAAACAAAAAACCACTATGTCCTGCTTTTGCTTTTTCAGGGTTGTTTCTTACATAATTGGAGTAATGGCTCCTGGTGTATAGTCACATGTATTAGATTTTAACATTATGTCAAGAGAGGAAACTCCTGAAATACAGATCTTAGGTATTAAAATTAAATTTTAAGTAATGTGATAGGATATCAGCCTGTAAACATTCTTGGGTGACACTGCATTATTACCAAGTTTTCAACCTTCAGTTATCTTTGAAAAAAGATAAAAGAAAGATAAAATCAAGGGTGTGTTCTTTAGAGATCCTGGTTAACTGTTACGTAGTAGAGGGGAGCTGGGTAGCTAAATGCTGTAGTGTTACTTTAACAGCATGTGTTTCAAACAGTTTTATTATGTATTATGATAAAAAAATACACAAGGAATGATGTCCTAGTTAGCTTTCTGTTGCTGTGGTAAACTGCTCTAACCAAAAGAACCTCGCAGAGGAAAGGGTTTATCTGGCTGACAGGTTACAATCTATTATCTGGGAAAGCTGAGAGGCAGGAGCTCAGAGCAAGGAACCTGGAGGCAAGATCTGAAGCAGAGACCACAGAGGAACATTGTGTACAGGCCTTTTCAGCTTGCTCTTGTAGACAACTCAGGACTGCCTCCCCAAGTACAGCCCACAGTGACTGAGTCATCCCATATCAATCAGTAATTTAAAACAATACTCACAAGATGCCCACAGGCAGATCTGCTGCAGGCAGTTTCTTAAATGAGGTTCACTTTCCCCAGTTGATTCTAGTTTGTGTCAAATTGACAAAAACTAACCAGCATATATGGTTATGTAGTTCAAGGATTAAGTACCTTTTTAGAAAAGGCAAATAATTATATAATCATCAGTTAAATGCCTAGAAATGCATTGTTGCCTGCATCAGAAGAACACTGTGTCTGGCTAGATCTTAACTCCTACCATTGTTTAGAAGAGAGACCCATGTCTGACAAGTGAAAATTGTTCATTTAATCTTCATCACAGTTTTACCACTCAGGTTTCATGCTTACCTTCTAGTTTGATTTTGTTTTTGAACTTTGTACGCATGGAATAATGACACAGTATATGTTTTGTGGGGTTCTTTAGAACTCAAAAATATGTCTAAGACTTTGATCTGTGCTACATAGAACTGTAGCTGAATCTCACTTTCTACAGCATGCTTTAAATGAATAAACCATAGTTTGTTTATCCATTCCATGTTGTTTCTAGTACAGGCACTTAGGAAGGTTGCTGCACTACTCACACATGATGGTAGACACAAACAGGAGTTTTTCTAGGCCCCATATTTGGGGGTAGAATTGTCAGATCTTCAATATTAATAATAAACTATCTTATATACACACAAAGGTTGTCTTTAATCCCATCATTCAGGAGGCAGAGGCAGGTGAATCTTTGCGTTAAAGGCCAGCCCGTAACTCCCTATAGAGGGAGTTCTGGGACAGCCAGTTGCTATGGAGAGAAACTCTGTCTTGGGAGAAGAGAAAAATGAGTTGATGGGTATATTAACTATTCTGGTCTGAGCACTGTACATTTTACACAAGTGTTGAGATGCCACATTTAAAAGCTTTTAAAATGAAACTTTATAATATTTTAGTTTATTTTGTGTGTGTGTGTGTGTGTGTGTGTGTGTGTGTGTGTGTGTGTGTGTGCTTGTGCTATGGCAGATGTGTGGAGGTCACAGGATAACTTGGCAACAAGTCAGTTCTCTCATTTGACTGCTGACTCCCTGGAATTGAACTCAGGTCACAAGGCTTGAAAGGCATGTACCGTTACCCACAAAATCATAAAATTGCCAGCCCAATTTAAAAATTTAAATAATAAACTTATTTGCCAAATAGTGGCACCCACTTGTCTTTATATCAGCACTGAGTCTCTTCTTTCTTCTCACCTTGCTAGTATTGTCAGGTTCTTTAGCTTTTCCAGTGCATTGGCACTAAAAATGTTAGTTCTGGAAAATTAATTGACAACAAAACTCCAGAAACTTAAGGAAAAGTGAGGAGGGACTAAAAGTTTCCACATCAAGAATCATACATACAAACACACCTTTAATCTCAGCACTCAGGAATCAGAGGCAGGTGGATCATTGAGTTTGAGGCTAGCCTATTGTACATAAGTGAGATCCAAGACAACGAGAGCTATGTAGTGAGACCCTGTCTGGGAGGCATTTCTTTTCCTACCTTTGGGATGTCAGGAGCTTTGTCCCTTCATTACTTCCATTTCAAAAACTTCTGTTACTAATAGTAACCACATTTGGTTTTACTCTAAAGGGAAATTAATTTGAGTCAGTGTGTTAGAGTTCACATGCACATGTTTGAGAGACTTTGAAGGCTAACCAATAAGTTAAACAGTGCTTCATTTTCCCAAATGAAAGTAGGTTTCTTTTTTTTTTTTTTTTTTTTTGGCCTAGGTTTTTTTCCTAGAAGTCCAATTTCTGTTGTAGGATATGTGGTAGATTTTTTTTTAGAGCAGTTGTGCTGCAGACAGTAGCCAAGGCAACTTGCCAAACTTCAATAGATAATTTCTTTCTCCTCCCTTGTATAATCAGTATTAATAACCTGGTCATTTTTGGGCTTCTTCTTGCTATTTCCTAAAACCATAGAATAAATAACTTTGTTTAAATGTGTCTTGCTTTGGTATAATTTAGCCACATAGCACATCCCTTTAATAAAGGGATACCTTTATATGTTGTAATATTTTCTCAACAATATTGACATGGGGCGGGTGATATTTTATCTTTGCTTATAAGCAAGAGTATTAGAACCAACTATGGTTTTCTGACTTTTGTTTTAAATGTACTTTTAAAGAGAGCTGAATATGAAATAGATATTTCATATCTCTAGATATTGAAGATATTAGAATAGTAATTTTGTCTAGTAAGTCCTTTTTTCAGTCATTTCATTGCAAATATATCATCTGATTTTTGTGGATTTTTCACTTTTAAGAATAGCAAAAGTAAGACATGTATGAGACTCAGAATCTAGTTAAGCTGACTCATCATCTCTGTTTCCAACAGAAATTTCCTGTTAGACAAGACAAATTAGAGTTTTCCTACAGATTTAACTTGGTGAGTTTTATGTAGTTTTATTTATAAAATTTAAATGAAAGGATAAAGCAGAATGAGATAAACAAAAATATTTACTATTACTGAAAAATGCACATCTCTAGTGCAAGCTACTGCTTGATTTTAGCATCTATGAAAGGTAAAGCTGAAGTCATATAAAGAAAACATCTAAGCTTGATTTTCTTTTTAGTGTGTACTTAGTGTATACTTGAATATATGTGCATGTGCAAGCAAAAGGCCAGAGGACAATCTGAGTCATCTTCAGTAACAATATTCATCTCCTTTGACACGGGGCCTCTTGTTGGCCTGGAGTTACCAATTTGGATAGACTGGAGTCACGAGTGAGTGCCTACATGCCTAGCTTTGTATGGATTCTGAGGATTGAACTCAGGTCCTTGTTCTTACATAGAAAGCTTTCCTGCCCAACCAAAGAAACACTTTTGTGACTGACTTCAGTAATGGTTTTATCATAAATATCCCTGCTGGGAATTAACCAGAATTTTTTTAGTCATATCTTTTCTGGTGACTATTATATACTAGGAAAAGATTATACATACTAATAATGGAAGAAGCCATTATGTTTTGATTTAAAAAAATTTTTTGAGACATAATGACACTATATAACGGCCTCAGACTCAACTTCCTTCTGCCTCAGGCTTGTCAAATGCTAGGATTATAGGTATATAGCAGAAGTCCCAGATGGGTTTAAAATTTTAATTAAAGGTTGGTAATACATGATATGGAAACAGTAGAGTAAGGAGACTTTCTCAGTGGGTTAGGAACACAATTGAAAGAGCCAAAAAACCTAAGTAGTGTGGTAGCTTTTTTAGTCTATAAAAAGAAGTTTGAATTTTGAGCATTTTGCCTTTTTATAGTGTACCTTAGAACTCAGCTTTTTATATTAACTTAAAATCTTACTACCAAAATGGCTACTTTCTTAAAGTGTTTACTTTGTGCTCTGATTTATGCTTCAAATTTTCACGTATACTTTTACAGGGTCTTACTGGGTAAAATAGGTGTTACTGCATTTTAACCTTTCTGACAAAGGCCATCGGGAACTAAAGACATTCTCTTAAGATAGATAACCTGGGCAACTTTTCCCTGTTTTGTCTGCCTGTGTATTTTTACTTTCTCCTTGACTCAAGAATTTGGAGTAAATCCTGGAGACTGAGAACTTCTGATTTTCTTTTGTTCTTTTGAGTTGATTTAGATTCTTAACATAGTTCATTGCCTGGATAGACTACCCATTGAGCTCCCAAGACTATCTTTATCTACCTCCTAGTGCTGGGGTTTTCAGTCTAGGTCCTTGGCAACACTTTACCCAAAGAGCCATCTCCTCTGAGTGTTTCTCTATCTTTCTCCCCTTTCCTTGATCTCTGTTCTGACTCCTTCCATCCCCAACACACACACCAATATAGAATCTCCCTTATACCTGTTTTCAAATGATGTGACTGAGGATGATCTTTTAACCACTGTTGTTTTGACTTCCACTTTCCAAATGCTGAGATTATGGACATGTGCTATTATGCCCAGTTTATATGGTGCTGGGAATCAAATCCAGAGCTTCCAGTATGTTAGGCAAGAACACTGACTGAGCTCCATGCCTAGCCTATAATTTAATTAGTTTAAGAAGGAATTTATTTTTTATGTTTGGGTTTTAGATAAGACATCTTGCTTGATTTAATCAGAAGATATCTTAGTTAAGACCCTAAGGAAGAAAATGGCAAGCATCACATACACACACACACACACACACACACACACACACACACACAGAGGGGTGGGGCTGGGATGGTAGTAGCTCTATGATAGAGCACTTGCTTATCATAGTTGGAAGAGGTTAGGGCTTTTCCTTTCAAAATGCATTTCTGGGGAAGCTTGAGTTTACTAATAGGTTGTAGTGGTTAGTGCTGAGCATAATGGGTTGCTTTTGTAGTATGGTAAGTCCTCTGGAGCAGATGAGCCTTTATTTTCTGAATTTTTAACTTTATTCTACATTCTATATCCCAATACTGATTCTCTTATGTTCATTACTTGGGCCCCTGTCTGGCCAATCTTTATTATCAGTAAATATTTTAAATGGTTTCTTCTTATAAGACCAGAGGATATTATGGGGTAATAGACAGCACTCACTCTCTCACTCTCTCTCTCTAAATCTTTTTTATTATTTTCCAGCTTTTGTTTAGAATAAGTAAATTTTCCTCACCTAGGAGAAAAGTTTTTGGCATGTGGGTGATGTTAAAATCTTTACCTTTATGATGCTTGCTCTAGAGGTCTTGGAAGGTTTTGTCCATCATCCTGATCATTGGAAGTAACACATGGTTTTAATTTATAAAAATCAAGTCATTGCTTATCGCTTGATTTTTGCCTTTCTACATTTCTAATGATTTCTTTCTTTTGGAACTGAGACCCACTTTGAAGTGAAACAGCCCCTTTATACGTAAATTTGTTTCTTGATTTGAATTTGCATTGTTCCATTTTGGACGTCTCCCAAGTGATGGATTTGAAAGTGATGTGTGGAGATCATATTCTGATGAGCCCTATGTACTATTTTTTGTTGTTGTTGTTGTTGTTTTTGGTTGTTTTGTTGTTGTTCTATTCTTTTTTTAAAAGCAGCCAGTAGAGTTTTCTTCCCAACAGGGGTTCTGTAATTAACAAAGCAACATATTACCTGCCCGGGCTTGTTTTGGACATGTTTTATTCTTCTGGATCCCCCATCCAAATAAAGATGTATTTCCCCCCTTATGTGCTGTTATAGTACATGTACTTTGTTTCATAGATATTTCTGCCTAAATTAAAAAGCAAACTGGAACTCCAAAAGTCCTTCTAATATTTGTGGAGTTTTCAGTTCTACCAGGTAGTTAAATGGAATGTCATTTCTAGGACAAGCTTGAGTTCAGAGCATAGATGCCTTTTCCCAGCATATATTTTGAGGGTAGAAGATTATGGCCAGTTTGTCTGTATCAGTAACTCTTCAATAAGTGGTGGGTAGATCTTATGAGGAGGAGATTACTTCCAGACCCTTAAATTGGCAATAAAATTGTTCGCTTTTTAAAACTTACTTTATTTATTTTGCTATCTAGAAAAGTTGTGCCAAAAGTGAACATCATTCCATATTTTATCCTTCACATTGGCTGCTAGATCTCCTTAGGGAAGAGGACAGCTTGTGATTGTTTCTAACCTCTAACCTGCTGCCTCCTAAGGAGGGCAGTAAGGCTGTAAGCTCCCAGCATACCCCGAAGCTTGGGAATGATGAGGATATTCTGCTGTGAACCAGCTGGATTTTGGGAAGGACTTGATAGTCTTTCATATACCTTCTTAGTCGTTGCTGGCTTAACTCGAAAGCATGAATCCCACCAGTCCAGTTCTATAAAACTCTAGCTTATAGTACTGGAGAAGAAGGAAAAATATTGCTTAAAGATATAATAGTTTGAAAAACATTTTAACTCTTTTTGAGATGAGAGTCTCACTATGTTGACTAGGCTGGTCTTGAACTGCTATGCTCAAATGATTCTTCTGCCTCAAGCTTCCAAGGAACTAAGTGAGACTGGAATTGTACACTGACATGCCTGGGTTTGAACTTTAATTAGACAAATATTTAGCTATACCAGAAAAATAGTCTACATTTTAGCCTGGTTTAGGGAAACTTAGGTAAGTGACTACACAGCTGTGTCTCCATTGTACATATTTGTACATGTTTAATTTGATCATTTTATTGGAACTTTATTACATAGGATGTAACTTGAAATAACTTCAATTTAGACTGACACTCTGGCTGTTACTGTAATGCTACTTTCTTCGTGTTTTTTGTTTTGTTCTGTTATGATGGGGTCTCACATTGTAGCCCTAGCTGTCCTCGAAGCCACTATGTAGACCAGGCTGCCCTCAAATTCAGAGATCCTCCTGCCTCTGCCTCCAATGGCCACCTGTAATCCCAGCAGACAGAAACAGGATCCAGGAACAAGGTGGCTCATTAGACTAGTCAGAACTTGCAAATTTCTGGGTTCAGTAAGAGACTCTGCTTTTTAGTAAACAAAAGGGAGAATGATGGAAGATGTGCAACATCAATTTTTGGCCTCGACACATGCACACATCAGAGTAGGTTCACCTGAACATACACACACATGCACCCACTCACATGTAAATGCACAACCATGTATACATGAATATATATATGTGTGTGTGTGTGTGTGTATATTGTGTGTTTTGTGTGTGTGTGTGTGTGTGTGCAGTACATGGGTGCCAGAATTTATATATCTATATTCATGAAGTTTAACTTACTAAGTAGAACACACTAAGGGAAAATAAATCACAAGAGTCTAGCTACTTAACAACAGGCTTATGGAACAAATATTTAATGAATGCCTGTCATGTCACCATTGGAGACACAGGGAGATGCTAGTCTTCCATGGAACATAAATTCTGATAGCAAAATGTGGAAATACAAGAGAGGTAATTTTAATTAGTGACAATAAAGAGAAAAATGGAGTAATATGGTAAAAGAAACAGGCTTAGAAGTAAGGACTGCCCCAGATTGGGTGGGGAGGGAGGAGATCTCTCAGGATACTACTTTTTATAGGATATCTAAATAGCAAGGAGTCAGCTGTAAAAGGCCTGACAGAACCAAGTACTGTGCCCATGCTTCTAATCCAGTCATTGGAAGGCAGTAGCAGGAAGATGACAGTGAGATAAAGGCCAGCCTGGGCTACAGAGTAAAGCCCTCTTTCAACCCCTGTCCGCATACTAGGTGAACGTGAGGAGAGAAAGCTCTATGGTCTAAGGATAAAGTCCATGTGCTCAGTAATGATTTGTTCCAACAGAATTAAAGACTAAATAAAGCATATTGATTGAAAAGAACTGCAGGCATTATTATGAAGCAGAGGCCATGGTGGTCAGAACGTGGCTTATTTTACTCAGAACAGTATAAAATGCTAAAGAGTTTATGTCTTGTCTCATTTGGATTAAAAACATATTATTAAAGGTGTGTGGGGGTGTGTGTGTGTATGTGTGTGTAGGTAGGTAGATCAGTCTCAGGTTTCTTTCTCTATTGTTCTCCATTTTATTTATTTATTTATTTATTTATTTATTTATTTATTTTGGAGACAGGGTCTTTTCCTGAACCTGGAGCTCACCAACTTGGCAAGAATAGCTAGCTAGTAGGCTCCAGGGATCTGTGTCTGCCTCCCCAGCACTGGGATTATGTATATATGTTGCCATACTCAGCTTTTTATGAGGGTGTTAGAGATCTGAGCTCAGGTCCTTATTCTTGTTTTAAAAAGCTAGAATCAAGAGCACTCATAAGATGATCCCTGCCCTGTGTTGCCAGACCCAGGCAGGCAGAGGACCCTCAAGGCAACCCTTCACCTTGTGCCTTGCACTCCTAGCGCCCTGAGATGACCCCAGCCTGATGCCATGGCACAGGTGGGTAATAGGACTCCTGAGACAATCCTGAGCCACTAAAATGAGCAAGTAAGTGGTAGAGAAGGAGAAGCAGAAGGATGTGGGCACAATGAAGAGAGGCAGAGCTGAGATTTGAGGGTAGTGAGGAACAGCCTGATGTGAGGAGCTGATGATGTCACTTTGCCACCTAAGGCCATGGTGAGGTCCAGGCCCATGCTGCCAGTGAGGGTCATGTCTGGGTATGTGGCCCTCCAGTAGGCCAGGTGGAAGTCCCTGGTCTGAGCTCACCCTAGTGGTGTGGGTGCAGGAGAACCGGCAGGCTGATCAGCTCAGCTACCACACAGACCCAGATTCAGGGCTTTGAGTTGACCCACCACAACATCTACCTCATCTATAAACTACTGGAGCACAGAAAGGGTCCAGTCCTGCAGATCCAAAGTCGTAAGATCTCCATGACACAAGGCAACTACAGGAGTCCCGGTGAGGATCCAGCATTGATAGTGTAGCAGAAGCCAGAGGCCTCAAACAAAACCAATGACTCATTGTAGTGAACATGTGCAAGTAAAGATGTGTAGACAAAAGGGTATGCTTTGGGACACACTGTGACACACTACAGCTTACACAACAAGATTTTTTTTCTTTTGGGAGGAAGGTTGGAAGGCAGATATGAAGGGATAGGGAGATGAGTGGGATTGGAGTGCATGATATAAAATTCGTAAAGACTCAATGAAAAGTTAAAAAAAAAAAAAGCCAGAATCTAGCTTAAGGCAAGGAAATTCATTTATACCTCAGGCCCTACTATACTAGGAACCAGCATTGTTACATTATTTCCATTAGTAAAATCTGATCTAATTAGATCTTCTTCCTCCTGGTGTAATTTCAAATTCTGTGACATCTTCCAGCACCATATTGACAAAGTCATCAAATCCTAGAAGTATACCAACAATTTCTTAATCAAATGTGAATAGTTGATCTTATACATTTGTCCACAAGCTCTAGCCATAAGACTTGAAGCAGGTTCATGGATGCAGTGGCTACCATGGTCATGCTTGATGTAGTTGCCTTTTTTTTTTTTTTAATAATCTTGTAAGATTGTACAGATTATGAACTGGATAGACATACTAGAAACCCCAACCTTTCCTTTGTTGATTGAGATCTCTCTTCACAGTGCTTTTAGTTTCATTTTAAAAGTGTCTCTACATTAAAAAAAAAAAAAAAGCCCAGTATATTTAATATTACATTAGATTAGGCTAGTCATACAAAGGGTTTACTTATAACAAATATTCAAAACTCATTCAAATATTGCAACAAAAGATGTCAATATGACCTGTCACAGCTGTCTCTAAGATAATGAAAAATGATTCCCTCCTGGGCTGACTGTGCTTGAGCACACTAACAGAAGAAGCAGAACTCCTTTTAGGTCACATTAGCCTCTTGAAAATAAATAGGCCCAAGTCTTTTATACTTTTTTTTTTTTTAAATCAACAATGTTTTTGACATCTTATATTTTGAAGAATGGAAGTGTCTCTCAGGTTTAAAATACATGTGGCCCTGGGAGTCTTCTTTAGAAACTGCATAAGTCTTTAAAGCGCATAGACAAAACAAGGTAGAGGTAGGCTTTTTAAAGTTCTTACTGTTTCTCTGTCAGAAACCTCTGTTCCTAGCTCACACTCCATTCCTAGCTTACTTGTGCTAAGTATTATGTTGTACCACATGGAATTGCCAACACAAACCTACTTGGGCATATAAATCAAGTTTCGTGGTTCAACTTAGTATCTTCATGATCTTATTCCTATCATTTTAAAACTGATGGATATACAGCTGACTCAGATAACATGTAATCAGAATGTATATATGTCTGTGTACATTGATTTATTTTTTAATTCTCTGGATGAGTAGATTAGATTGATGAAGGAATGCTTATGAAAGATTAAATAAAATAGCTACACAAGCTATGTGTTTTACATTTTTCAGAGATACTCTGTCTTAGCTCAGTGAATACCACACATCAACTATTGGCTTTTCTGTTTACTGTTAATGGCACCTGTCTATATCTGTCTTGAAAGAATTTTGATTATATGAGAAGTTAGCCCAAATTAATTATTGGCTAGCCCCAATTAATTAGCCCACTTGATACCCATGTTTCTAAAATGAAGGAAATTATAGCCAGTTTTTTTTTTCCTTTGGAAAAAAATGATATTTATACTGGCCAAAGCCTCATTTTTTTTTTTTTTTTTTTTTTTTTTAGATCTGGTATATGATGTAACAGGCTAGGAGTTTGGACCTATTACTGATTGTCATTAGATTACCCATCTAATGTGTGTACTTAATGTTCTTTGAAAGCCTGTCTTAGAGATCTGTCAGAAGAAACAATAAAAACCAGAAAAGTTGACTAATTAATGTAACTAGATAAATATTTTAATCGTTCAAGTATTTTTACTGGGTGGCTAATACCTTTGTTTCTAGACACTATGTTAGATGGTAAAGGGTTGGATGCAAAGAACAAATGCAAATTATGTTTAAGTCACTTTAAAATCTACTGCAGGTAGTGGGATGTTTATACATTATAAGAAGACAAGAAGAGGTGGTTCAATTGAAAACTGAACTGTGTAGACTTAATTTAAACATCAGTTTTACACAATAGTATTCATATGTTTCTCTTATCCATATCTACCTTCCACAGTTTGACCTTCTTAGAAATCATATGATATTTATTGATCCCTTTTCAACAAACCATCCTTTTTCAAAAGATGGTTAGTGATTTCAGGGTCTTATACTAGTTCTAGGAAGCATCACATCGTGGATGGCTAATAACTTATAACACTGCATCCAATAGTGCCGTTGAGAGGATATGCCGAAGTATAGTTTTTCTGTGTAATCCAGGAACGTCTTTCCTTACAGATCAGGATTTTGTAGAGTCAGCAGAAGAGTAATATGGTGGTGCATCAAGGCTTCTTCAGCTTCGAGTTGTCAGTGTAGTAGAGTTTGGTCATCTTGAGAAACTTAATTTTCTCATTAAAGAACTTGGATGATCATGTCTTAACATGTTTGAAGCTGTGAAGAATTTATTTTGGCTCAAGTTGTCTCTTGCAAACATTCTCAAAGTATGACCCTCAAATAGGTCTCTTCTTCCCAAGATTGTTTTCTGCTGAGCTTCTGCAGTAGTTGGTGTGAAGTACTGTAGAGTTCATGCAGCACCAGGTTACTTTGCTGATGAACACTTTGCCCATGGTGCTCACTATGAGTGAAATTAATTAGACTTCTGCCATCGCAGTCAATTTCTCTCCCAGCAGGTTGTGTGGTTAGAGCTTCTCAGAGCCGAGATTGAGTCTCTAGTTCTCCTAGGTGCTGGGTTGGATATTTATATGATAAGTGATTTCTTTTGTTTGGTTGTTTTGTTTTTTTTTTTTCTTCAAAGAAAGACTTGGTTATAAAACAAGTTAAACACAAAAAATGGAGAAAAATGCCCCAAGACCAAAGTAGTATTTCTTTTTAAAAAATTTTTTTATTTTAATTTTTAAAATAATAGAATAAAGTAGCCACTCAAACAAATACTTGCCCAACTCCAACAAAAATAGCATTTCTTTATTCCTGGTCATAATGGAGTAATATTCAGTGGAAAGAAACTAATGAATTATAGAATATCATTTGAAAAAAATATGTCTTTTTCCCTAGACTTTTAAACTTTGTACTTGTTGAAGCAATGGGTATTGAACTAGCAAATACTCTGCTACTCAGCTACACCCCCAGCCCTCTAAACTGTTAGATGAATTTGAAAGTTAAAAAAAACAACTTAAAAAAAACTTTAGATCAGTATTTTGTGGAGTGTAGCCTTCAACAAATGCCAAGTGAGCTGGGTTTTAAGCTCTTAACTCGAGTGTAAACTTCACTTCTTCATTGCTGAGTGCCCAGAAGTGGGAAAGCAGAAGCTTCACTCTAAGGCAGCAATGGTAGCTGGGATTTGTAAGTCTGCCTAAGCTATATTACTTGTTACTAGACAAAAGAGCTGTGAGACCAGGTCTTAGGACTTGAACAAGCAGGTAAACGCAGTGGTTTGAAAGATTAAATGAAACAGTATGCCATGTGTATAAGACACTTAACTTCATCCGTGATAGCAAATGATGCTTTAGTTATAAATGCTTCTAGGGTAGTGTATATGACCAGTGGAGCATTCAGTTACATTTATAAGTGTATTTATTCTGGATAGGTACAAATATATCATATTAATCCTGCCAATGCTATCTTAAACAAATGTTTGTGAGTTGAATTATTTCTGGATGATTTTGCTGTTATTAATATCATCTACCAGGATTTGAAGCAGACTGAAAAAATACTTGGGAGACATCTTAGTCAGTAAACATGCATGTAAACATAAAGGCCTGAGTTCTGATCCCCAGCACCCATGAAGAGCCATGGATGGTGGTAATGTCTTGTAATCTCAGCACTGTGGAGGCAGAGACAAGAGGATCCCTGGAGCTTAGGGATTCTGGACAGCTAGCGTAGCTGAATCTCTGAGTTCTAGTTTCAGGGAAAAATCCTGTCTCAAAAGATAAGGTGGAGAGCCATAGAAGAAGACACTTGACATCATCTGCCATGTGAGCGCGAACACACATGCACAAGATAAAAGCTCAGCCTGGTGGTGGTGGCTCACGCCTTTAACTTGGGAAGAAGAGGCAGGAGAGTTTCTGTGATTTCAAGGCCCGCCTTGTCTATAGTTCCTCTGCCCTCACATAGCAACTGTCATAACTCCAACTCCAAGGTTTTCTTCAGGCCCTCATGGGCTAGATACATATGTGCACACATATACATATAAGGCAAAATGTCTATTTACATAAAATAAAAAATCTTTAAGAGTAAAAACATGAGAGACAAAGTTGAAGTGTCTTTTATTCTTTCCTAACCTCATTTCTCCTGGTATTAACTTGCCATTTTTTGTTATTCTTGTTTTGCTTCTACAGAATGCCTTTATCTGTACCAATACTTATATTTGTAGAAATGATATACCACCCTGTGTTTGATGACCGTGGTATAATAGATCTAGTTATTTTAAATCCTAAAATAGTTTGGAAATAAGGCAGTTTACTTACCTGTTCTTAGTTTCTTTCTAGCTTTTTACTGTTACAGTGTCACATTGGTACTCCCTTCCATGCCTTGTGCATAAGTGCAGAATTTCTCTAGGTAGTGGTTCCCACAGTGGTTCTAGGACTAGCACAGCAGGATTACCAGGGACCTTGCTAGAAATACAGTCTCTTGGGCCCATCCCAAATTGCTGACTCAAAAGCTTGGGGGGGAGGTAGGATCAACATTCTGAAGAGGTAATTCTGTTGCCTTCTAAATTTGGCAATCCCTGCTGCAGTATGCATTCTGTTCAAAGTGAGAGTGCTAAGTTCTGTGGTATGTGTACTTTAAACTTTGCTAGATATGACCAAATTCCTACACACACAGTATATAATTCTTGATCTACTGTCTCGCCAACAGTGTGAGAGTTTCTATGTCTATCCTAATCTCTGCAACTTTGCATCCTTTGATTTTGTTTAAGAGACAAGGTCTCATTGTTTAGCAGTGGCTGGCCTATCACTTTCTATGTCGACCAAGTTAGCCTTGAACTCACAGAGATATGCTGCTTCTGACTCCCAAATGCTAGGATTCAGTTATATACTAGCATACCTGGCCTAACTTACATTTTTAATACTTTTGTTATATTTACTTTATTTTTGGGGATGTCATGCATATGCCACAGCACATATGTTGTCTGAGGACAATTTGTAGAGCTTGGTTCTTTCCTTCTACTTTGTGGATTCATTTGATGACAAGCACCTTTTTCTGCAGAGCCATTATGCTAGCCCATCACTTAAAATTTTTAAAATAATTTTGAGTTGGGCTGGAGAGATGGCTCAGCGGTTAAGAGCACTGACTGCTCTTCCAGAGGTCCTGAGTTCAAGTCCCAGCAACCACATGGTGGCTCACAACCATCTATAATGAGATCTGTGATAGTGTACTCATAATAAATAAATTAATTAATTAAAAAAATAATTTTGAGTTGGATTTTATTTGTTAGTGGTACATCCCATCAAAGTGTGTAGCAGCTATTTAAAAGGGGTCTGGGGCTATGAGAAAGGTATAAAGAGACTTGGAAATGTTTGTGTAGTGACTGAAATTTGATATTGTTGAAATGATTGATCTCCATAAGAACCTAAATTGAGAATTAAACTATGGGGAGTGATAATGACAAAGAAAGTCCAGTAAGAAAATTGAGGAAGATTACATGTGGTGGCACTTGCTTTTCATACCAATACTCTGAAGGCAGAGGGAGGTGAGAGAAGGAGAGAGGAGAGGAGAGGAGAGGAAAGGAAAGAGAAATTCAGATTGAGGAGTTATTAGCAGAGAAAGCAAGAAAGTGTAGAAAGTCAGGTGAAAATTTGACTTGATGTTGTAGAGAAAGGAACACATCTAAAGGAGGTGTAAAAACGCTGCCCTTTAAGAGAGCAGCTGGCAGGGGAGTAGAACAGAAGGCTGTTCTTAAGTTTGTAGGGAGGCACAGGAGACCAGGAAAATTGGGAGGTAGGGTACCAAGGTCACTTTCTTTTCTTTTCTTTTTTAGATTTACTTATTGCCAGGCAGTGGTGGCACAAGCCTTTAATCCCAGCACTTAGGAGGCAGAGGCAGGCGGATTTCTGAGTTCGAAGCCAGCCTGGTCTACACAGTGAGTTCCAGGACAGCCAGTGCTACACAGAGAAACCCTGTCTCAGGGGGGAAAAAAAGATTTATTTATTTTATGTATATGAGTACACTGTAACTGTACAGATGGTTGTGAGCCATGATGTGGTTGCTGGGAATTGAACTCAGTACCTCTGCTCACTCCGTGCCCCACTCGCTCCTGTTTGCTCTGGCACAAAGATTTATTTATTATATGTAAGTACACTGCAGCTATCTTCAGACACACCTGAAGAGGGAATCAGATCTCATTATAGATGGTTGTGAGCCACCATGTGGTTGCTGGGATTTGAACTTAGGACCTTTGGAAGAGCAGTCAGTGCTCCTAACCGCTGAACCAACTCTAGCCCACCAAGGTCATTCTAAATGTGAATTTCAAGAGCATTTGTGTCCTAAGAGCAGATTTTGGTGACAAGGAAGTATCTAGTATTAACCATGTTATCTGTTTGTCAAGCAGCCTTTTTAGAAATCTGCTTTAATATATCCTTTAAGTTTGTTTCGATTTGTTTTTCCAGACAGGGTTTCACTGTGTAGTCTTGGCTATGCTGAAATTCACCCTGTAGACCAGGCTGGCCTTGAACTCATAGAGATCTACCTACTTCTGCTTCCCGAATGCTGGGATTAAAGGTGTGCACCACCATATTCAGCTGGTTTGTCTCTTTTTGTTGTTGCTTTATTTTACTCTGTAGCGTATGTTGGCTTGATACTAGCTATATAGTCTAGGTTGGCCTGAAATTCAAAAGACCCAGCAGCCTCTGTTTCCAGAGTGTAGGATGAGAGGTGTGTGTGCCACCCTGCCCAGCTGGGTTTTTTAAGATGATGTTGAACATTATGCATAAGGGCAAGGCACAGTAATGGAATTTTATTTATTCAGTTCATTTATTTATTTGAGACAGGGTTTCATGTAGAACTGGCTTGCCTGGAACTTGCTGTGCAGGGCTCTGATTCACAGAGATCCACCTTAGTCTGCCTCCTGAGTGCTGGGATTAGAGGATTAGAGGTGTAAGCCACCATGCCTGGACAATAATATAATTTTGCCCAGGAGACTACATGGTCTTCTCTGAAGTTAATTTTTAAATCAGGATAGAATGTTTCAACAGGCCACAAATTTCCAGTCTCTTCGAAGATTAAACAAGACAGTAGAGGGAAAGGAGAGGTAGGATGGGCTGGAGGGACTAGAAGGAGGGGGTGGATTATATGAGAGCAGAATTAACATTAAAGTAATCAATTTTTTAAAGTCTAATAAGTTTTTAATTATTGGGTCTTACCAGGGTGAAGAAAAACCAGAAATCTTTGCCCCCTGACTTTGGAGACTCAGTTTAACCTTCAAACTGGCGATGTCAAGGGTTCCAAGTCCTCCACCTCCGGCAGAAATGTCGAGTGGTCCTGTTGCTGAGAGCTGGTGCTATACACAGGTAAGTTCAGGTTTCACTCCCGGGCAAAAGCACCACAATCACTTTCTAACTCTGAGTTTCCTGGTTTCTCTGGCAAGCAGCATAAGATGAAGACCTATTGACCTTGCTTTCTGACATAGAATCTGAATCCCCAAGGCTAGTGGTTTTCTATGGTAGTTGAAGGGGACTCTTTGGCTAGACCTTTATATCGTCCTTGATGGGGGTGTATTCTAAAGCTTGGAACAGGGTTTGAGATCCACAGCCCCAGGAATGGCATCAGCATCTCAGTTATGGGCTTGTTTGGGACCACAGAGCTTTAGACTTCCCCTACCCTGTTCATGTTTTGTTCTCATTGTTGCTGTTCTTTCTGGGACTTGGATTTTCTCACTTCCAACCAGTGTTTTTAGAAGTTGAAAAGTTATAAACCAGAAGGTCACTGAGATTTCTTTAATTTCTTTTAATGAACTGATGTCTTCCTGTGGGGATAAGGGAAGGATACTTGTCTGATTTTCAGCCTGTTTTTCCTAGGTTGCCCACACATCCTATTTAATTCCTTCCTAATTTTATATCAACAGATCAAGGTAGTGAAGTTCTCCTATATGTGGACCATCAATAACTTTAGTTTTTGCCGGGAGGAAATGGGTGAAGTCATAAAAAGTTCAACTTTTTCATCAGGAGCCAATGATAAACTGAAATGGTGAGGAAAAACACCTCTAGGTGTAAACTTTTTCTATAAGTTACCTGTTTTGCTTGGTTTGAATAGGATATGGACAGAATGTAATTTCTTACAGGCAGGGATCTTACTTTCTTATTCCCATTGCCTAGAATAGTTGCAGATACAGTAGTACTCACAAATAAATGGTTGAAATAATTTTATGAGTTTAATATAATTTAGCAATCTCAAGTTGTATAGGATAATGTAAATGAATAAAGAGGGCCGGTGTAACCTGAAGATCCGAGTTTGATTCCTGGGGCCCACATCATGCGAGGAAAAGAACAGATTTCTGTAAGTTGTCCTTTGATCTCCACACTTGAGCCATGGCACCTATGGACATACTCATGGACACACTTATGGACACACAAAAGAAGTAATAACTATAATTTGAATCTTTTTTTTTTGTTTTGTTTTCTTTTGTTTTTCGAGACAGGGTTTCTCTGTGTAGCCCTGGCTGTCCTGGAACTCACTCTGTAGACCAGGCTGGCCTCAAACTCAGAAATCCGCCTGCCTCTGCCTCCCAAGTGCTGGCATTAAAGGCGTACACCACCACTGCCCGGCCATAATTTGAATTTTTAAAAGGACTGCTAAAGGGCTGGACCTGTAGCTCAGCAGTAGAGTACTCACCTAGCATGTGTGAGGATCTGGGTTTAGTTCTTGGCTCTGCAGTAAGTATATGAAGGACTGGTAGCCATCCAGCTATAGCTAACCAGGGCTATGTATGGAGAAGGGCCTACTACCATCAAGTTTTCTGTTTTTTTTTTTCCAAGAAAAGCAAAAAATCTAATTTTTGTGACTTTTTGTTCGTTTTGAGATGTGGTCTCACTATAGTGTTAGCTGGCCAGAAACTCAACATGTAAACCAGATTCTGCCTCTGCTCCAGGAGCGCTAAGTTAAAGGTGTGTGTCATTGCATCTGGCAATACATCTAAGGTTTTTTAACTTAAAATCTTTTTTTTTTTAGATTTATTTATTATTATAAATGAGTACACTGTAGCTGTCTTCAGACAACCAGAAAGGGCGTCTGATCAGATTTCATTACCGGTGGTTGCTGGGATTTGAACTCATGACCTTCAGAAGAAAGTCAGTGCTCTTACCCACTGAGCCATCTCACCAGCCCTTTAACTTAAAATCTTGACTGGGATTTTCTGCACACATATAAAGATTTAGATTCCATCCTCAGAACTCATAAATGGGGTGTGGTGGTAGATACTTGAAATCCTACCGCTTAGAGGCAGAGGTTTTCTGGCTCTCATGAGTTCAAGGGTAGGCTGTGTATGCTGGTGCACGCCTTTCATCCCCATACTGGAGAGGTAGAGTTGTGGGGGGACAGGTGGATCTCTGGATTCAAGGACAACCTGGTCTGTATAGCAAGTTCCACGGTTACATAAGGAGACTCTTTCTCAAAAAGGAGAACAGGGCAGTGGTTCAAGGTCATCTTTACTATATAGGGAGTTTGAGGCCAGCCTTGACCACATAAGATTCTGTCTCAAATAATAATAATAGCTTACTTTTAAACAATAAAGCAGATTTCTTTGGCTTTGTAACTGGCAGGGTAGAGATAAGCATCTTCCAGGAGACACGTTATTACACTGCAGATCTCATTTTCATGGTATTAAATGTCTTAAATGTAGCTTCCCTATACTTGAAGTAACAATGGGTATATCTACCATGTGCCAACAAAGCTTTGTGCTTTCTCTGAATTAGTCAAATGTGTTCATGCACTGAATGGGTTAAGTCTGGGATCCCTGAACTAGTGCCTATTGCCAGGTGAATATGATCTGGGATCAACCTTCTGAACCAAGTATCATCTTGAGGTATTAGGAGCAGGTGGTTGAGGCTACCTACCACCATCTGTCCCCAGCAAAGATCAAAACATTTTGCCTCTGATAATCTACTGAAGAGTTTATTAATTTAATATTTGTTGACTTTGTACATTAAGTGGCAGACTACTTACTGAGTGAAATGTTTGTTCTAGGCATATATTTAAACCTCTCTAGCATCTTGTACAGTGATATATATAGCATCTGTACTCCCTAGAGAGGCACTGGGTTAGACCACCTGTTTGAGAGGAATGACACAACCTTGGCAAGGCCTGAAGATACATGTGAATTGTGTTCTGTGGTGGGAAAGCAGTGCCTGAACTACATGCATTTCAGCTAATGACATTTACAACTTAACTCAGTTGAACCTATTAAGTTCTGTGTCTAAATTCTGTTTTGAATCATCCTTAACAGATTGGCATCTCAGACTCTTATTTAGAAGCCAAGCTTGGAACATTCCCCTGTAGAATAAGATTTACTTTTATCTGCTTCTTCCACAATGCCTCTGTTATTTTAAATCTTAAAATATAATTGCTGGGGGTTAGAAGTATGGCTCAGCAGGTAAGAAAACTTGCTTTTTTTGAAAAGGATCTGAGTTTAGTTCCTGGCACACATATTAGATGGCTTATAACTCCCTGACTTCAGATCTGGAGGAATCCCATGTCTTTGCCTCCACAGATGTGTGTCATGCACACACACACACACACACACACACACACACACACACACACACAAATATCTACAAAGATGTGTATCAGCCAAGCATGGTAACACATGTCTTTAATCCCAACAGTTGGGAAGCAGAAGCAGGTAGATCTTTGTGAGTTCAAAGCCAGCCTGGTGTACACAGCGAGTTCTAGGAGAGCCAAGGTTATTTCCGCAGAGAAACTTTGCCTTAAACAAACAGAGTATATATTATGTGCATACTTCTTCAGAATACATTTTTCCCCCACAGTGTTACTAAAAGGCTCTTTGACTTTGAAGAAAAATTATTCCTCCATGAAAAACTAAGGGCTACCTTTTTCTGAGTTTGAAGAATGAAAAACAGACTCGTCTGAAATACTCTAAATATTTTAGGGTGAGACAGGTTAATGATTTGGCAATTATTAAAGAAATGGCAGAGATGTAAGGGGTGTGAATGTTTGTGATTCTTACCTGTTTTTTAAAAGTTGATCCAAATTGGTGTAGAAAAGTTGTTTTCAAGTTTCTATTGACTCAGTCTCCTGGTGAGGGGCTTAGAGTTTAAAAAAGCAAAACCTAACAATAGAAACGAATCTTCCCTTCTGGACTCTGATGCTCGTGCTAGGCTGCAGGAGCCCTAAGGGTTCTTTTGATGCACATTTCTTTCTGTGATGAGCAGGTGTTTGCGAGTAAACCCGAAAGGGCTAGACGAAGAAAGCAAAGATTACCTGTCACTTTACCTGTTGTTGGTCAGCTGTCCAAAGAGTGAAGTTCGGGCAAAGTTCAAGTTCTCCATCCTGAATGCCAAGGGAGAAGAAACCAAAGCTATGGGTAAATGTTCTCTACGTTCACATCAGTCCGGACATACACTGATACTTGTAGATTTGGGCTGGTCTTTGTGTAACTAAATATGACTTTCTTTTCTATCCCAGAGAGTCAGCGAGCTTATAGGTTCGTGCAAGGCAAAGACTGGGGATTCAAAAAATTCATCCGTAGAGATTTTCTCTTGGACGAGGCCAATGGGCTTCTCCCTGATGACAAGCTCACCCTCTTCTGCGAGGTGAGTCCTTTTGTCCTGCTTTGAGACTGGCAATTCCCTGACGTGATGTGTATTGGTAGACTTAATTGTATTGTGTCAAGGATGTGGAATGAGAAAAATCCCCAAGGGGAGTGGTTCAGTACAAATGTTATTTATGTGACTGATTGAACTGCCTTATGATTTCAAGGTTGCCGGGCACCTGAGCTCTCCCCTTGTTACTGTTCATAAGAACAAAGATTGTATCTGGCAGTTTTGAGTTGCTTGAGTTAGGATCCTTACTTTTTTTTTTTTTTTTTTTTTTTTTTTTTTTTTTTTTTTGGAACTGTGGGGTTTTTCTCATAGTATTTGGAAGGTCTGATACTTGAAGCTGAGCAGTGGCCAACAACTGCAACTACATTTGTGTATCTGTTGCTTAAACTTCCTGGCTCCTTTTTAAGTGGCAAGCCCAGGTGTGCTTAACTGTTGCTTGCTCTCCATTTTTGCTGTTTGTACTTGGTGGCTATTTGCAGGAGTTTAGCTTGTCTTGCTGGAGTCATACAAAATTGGAAGGTGAATGGCTACTTTTTCTAGGTGAAAGCTGTGGAAACTTGAAGCTTAATGGGAAGAGCTAGCTGTTATCAGATTGAGAGGTCAGTCTCTCACCAGAGGCCTAAGAGCCTTTAGAGAAGCTTAGAAAAATTCCTTGACCCAAGATCTAATCGAAAGGGGATTAATATAGGTACTGAATATTGCAATGAACCATTTTATGCCATTTTCCATACAATTAGAAATACAACTTGGGTAAATAAGTAAAAGTTCTATCCCGTAAACTAAAATATTAGTGTCCCTGTATATCTCATAGGTAGGGAGCTGCTTCCTGAGAGCGAAGCAAATAACCATTGTACTTTGAGGAGGCAGAGTGCAGGCCAAGAGTCCCAACTGCCAGCGAGCTTATGACATAACAGGCTTGCATTGTGAGTTAATGACCTTTTTAAAGGCATATCACCTGTGTAGTCCAGGAATTTGTTCCTTAAGAATCGTGCCCTTTTGTGTGATGCATGGCCAGCAGTAACAGGCTTCTGGATGGTGACAAATACTGCTAACAATTAGAAAGCTTTGCACACTGAAAGGTAAAATTTGGTTTGCTAATAGTCATTCCTCTCCATTTTAATTGCAGAGTAACTTAATGAGGTGGTGGAGTATCAGTATCTATATAAGTATATGAAATGTGGCAGTTATTTTATGTTTATTGAACTTGAAATGTGAGTCTTATTAGCTGCAAGTCACATTCACTTAGCTCAGTAGAACAATGAGAATAACTATATGGCTTTGTTTGAGGTTAGGTATTGTATAAACAGCAGCAGTTTCAATCTTTGCCTGTTGCCTATCCTAGGGATTTGTGGGGTTTTTCTTTGATTGATTGATTGTTTAAAGGAGGTTTCTCTGTAGCCCAGGATGAACTCAAGCTCTCTTAGGCTCCTCAGTGCTGAAGACTCAAGCTCACTGCTATCTTACCTTCCTGCTTAGGCTCCCCAATGCTGAAGACTTGTGTTTCAAGAAAAATTCAAGATAGTGGAAAATTCTAATTTTATTGGAAGTCAAAGTTAGTCTTCAAGCTTCTCTGAAGTGAATCTTCTCTAAATATTACTTCTGGCATTCTGGGCAATGAGGTGCCTTATATTTGCAGGTCTGCAGTGGGTCCATGATTTTCTCATGTGCCTCTTCCTCTTTCCCCATACTGTTCCAGCTGCTCCAACCCCTGGATTGTCATCGTGACTTGGAAACTGTTTGACCTGCCCTTACTTGCTTACTCTTATCCTATGGTTAGGTCTGAGGCTGAGTTCCAGCATTCTCTCTTCACTTCCCCATATGAAATTCTCTTAGGAGAAATCCTGTGGTTAAGTTTAGATTTGCCTTACTGACTTAGAAGGGAAGTGAGATGACACATTGGAGATGAGGAGATGTTGAACAGGGAAACGTCTGCTGAGTTCTGCTGATGCCGTGCTTTCTCGCCATAGAACCAGGTGTGCCATCTGTTCCGCTCACACTTCCCAGTTGGCCACAGGTGCCGAGTGTTGCTTCTCGTACTTGGTCGTGTGCCTAGCGAGACTCATTCCTGTTCCAAGGCTCTCTGTGGACTTAGTAGCATTCAACACTGCAAGACGGTTGCGTGGGGGTGTGTATTGGATGTGTGGGTTTTTAAAATGTCTGCAATTCATCCAAGTTCTTAGCACTTTTCACAGCTAAACCATTTTCCATAGTCCTGTTCCTTTGACCTGTTTTCCCCTGTATCAGGGAATATTTATAAGCAAGTTTATTTTAATTCATGTTTATATTTTATTTTCTATTTTAATTATTTCCTAATTATTTAGAGGCTTTTATGAAAGGATAGCCACATGGAAATTTACTTGCAAATACCCACTATACTGCAGTGCTCCCTCAGTCTGTACCCAGATAGTTCTGTGCTATTCCTGATGTGCACTAAGTGCTGCTGCTTCAAAGATTCTTGGTGTACCCATCAGTCATAGGGAATCCTAAAGTTAAAGACTGAAAGCCACACATGTGCGCATTTGGCCTTTATCTCAGTGATATTACTGCGACTGAATGTTTAAATTAGATTGCAAACTGAATGTACCAGGTGGGTGGTCTTGTTTGTAATGTGCCACACAGAGTTCACTTTTAGATCTCCGTGATTTTTGTCTATTAGGAAATATGGCGATTCTTCCAAGTTGATTTTGTTTAATTAGCATACTTTTTAGAACTCCATTAGATCTGTTTTCATCATTTCTTGTTATACAGAGAGAAGTAGTGCCTCGGGAGGTCAGGTAATTTTTCCTAACGTTGTACAGCAAATTAATGTCAAGGCCATGTCAGCTCTCCATTCCCACTTCCTGTCTGCTGTACTGTGCTCAGTGGAGCTGAATGCCATTCACTCAAAAGAGCAAGGGCTCTCCCAAATTTTAACAGAGAGTATTTACTTTGGTAACGAAAGGACATAAAAAGCATGTTTAAATTATATTTTTAATTTTCTCCTTAATAATTTGGGCCATAGAACACTTTCATAAAAATTTTCAGCTTCTTTTAACCCTTCCTAGTTACATTAAGAACAAATACTTGTTAGCAATGAAGGTGCATGCATTTCCCCTTCATTGTCCACTTTGTAAGGTGGTAGTTAAGGTGAAATAGGAAACACCATATGAAATACCACTTATAAAATATCTCATGCTTCTAAAACATAATTTTCATTCTCACGCATAGAATATTCCTTTGGTTGCCTAAGAATTTATATTTTTATCTAATTTTACATAAATATGTCTATTCCTTTTTTCCTTTTTTGTTAGTGAATTGTTGGTATGCATTAGTTACATATATGAAACAACCAATTTGTTCTTGATCTACGAAGATTGTTAGCTTGATATGCAGCATCTTTGTAGGTTATAAACTATGTTGATAGTAAATACACGTCCACACTTGAGGTTAACCTGTGTGTGCTGTTCCCTAAGCAACACATTCTCCAGATTTACTTGGTTTTGAGCTTTGTAAAATTCATAAGACATGGACTATTATCACTTAGACTTGCATATATATATATGTATATGTATATACATATATATATATATAAAACATTGTTTCTAAGATGTATACTTTGTATATGACCACAGTTTATTTTTAGTCTAGGGGAAAGTGTTTTATGTTTGTACTGTTTGTTCTCTTACTGATTAACATTGAGGTTGTTACAAGTGTTGCTTTGAATGATGTGCTACACTATAAATATGTGTGTGTGGTGTTTCCTTATTTTTTCAATTTTTAAAATGTTGTTCAATTTTTTTAATGTATTCAAGTACATTGCAGCTGCCTTCAGACACACCAGAAGAGGGCATCAGATCCCATTACAGATGGTTGTGAGCCACCATGTGGTTGCTGGGAATTGAACTCAGGACCTCTGGAAGAGCAGCCAGTGCTCTTAATGCTAAGCCATCTCTCCAGCCCCTATTCTTTCCATTTTTAATTATTATATAGGTACTAAAGTATTTTTCATGGATTTTCCTTTTTATGGAGATGAGTGTACAAGATTTGACAGTCCTTAGTTGTTAAGAGGTACTGAATGTTTCTATGGATTTTCCTCTTATGTGGATGAATATACAAAACTCAACAGCCCTTAGTCATTCATGAAATTTCCTTTAAAATTTTTTATTTTAAATTTCCTTTTTTACAAAAGAGAAGTTGAACCCAGGCATGGTAGCCCATGCCTTTAAGCCCATACTCAGCAAACATAGTCAGGATCTCTGAATTTGAGGCCAGAGTGTTCTACAGAGTGAGTTTCAAGACAGCCAGGGCTACACAGAGAAACCCTGTCTTGAAATAAACAAACAAGCAAACAAAAAACAAAAACAAAAACAACCCAGAGCTGGACAGGAAAGAAAAGTTGACTTTAAAAGTGAGACCCAGCCAGGTGGTGGTGGCACATACCTTTAATCCCCGCACTTGGGAGGCAGAGGCAGGCAGATTTCTGAGTTTGAGACCAGCCGGGGCTACACAGAGAAAACCCTGTCTCAAAAAAAAAAAAAAAAAAAAAAAAAAAAAAAAAAAGTGAGATCCTGGCCTGGAGAGCTGGCTCAGCAGTTAAGAGCACTGACTGCTCTTTTGTAAGTCCTGAGTTCAATTCCCAGCTACCACAGGGTGGCTCACAACCATCTGTAATGGGATCTGATGCCCTCTTCTGTAAACATTTGCAATGTACTCATTCGTAAGTAAGTAAATAAATAAATAAATAAATAAATATGAGACCTTTGGGGCTGGAGATGTGGCTCAGATAGTTGAGAGAGAGCACTGACTGCTCTTCCAGAGGTCCTAAGTTTAGTTCCCAGCAACCACATGGTTTCATAAACATCTATAATGAGATCTGGTGCCCTCTTCTGGCTTACAGGCATATATGCAGGCAGAACACTACGTAATAAATAAATAAATCTTTTTTTTTTTTTTAAACAAAGTGAGACCCTCCTCAGCCTGAAGCTTGGGAGATGATACAGCCTTCCTGAGACATTTTCATGCATTCATTTATAAGACAGCATAAATGTCACAGTCCTGTCATCCTCACAGCTGCAGTTCTGAATGAGTCTCCATAGTCAACTTTATAGGCATAAAAACATCTTTCGTTTTTCTCAAAATGGTCTCATTTTAGCATCATCATTTGCAGAGGAAAACAAGCCCTCTCTAAGTTAAAAGTTTGGGCTCTGAAGGCTCATTTGTGAGTGCCATTTAAAATTTATTTTTAATTAAGCGAATTTAATGTTGGTAAGAGGTGCCAGACATTCAGAGCTCTGGAGAATCCAAGCATCCATATATCTACAGAACAAGCCTGACTCAAACCATAAAGGTGCATTCTCCTTCCTGCTGTGTTCCTGTCTGTGTCCAGAGAGAAGAATTGCCCTCCTGAGAGGTGTTGTAGACTTTGGGCCCCACTCATTACCAAGCATGTATCTAGCCAGCAGAAGGTCCACTGGTAACCATAGTTCATTTGAAACTCGACTTAGCTTTTGCCAATTCATTTTACCCAGTCTACTCAATTGCTATTAAGTGTTAATGATCTTGGGCTCCTGTCAGCCTGGTTTAATTCAAACTAGAAACATAGTGCCAAAAGCTTTCTCTAGTCCCTCCATTGGCCATCCCTGGGGATTCCTGCCTTTCCCTATGAGGAAGCTGGAGTTAATTGGTCTTTTCCTTTTTTTTTTTTTTAAATCAGTATTTAGAACTATAACTGGGAACAGACAACTTTCACTTTTAGTGTTAATATTATATCAAAGAAATGAGAGTGCCAATATGAGAAAATGATTGAACCAAATTAGAAATCTTACAAAGGACAAAAGAGGATCTCTGTGGGGTGGTTTGTGCTGGGTTCTGGGTTATTAAAATATTGTTATAAACTGTCTCTGATAAATGTGCTCTAATGCTGAGCACATTCATAATTGATTAACTTGACTCCTTCCTTGTGCAAGATCATAACAGCTTGTTTTAAAGAAATGAGTAAGTTTCTTGACCTGGTAGTAAATATCTCACTCGTACAAGAAGGTATTATAGGTCATTTGGATCAAGCATTAACTTTGCCTCTGGGTTTATGACTGCAGCTAAAGGATGACTTGCATCTTGAAGGTCAAAAGAAATCTGGGTCATCAAGGATGTTCTTAAACTGTCTTTCTCATCAGACTCTTAGCAGTAGAAGAGCAGGGAGTTGATTCTCAGGGCTTGAGTTCTGCTGAGGCTTAACTTTCCTAACATGTTATGTGGTTGTAGGAGAGAAAGCAGTGTTGTTGAGTGCTTGGCTGCTTATTTTTTGTTTGATGGCTAGCATATTTTATAATGTTAATGTGGCTTCTAAATCCTTGTGATTGGTATCCTAACATCTGACTTTCACAAACTCCTCTATAAATTTAGCTTGGTTTATATCTAGGTTGAATTAATTCAACTAGTTGAAACATGCTACTGAAGCCAGAATGGGAAATTGGAGTTTTTCATACAATTGGCTTTGCCGTTCTGTTCCAGGAGTATAAATGCATGTGTAAGCTGAAATTAGTCATCTTGAGTGTCATTGTCACAGATGATGGAGTTCAGGTGTAAAACTTAAAGCATATTTACCCAGTTATCCCTACTGGAAGGCCTTTCTAGCTCAGTCCTTATGGGAATTGGGTCATCATGTTCATTAATCAAACGTCTTTGAGAAATGCCAGTTACTTACCCAGCTCTATAGAAACTATACTTTATCTGTGTTTCCAGACTTAACTAAAGTAAGGGAAATGCTTTTGGACTTAAGTTACTAGGTTTCTTTAGAGAGTTATATGATGACCTCTATAGCAACTTTCATGTAAGCTTTCTTTTAAGGTGGAATAAGGGAATACTTGATATTTAGCATTTGTTCCTGTCAGTTTTCCTTGGGGGCTATTCTTAGGTTTGCAAAGGTATGGGACTTATTGGAAACTGTAAGAGAACTTATGCTTTGAGGCTGTCATTGTCCTAAGGTGTGGTATGAAATAGATGTGTTTGTAATAAATTGGGAAACAGTTGAGACAAAGGAGAAAGTTTTGATTTCTGGAGGTAATTTCAAGAAAATGTGATATCTAAATATCTGTAGCACTAAGGTGGAAGTCCTCTCTCCACCTGCTGGTAACAAAGCTTTGTTTCTGTCTCTTTACATTTCACAGGTGAGTGTAGTACAAGACTCTGTCAATATTTCTGGGCAGAATACTATGAACATGGTAAAGGTTCCTGAATGCCGGTTGGCTGATGAGTTAGGAGGGCTGTGGGAGAACTCTCGATTCACAGACTGCTGCTTGTGTGTGGCTGGCCAAGAATTCCAGGCTCACAAGGCTATCTTAGCAGGTTGGTGTTTATTCATGATTCACTTTATAATTTTGATTCAATAGGAAGAATAGTGGCTACCAAATTGCCCTTTGGAACAACTTCAACTTATGAACTCCGAACCTAAATACATTTTTAAATTTTATTTTCATTTTGGTGTTTTGAGATAGGGTCTCAGTTTATAGCTTAGATGGACTGAGAACTTATTGTTAGCCCAGACTATCCTCAAACTTCAATCCTCAGTCCTACCCCACTTCCTGCCCCCACTGCTGGAGTAGTAGGTATACACCACCAAACCTGAACTGTGTTTTATATTCTAAAGACAGTTCTCATAACCAAAAGTGCTACTCTTCATAAAATGGTATTTCTGGTTTGTCTCAGGTAGACTTGGGTACTATTTTAAAAGTATAAATGGTAGTCTTACAAAGGTACTATATATCTTTGCACTGGGAAAGTAGCTCTTGGAGTACATAAGAGCAAGTGGTAGCTCCTAGCTGCGCTTTGGATGCGATAGAGAGGATTCTGTTCTAGGGACTAAGGACTGTGAGGCTGAGACCTAGGCCTCTCAGATGGTTAAGCCATCCCTTCACTATAAACACACAAGAAGAATGAGGTTGTGCTACTGACCCAGAGGATCAGCCCTTGTTCTGTCAGGTTCTTGGCCTTTCAAACCAGAAAAACTCACCCTGAGGAAGAACTGAAAGAGGACTGACTTTACCTTATAGAAAAGTGGAGCCATAGCCACACACTACTCTGCAGACCATAGAGCATGTAATAGTATCGAGTGACTCTCCAAGTAACAGATGTTTTCCCAAGACTCCTCTGCTGATGTCTCAGCTCCATCATTCTAAAGTACACACTTAAGATGAGCTCAGCCTGTCTCATGTGACAACTTTCTGTTCTCTGCCTCAGCTAGGTATTGTTGTCAGAGCTGAAGGAAAGGGGTCACTTAGGCTAATATCTACCTGGATAGTGAAACCCTTAACATGCTTGCTTCCTTCAGTCCCTCCTCCCTTTTAGTGTTTGTTTCTTGCTTATGTCTGCGGAACAGATGTGTATTTGTGCATGTCTGTGCAAGTTCATGTACTTTGTGTATATATGCAGAGGCCAGAGGTTAAATGTCTTCTTTTGTCACTCTCTACCTTACTTTTTGAGATAGGGTCTCAGTGACATAAAGCTCACTGTTTATACTGGACTGACTGGCAGATGAGGCCCAGGGATCCACTGTGTCTCTCCCATGTCCTCACTTAGTGCTGGAGTTATGGATATATACCTGGTTTTTAAGTGGATGGTAGGGATCTGAACAGAGGTCCTCATGCTTGTACAGCAAGCAGTTTATCCACTAAGCCATCTCCTCAGCTCTCCACCCCCCCCCCATGTGTCTTTCTGTACATGTAGTAAGCTTCCTCCCCCCAACCCCCAACAGTAGATATTTCAAACTTCAGCCTTCCCTCTAACCTGTCCAACTCCTAAAGGATCCCCTTGCCTTCCAAAAGACCTTTTGTAGGAACACCCTTGATGCTTCCTGTTCTGTCACCTGCCATCTCACTCATCCGCAGAATCCATTGTTTTGTATACTTCTGCTCTCTGCACTTGCCCTGCCTTCCCAGACCTTCGTACCGTCAGTGTGTGCTCCCTTTCCCCCCACAGACTCTGAGCTAGCACATTCACTCCCTACTTCCTTCCCCACAATGTCCTCAGTTCACCTCTTGCCAGAAAAGCAATTTTCCAAAGTTAGATGAATGACCTGCTAGCTTCTAAGTTTGAGAGGCTCAATCATGTGCTAGTTGACTCCATGCTCCAGTTTTTCCTGGTTCTTCAACTATCTTGTTCTTTCCCTTTATGGCTCAGAAAATCGAACCCTAGGCCCCATGTATGCTTGGCAAGCACTCCATCTCTGAGCTGTATCTCCTGCTTGCTCCAGCTATTTCTACTGTGTGGCTTCCCTCCCTCTCCCTCACCTGTCCCTTCAGACATCAGCCAGCCCTAAGGGTCTGCTTCAGTGTTCCCTTTGTTCTCTCTGGTGATTCTGTTCCCATTGCATCAGCTGCATTCTGTCTACTGATGACTTTCTAAGCCCTGCCTGCTGCTGTGCACCCTCCCATATTGAAGTACCATCTCGTAAGTACCATAGAGCCTATAACTCTTCTGAGATAAGAACACAGAGATAACCTGAAATAGATTAAAACACTGAGGTTCACATTTAAAATCTGAAAAAGTGAGGAGAAATTTCTGCTACATAATCCAGGCTGACCTCACGTGCAGAATTCTCCTGCCTTACAGGTGTATACTACTACTATGCCTGGTTA
>NW_022196911.1:91350519-91356030 GCF_008632895.1 Mastomys coucha
GGTCTACAGAGTGAGTCCAGGACAGCCAGGGCTACACAGAGAAACCCTGTCTCAAAAAAAAAAGAATTGACCTATTAAAAAAGAAAGAAAGAAAAGAAAGGGGCTCAGAGGGTTAAATGATTTTTCCAAGAAAATGGTTAGAAAATGACAGGGCTAAATGAGTTCTTTCTGACATAAACTACAGGCCCAAAGCTCCAGGTCTCTCCCATCTTCCAACACTCTCCACCTGTCCTTACACTCCTTGGTAGTAGGTTGGGAGTTTCAACTGTGACTCCAACCCCTGATTTACTCAGCAACATGAAAATTTTTATTTTTATTACTTTTCATGGTTGAAAGTAAGCTCTGTATATGTGTGTGTGTGTGTGTGTGTGTGTGTGTGTGTGTGTGTGTGTTTCATGGGTGTTTATAGAGTGTACATAGGCTCTGTTTCTTGATTTTTTTTTTCTTAATTTCCATTTTTAAAAGGAAAAACTGAATTTTCCATAATGAAAGAAATTAAATGCTAAGAAAGAAGGTTTTACCAAATAGAGGGAGCTTTGAAGGGCCATAAACTATTATCCTTGATCTAAGGCTTTTATAGCCTTTTGGGAATAATACCAACTTCATTGAGAACACATAGCTAGATGAAGAGACATCTTACCAAAACTGTTCATCACCAAGCTAGCACGCGCCATTGAGCCCGCTCTTGACCTTCCTGCTGTATGGTGTCTATAGAGGTGCCCTTGTTCCAGCTATTAGAACACCTGCTTAGACAGTGGAATGCCTTCCTTCCATTGGAATTTTAGCCTATACAAGTAGTCCATGTACCACTGTTTCTGTAAAATGTAGATGATTAAAATAGAACCAATGAAATGTTTTGAAAGCATCATTCTGATGTGATTTGAGTCCAAGACAGGAAGAGCAAAGATCTTCATTATTACTGGGGCAACTGAGCAATTCTTGTGTGATAACCTCATTGTTTCCCTCTCATGTTGTAGCTCGGTCTCCAGTTTTCAGTGCCATGTTTGAACATGAAATGGAAGAGAGCAAAAAGGTGTGTATCAGGATGCACATGCATCTTTTTAACCCAGTGATTAAAATCAGACCTTTTCCAGTCTAGCAGACTTGCTTTCCTAATTACCTTTCTCTTGCTGTGTTATTAAAATACAGTTTCTTGAATAGACACCTCCTGAGAGCAGAGAGGTGATCTGAAATGTCCCAGGTGACGTGGACTTACCTGCTCATCAGGTCATCTCAACAGCTTGGATTAAAGATACTAGAAAGTCTAGAGATTTTAAAAAGCAAAAAACAAAAACAAATCACACCTTTTTAGTACTTTTGTTGCTACTGTGTTTGAGAAAATAAAGGTAGTATACAGTGGTAGGAGTAAGCAATCACAAGGGGCATGGGGAAAGGGGAGGCATTTTCTACCCATGGTTTTAGGTTTAATTCATACAAGCTTCTTTCCTCACCAGAACTTAAAATCAGGAATATAGTTTAGGAATTGTTCTGTTACGATGATTCTCAATTTTGGCTTTTCTGGCATAGAATCGGGTTGAAATTAATGATGTAGAACCTGAAGTTTTTAAGGAAATGATGTGCTTCATCTATACGGGGAAGGCACCAAACCTTGACAAAATGGCTGATGATTTGCTGGCAGCTGCTGATAAGGTAAGATAAGAACTGGGAGATAGTCATAAGATCAGGTCTTACTGTGACCTCTTCAGTTTTGTGAAAGGGCTTATGTGTTAGTATTGTGGGTGAAGGGAACATACATGAATCTAATTTAGGCAAGACAATCTTACATATTGTAACCTTTTGGTCAAAACCTCCTGCTCAACATGGCACTTTCAGGGTCACCTTAACTATGGAAAAGAAGGATATGTTTGATATTCACCCCTCTTACCTGAAATTTAACCCTGTCAAGAATTAAATAAGTAAATCAATGTGATTTTTTTAATTTAATTTTATTTTTTCTGGTTTTTTGTTTTGTTTTGTTTTGTTTTTAGACAGGGTTTCTCTGTGTAACCCTGGTTTCCCTGAACTTTCAGTGCAGACCAAGCTGGCCTTGAACTCATCAGTCTGCCTACTTCTGCCCCTCAGGGTTTGTACACCATCACCACCTGGCATTTGAGTTGTTATGTGGATGCCTGGAATTGAGCCCAAGTCCTTAAGAAGAGCAGCCAGTGTTCTTAATCACTAAGCCATCTTCTCAGCTCCAAATAAATGTAGTTTTGAGAGGGAAAATAGCCAGGTGGTTGGTGGTACACACTTTAATCCCAGGACTCAGGAGGCAGAAGCAGGTGGATCTTTGTGACTTGGAGGACAGCCTGGTGTATAGAGCTAGTTCCAAGGCAGTGAAGGCTACTCAGAAACACAGACACACATGGGTGGGGGTAGGGGAGGGACTGTGGAGAAGGAGAGAGACCTTTATGTGCATCTTGGCTCCCATTTCACTACAGGAGTCCTCAGAAGCTAGAGCATCTTCATGTGTATTGGAAATTTTGTTTTCTTCTTTCTTCCCTCCTCCTTGAGACAGTCTCTCTATGTAGCTCTGGCTGTCCTGGAATTCACTCTGTAGACCAGGCTGGCCTCTAACTCACAGATGTCCTCCTGCCTCTGCCTCCCAAGTGCTGGCTGGAATTAAAAGTGAGAGCCACCACACTGGTTTTACAGAGAGTTTTCTGAAAGCAAGTATTGCCAGACAGCATGTCTCCAACTCAGTTAACCCTGGAAGCATTTTTCTCCAGAATCACATCTGATTAGAGAATCTGAGGACACAGTGGGAACTGACTTGCATTGTAAAGCCATATGAGCTGGAGCCCAGAGGCTAGCTGCCTGGGTCCTGGGGCCTATGCAGTACCAGTGTGATTGGTAGCTGCCCTGTAGAAGTGCTCCCTATATATTAAGCAGGAGCAGTTGATGTAACTGTTAAAGGGCTTCCTTACTGCTAGCAGACCACCTCACAAGAAAGCAGAGGCTGTGCAGGGAGCACAGCTGCTTTCTGTTTTGTTCTGAGTTCTAGTACTTTTCTGAGGAAAAAGTTCCTATAACCAAGAGCACCAGAGCCTCTCCAGGTTTTGTTCTGGAAAATCGACTCCTAAGGACAGAGGGTGGTGCCTAGACACACAACAGGTTTAATCTGTGTTTGTCAGCGTTTTGAAGTATTATTGCAGGTAGAGCATATAGACCCAGTTGTTTCCCTGGATGAAGATTGGGATAGTAATTCTATTCTTACCATCTTTTAAGACTTGATTAATAGTAACATGAAAATGCCACATTCTCCCAGTCAGCCTCATTTCTGAGTAGGAGAAACTTAGTTTCATTATAAAGACAATAAGAAAGTATTAACTTTAAGCTGGGTAAAATTAGCACAGCCTACTGCTCATTTTATTTGAAGCAGGGATTTGCTCTGTAGCCCAGGCTGGCTTTGACCTCACAGTCATCCTGCTTAGCTCCTGAGTATTAGGGGTTGGCTGTGTGTGCCTAAGTCTGGCCCAGGCCTGCTTCATAGAGTAGCTGTGCTTCTGTCTGACCTGCCACTAGTATCCAGTGAAGTAGTCATTTGTGTTTATACACCTCAGCTCTGTATTCTCTTATCTTTGAGGTCCTAT
Organism: Mastomys coucha; assembly: GCF_008632895.1. NCBI lineage: Eukaryota > Metazoa > Chordata > Mammalia > Rodentia > Muridae > Mastomys > Mastomys coucha. Next base: position 91,354,113 of record NW_022196911.1, read on the forward strand.
AAGGGTGATAAGTACTGTAAAATTGGTGTTTTAGACAAAAATACTGAGGATCAAAGGTTCATATCCTTAGAACTGAAGTTAAAACAACTTCTTTTTTGTTTGTTTGTTTGTTTGTTTGGAGGCAGGGTTTCTCTGTTGTAGCCCTGGCTGTCCTGGAACTCACTCTGTAGACCAGGCTGGCCTTGAACTCAGAAATCCACCTGCCTCTGCCTCCCAAGAGCTGGGATTAAAGGCATGTGCCACCACTGCAGTTAAAAACAGTTAAAACTTCTTTATCTCTGGGTTTTTATCAATTCAGGGAGCAAGGGAATCAGCCTGAATTGCCACTCAAGGGTGGTGTTTTTAGTGCACCATGTTTCCTTATTATTTTTAAAACGAGTGCAATTGAATCCAACAATGCTATAAATTTATGAATGACAAGTTGCCAGGTGGTGGTGGCAAACACCTTGAATCCCAGTACTCAAAGACAGGCAGTCTGTGAGTTTGAGGCCACCCTGATCTACAGAGCCAGTTCCAGGACACTTAAGGCTATACAGAGAAACCTTATCTTGAGGGAAAGGGGGAGGGAAGTGGGCATCAGCAGCTAATCCGTGCATTTTCAAATTCTACTCAGAATTTCCCACTGGGAAGCCTTTGCTCCAAGACTATTTGAAAGCATGCTTTACCTTCATACCTCTCTGAGTTTAGGAAAACAGAGTGAAAAATCCTTCATGGAAAGATCTAAACATCTAGAATTTACCCAGGAGGCCAAAACAGCTTCTTCTGAGCCTTACCAATCTCCTGGGGACATGTGTAATTAGACTAAAAACAAAACAAAACACGCTGGCCAGGCCTAGGAGACACAATTTCAATCTCCTGAGTAAGTACTGCCATTAGGCAAGGTTTTCAGAAGCATAATTAAGAAAAAAAACTTTGTCCCCCAAGAGACAAGAGTGGCTACTTTTGTCTAATTGTGCAGGCGGGATCAGAGCTATTCACAGCACAAGTTCTTTAAAAGAATGTGTGAAGAAGGATAAGAGGGACAGTCCTTGTGACGGGTGCTGTAGAAAGGCTGACCACGAACTCAGCCCCTCCAGCACCTTCATGTCCTGCCTGTCTATGTCATTTTCCCTTTTCCATGGAAACTGTTTTTCAGTTACTTTAAATGTTAAGAATTAAAGAGGCACCAAAACCAATAAGCTCCTTTTTGCTCTAGGAGATCACAGTGCCTACAGGTTTGCCTCCTTGCCCGAAATTCATAATAAAATTATAGTGGTTTGATTGCCATGACTCAGCCTGGGGGGCATTGTGTCATTGAATTCTGAGGCTCTGAAGGTGGAGGCCCTACAGAGAGACTGTGGAAACCTCATAGCAAATGCTTCTCCAGTGAACTAATTAATACCATGTTATTTCATGCCTTCTTTATTCCTCTGGAAGTTCATGCTATAGTAGAGAGCAAGTAGCTGAGGGTCATCAGACCTAATCAGCTGGATCAGTGCACCAAGGTCCCTCTGCTTCCAGAATGTGTGTGCTGTTTATTTAGAAAATAAGAGTGTTTAAACTAAAATTGGAACCAGGGTATCTGCTACTTTGTCCTTTTTTACCCTCAGAATCTTAACCTCAACCCCAATAAAATAAGACTTGATTTATCTTTTCCTATTTCAAAAAGCCCTTGGCTCACCCTCAGTCAGGAACAATATGAGATGCTGGTGAAAGGGACCACGGGGTCCTTTGCACAGCTTGATAGGTCAGTTGAGGCATTTTGCCAGGGTAGTGACAATATTTAAATAAAAAGAACTGTGGCAAATGTGGTGATGCATGCATTTTATCCCAGCAGTCAGAAGGAAGAGGCAGGCAGATCTCTGAGTTCAAGGCCAGCCTGGTCTACAGAGTGAGTTCTGGGACAGCCAGGATACACAAAGAAACCCTGTCTCAAAAA
>NW_022196911.1:91356040-91357989 GCF_008632895.1 Mastomys coucha
AACCCTGTATCAAAAAACCAAAAAAAAAAAAGAAAAGAAAAAAGGAAGGAAGGAACCCCACCCCCAGCAAAACAGTGCCTCAGCTATAAGTAGTAGGACTGCAGAAGCTGTGATAGAGTGTTCTCCTGGTTACAGCTGGGTAGTGCTTCACTGTCAGAGTAGGTGCTGGTTGTGTAAGAAAGGCAGGTGATAAGTGAGCATTGGGATATAAATCTGCTTTGGTTGTCATTTCCTACCAGGTAAGTTTTAGAATTTGATAGACAAGACTACCACATCATTTCAGTTCTCTTTACTTCAGGCTTAAGCAACTGCCCTTCAGAGTATGGTTGTGTTTATAACTGTCTTGGTATTTTTCCTGCACTCTGCAACTGTGTTCAGATGCCTAGTTTCCCAGCTGCAAAACTAAGGGGAAGGCTTCAGTGGCGGTCAGCCCTGGGCCATTGCTACTCTGACCACAGTGCTGCTTGTTTCACAGTACGCCCTGGAGCGTTTGAAGGTCATGTGCGAGGATGCCCTTTGCAGTAACCTCTCTGTGGAGAACGCTGCGGAGATTCTCATCCTGGCTGACCTCCACAGTGCAGATCAGCTGAAAACTCAGGCAGTGGATTTCATCAACTAGTGAGTAGCACCTTCAGAGTCCCTCCTTTAGAACAGTTGGGAGAAAGAACTTTGAGTTAGTGGGTAAAGTGAGAGAGCAGCCTCGGTAACCTTTGATAGGAAATAGAGAATTGTCATCTTTTCATTAAGCTCAACAGTGTGAAAAATGGTTTTGCTTGCATGGATCAGGTTCCACATGTGGAGCTCACTTCCAAGCAGTGTGGGAACTGAGCAGTGGTCCCTGCTGGCTGAAGAGCTGTGGGCCCCAAATGACAGCGGCTTCCCTCTACTTTGACTAACAAAATAAAGATAAATTCTAGGAGAATAGAAGTTCCTGTTTTAGGAGTTAGTAAAATATGTTTTGTAGTCTCTGGTGGGATCAGGAAAAGAGAAGGGGTGGACATTAACTGATTGTTAAAGACTATTTTGAAAAGGAGACAGTCTACCAGATCTGCTACTTAATTCAGGTGACAGGTGAGCTCACCACAGTACATTCTAGAGTACTTTGAAGGAGCTGGGACAAGTCATAAGTATAGTCCTTCTCATTGGGATGCACTTTATTACTCCCTTACGTGATGGGGAGCAAAATTTGGAGGGGAAAAAAAGCCCTCCTAGCAGCACCTCGGGGTTAGCAAGTGTAAGGTGTTCAGGTAGATGAGTGAACAATTTTAACCCAGAAAATACCCAAATATGGAGAAAGAATGCCTTCTAAGTCTAGTTCATGGTTGTCTCTAAGGGCTAGCCTGAGGTAGAAGAGGGAAGGAAGGCCCAGCAAGTCAGATCTGTTCAGGGTACACTCTATGTTGGATAGGTGCTTGTTACCTTTTAGAAGGTAACAACCATTGAGCAAAAAGTGGCTGTCATTTTCTCTTTTCTGACTCTCAATAGGCCCTGGCTGTGATGTGCCTTGTGGTCAACAAGGCTAGTCAATGGCAAGAACAGGTGGGAGTCAGAGCCCTTGCTCTTTCTCTTTCTTAGTATCCCTGAGTATAAATCTCTGCAGCAGTGTTTTGAAAGTGTAGTACCTCAGAGTCCCAAGTTTTAAGAATTGGAAGAGCCACAAGCACAGTCTGCCGGTCTGTACACTCTTCACGTTACGAGTCTGTCTGGGTGTTACGAGTCTGTCCGGGTCGTGCTGATTGCGTTACACCACTCACTGGGAAGTGTGCTGTCTAGGTAGCTGTGGTCCGTGCGTACACTCCCCTTGGTAACCTCTCTCTCCACGTTTCTCCTAGTCATGCTTCGGATGTCTTGGAGACCTCTGGGTGGAAGTCAATGGTGGTGTCCCATCCCCACTTAGTGGCAGAAGCATACCGCTCTCTGGCTTCAGCACAGTGCCCTTTCCTGGGGCC
>NW_022196911.1:91358813-91408142 GCF_008632895.1 Mastomys coucha
TTTTTCTCTGATTTTATTTTTTCTTCCCTCCCCCTTCCCTTTTTCTAAGAGAAAGAGAGAGAGAGAGAGAAAGGCAGAGAGAAAAAGAGAGAGGAGAAATAAATCCAGAAAATGCATACAACAAAAAGAAGAGAAAGGAAATTTTATTATTATTGCTATGTGAAAAAAATCCCAGCCCAGAGGGCCTGGCTGTCTGTACCTGACCTGTCGCCTGCCTGCATAGGAGCCGGTCCTATCACTTCTGATTAGCCCCTCTTCCAAGGGGGAGACTTCCAAATGTTAACTTTTTCTTTTTGAAAATATAAATAATTACTATTTTGTACTGTGTGGTATCTCTGGTCTTTTGTTTCCTTCACTTGGCTTGTCTCTTGGGTCTAAGTTCCTTGCCTGTGAGATTTGGAAGCCCTGGTTTGATCTTCATCTTGCAGGGATCATTGCTAAGAAGCAGCAGGGATTTATTTATTCTCCATGGTCTCAAGCATCTGCCAGTCTTTTGTCCTCCTTGAGGATCTGCCAGCCATGTCCTGGCAAGAGTCTGGGACCAGGTCCTACTCTGCCAAGGCAAGCAATCATAGTGGGCTTCTTCTGCACCCTGTGTGTGTTAACACCTAATCCCAAGTCTCCTTTTTCCTAACAAAAATCAAAAAAAAAAATTTAGGGGACATGAATATGGAGATTAAATAAAGGGAAATTGTTGTGTCTCCTGGGTCCTGTTATTGACTGTATTTCTGGAAAAGCTAAGGTCCTTCTAACTTGCAGTGAGCTCACGAGAGTGCTGTGGGGTTCTAAGCTTTATAGCACCAGCCAGATAGTGAGACACACTAAAAACATGCAATGTGGCCAAGGTTGCATTATTTAACCTTAGAGGGAACTTCAGCCCTTTTCACATTCCATTGTCTCTCAGTGACTTTAGCCTTGTCTAATTTTCTGGTTTTCATTGTGTACCTACTATTGGCTGGGTATGTGTGGGTGAGCAGCAGTTTTTACACAAGTGGGACTTGTTTATTGTACCCTGTGGCACGTCCCAGTTTCCTCCTTAGTATGGCCTGTGTAAGGAAGTGTCTGCTTCCCTGTGTACTGGCTGCTGGCCCCTGTCACTTTGCCCCCCCCACTGCCAAACTGATGCATAGACATAGTGATACAGGTGGCTACAGCATCTCCTCTGCTCATGCTGCCTCTGTGTTGGTTCTGTCATCCTCAGTTCTCAGCAGACCTTCATCTACAGGGTCCTTTTCAAACCTCCTGACCTCTCAAGGAGTTTGGTTGGACGGGTGCTAGGTAGTGCTGGGAAACGGTGGAACCCGAGGAAGGCGCATGCCTAAGGTCACACGAGTACCGAGCAGCAGCTCATCTAATGTCATATCCTGACGGTTACATAAGGAATGGAGGAAGTTCCATTTCTGGAGTGCTTAGGTACAAAATTGGAAGTGAAGCTTGCTTCCTCTGGGAATAGTAAGAACAAAGCTCTAGAAAGGTGCCTCCACTGGCCTGCTCTTCAGAGCTCCCAGCAGGGCGAAGCAGATTTGCTTACTGAACTTCACTCACTCACAGCCCTGGGGTGAAGATGGAGGACTCGGAGAAAGCGCTTTCAGGAAGGGAGCTGTCCTGACATCTGGCTTTTGACGGGATAAAGGTCTGTACTTGTAGAATTTCCAGCATGGACTTCACTGTGCTTCGGAAACTGGTGCAATTTCAGGTATGGATGAAGTGGCTCAGCACTTCTCCTGTTATTACATTCTTTCTGGCCATGTTTGTTTTTGTTTAAACGATACAGTTGAAGCCATCTGGTTATGACAACATCAGAGCCCCAGCATACTGTTCATAAACCTCCCACTGCCACCACCTCTTCCCTTAGCTCCCCCACATCTGAAATTTAATTCAAGTTAACTCCACAATCTGGGGCATGTGCTGTCACTGCAGAGATGTCCGTGCCAGTGGAACAGTTGGAGATCACAATTCCACAAGGATATGGCTTATTTATCAAAACAATATTTCAGGCAAGTAGTTCCACAGAACCTTTGGAGTTGTGGTTTGGGAGCCAAATAGAATATCTGGCAATGTCCCCATCTCCCCATATCCCTGTGGTCAGCCTCTGCCTCATAGCTGACCATCCATAGGAGAAGATTTTTTTTTTCCCCATTTCCTACGTAAAGATTAAACCTGTCTGTAGTTATCAGGCAGCTTGGAGACCTTTATAGGTTTGAACAATTTAGGAAAGAAACGTCCCTCTTTCCCTTCTCACTGATAAGGCTGCCGGCCTTCAGCTGTCAGAGAGCTACTGCCGCTTTTTTCTTTTCTTTTTTATTTCCAGCCAGGAACATGAAGATCCTACGGCAGGCAGGCCAGAAGATCTCTGGCTAGACCAGTGTTCTGAGAGTTCCTTTTAAAACGTGGCTTCAGCCTATTATGGGATCTCCATATTGGATGAACCCATGCAGATGAAGGGAAACAGCGTCTGTGTTTGTGAGCAAACACCCAGGCTGGGGAGAAGGGGTAGCCCTGCACGTGAAGCTGACTGGTGCTCTGTTCTGGCCCTTCAACTCCTATAAAAGAGCCACTAAATCAACAAGCAGCATGGCTGCACTGCAGCCTTCTGTATACTTTTGTCAAAGGCAAATTCTTGGCTGGAACCCAACTTTATTTTCCACAACTAATTATCTTTTTAATCAGCTTGGGCCCCGTGTGTTTACTTTGTCTCCCGACTTTTCACCGTACTGTGCCCTCCATCTTTTAGACTCATTTCTGATGGCTTGCTGACTAATCAAACACTCAGGTGAGTCTCACTGGCCCGCTGTTTACGAGTATGCACAATGTAGCCATACTTTGCCGCTTTTCATTTCAGAGGTGGCTGTGCCACGGTGGGGACCTCTGACCTGATAGGTGGATGCCTCCTGGAGACCGTGAACAAGAAAGCAGATGTAGAAGATGAGCCTTGGGGATAATGAGCTGGGAGAACCAGAAGCTCTGACCTCCAGATGAGGACAGAAACTTGAATGTTGTTGGCTGCTGGGATCTCTAAACCATTAGCAGAGTGAGTGGAGGCTCCCCCTCTGTAAATCCTCTAATGCTGGAGGAGGAAGTGACATCTGCAGTACTGTTTGCTGATTTCTGCACTCTGAGAGAAAAAAAAAAAGAGTGAATTCTAGACTTGAGGGAATTCAATATAAGCAGCAGAAATGATTAAGGAGTTGAAGGGGATCAACTCTAGGGGAGAGACATTATGAAGATAAAGTACATACCACTCCAGTATAGGAACGTACCTGCAGCTGACAGATGTCACGGGCATTCTGAGCACTTGCTGGTTTGTCTTGTGGCTCTCGTTCATTCCAGTTGTGTAAGCTGGGAAGGTAGAGATATCACTTCCTCAAGGTCACGCCTCCTGGCCTAGAGCCAAGAAATAACAGCCGGCAGGAGAAGATTTGGTGCTTAGACCCAAGGACCAAAGAGAAGGGGAAAAGCCACCATGGCCTGGCAGTAGCGTGGAATTGTCTACTAAGGCTCAGGGGAAAGATCCTAATGGTGACTTCCCAAACTGAAGAAGGAGGTGGCCAAGAAATTCATCTTTCCATATCAGAGAAAACTGACATCCAGGAAAGAGAAGTCGTGTGCTCAAAGTGACAGAGACTAAAACTTAGGCCACTAAGAGAGCAAATGCTTACATAGCATGGGAGACTTCCCAAGGTTAGCTCTGGGGTAGAAGATAGGATTTCTGATCTACCGATTAAATCAACCAGAGGGGCTTTAGAACTAAGGATTAGAAAGCATACATTAGAAGAGAGGTCACCGTAAAGCGCTTTCAGTCATGGTGGAGGCAGAAGGCAAGGCTAATGAGGATAAACCAACAAATTGAGTCTAAGCTACTGTTGGCATAAGTAAGAGAAGGGAACCAACGCCTAAGAAGATAGTTCAACTTCACTCAAGTCAATGAACACATTTATTTTTGTGTGCAGTGATGTACAGATTATTTGTGTGGTTGGCTGACGTTGTGGGAGCCATGTTTGTAAAATAACTGTAGCTTTCAGTTGAGAAAGAAAACAGCCAGATTCAATCTATACTCTTTCAAGAATGAGTCCCTGAAGATTTGTTTCTGTGCTTCTTCAGCTTATCTTTCAAGTAAAAGTTCGCTTCACACCTTAAATGTTTTCATGGGCCAGTGGTTGGTTCACTGTTGTGCTATGAAAGGCGCACTATTCAGCTCCTAAATACAGAAGCCCTTTGCCAGGCTGCGGGGTGCAAGTACTCTCACCATGACTAACTTCACATCTTCAAGGTGACCTTACTGAATGAGAACTAGGAAAAGTTGTGCTCTGTGCCCTTTTCTAGAATCTTCCCTGTACAAATACCATAGATGCAAAAAACCTCATGTGCATAGATAGTAGTAAGATGTGAATGATTAGGAAGAGATTTTGAGTGTGTATTGTCTTTGCTAATTGTATGGTCATACAATCTAATTCTTAATAATAGCCATTTAGACACTGGTTGTGGTGGCACATGCTGGTAGATTTGCTGAAGGAAGCAGAGGCAGGAGGATCATGAGTTCGAGAACAGCCTGGGCTACAGAGTGAGTTCCAGGATAGCCAGGGAAACCTGGCTGGAAAAAAAAAAAGAAAAGAAAAAAGACACTTACTAAAGGGGCTGGAGAGATGGCTCAGCGGTTAAGAGCACTGACTGCTCTTCCAAAGGTCCTGAGTTCAATTCCCAGCAACCACATGGTGGCTCACAACCATCTGTAATGGGATCTGATGCCCTCTTCTGGTGTGTCTGAAGACAGCTACAGTGTAGTCACATACATAAAATAAATAATTATAAAAAAAAATAATAACCATTTAGCAGCTAGTTCTTAAGATTTCCTGAAAATTTAGCAGTTGGCTTTAGAAAACCAGTGTGAACCAGCTGTAGCACATCACTGGTGGCTTTAGGTTGTCCTCTGAGCTCTCTGTGCCTGGTTATTTACTGTTACCCCCACAGTACTTTAAAATAATGCATTTGCCGGGCAGTGGTGGTGCATGCCTTTAATCCCAGCACTCGGGAGGCAGAGGCAGGCGGATTTCTGAGTTTGAGGTCAGCGTGGTTTACAGAGTGAGTTCCAGGACAGCCAGGGCTGCATAGAGAAACCCTGTCTCGAAAAACCAAAATAAATAAATAAATAAATAAATAAAAAATAATGCATTTGTGGGACTGAAGAGAGATGCCTGAGCAACCCTGAGCACTGGCTGCTCTCCTGATGCCTAGCGCCCTCTTCTGGCCCTCTTGGACACCGACATGCTTGTGGTGCACAGACACTCATGCAGAAGAATCTCCATACACACAAAATAAAAATAAAATGTAAAATGCACTTGTGTCATTTAATGGCAGAATGAAATAGTGTGTCATTGTTTATCTTTAGATCTGTTGACACTGATACATGAACCAATAGTCATGTTATGAGTTTTGATCTCTCTGGGTAAATTAATACACGTTTTTATTTCTGTCTCTCACCAGTACTAGAAATCTGTGTTGATTGGAGCACTAATGGAAAGCAGACATCAGCACCAGGATGTTATGCAGCACTACCAGCGTTCTTCCGGGGCCATGGCCTCCACTGTGCATCCTTTCAAAGTCCTCTAGAAAAGAAAGGTCATTTGAGTGTGTCCAGATGGCAGTGGGTGGTCCCCAGGATCCTTCCACTTAAGTTGAAAAATCTTTGCCTTGATTTGGCTCCAAAGGTTTCAGAGAAGCTAGAGTAGTAGCTCTGGTTAAGAGTTTGTACTGGCTCGTCCAGAGAACCCACAGTAGCTTCCCAGCACCCATGGCTCACAACCACCAGGAACTTCAGCTCCAGGGAGTCCAGTGCCCTTTTCTGGCCTCTTTGAGACCCCGCACACACGGCATACAAATACACACACATACATACACACACGTACATACATACACACACACACACACATACATACACATATAAATAAATAAATCTTTGGGAGCTGGAGAGGTGGCTCAGTGGTTTACTGCTCTTGCAGAGGACCCAAGTTGGAATCCCAGCACCCAGCTCACAACTGCAAGTGACAGTAGCTCCAAAGGATCGGTCATCTCTGGCTCAGGGAACCTGTACTCACATGCACATATTTGTACATATATGTAATTAAAAATAAAATTTTTTAAAAGTTTTATGCTATTTGTTTACTACTAATAATTCACTTAGAAATACAACAATATGTCAAGGACTGTGCTGGTCTCTAGGTAGACAGCCACAAGGAAAACTGACTTCCTTGTTAAGCTTAGAGTTTGACAAAAGATAATAAGCCTATAAATACTGTTTAAAATATTTATTAAAGGCCGGGCGGTGGTGGCGCACGCCTTTAATCCCAGCACTTGGGAGGCAAAGGCAGGCGGATTTCTGAGTTCGAGGCCAGCCTGGTCTACAGAGTGAGTTCCAGGACAGCCAGGGCTATACAGAGAAACCCTGTCTCGAAAAAAAAAAAAAAAAAACCAGAAAACAAAACAAAAAAAAATTTATTAAAAGAAGATTCATCAATGGAGAAGAGATGAAAATAACCAGAAGAAATTACAGTTAGGAGAACCAGGACAAAAAAATCATCACCAAGAAAAAGTAAAAGGTGTTCATTAGAATTGTCCACCTGGCAGCTGGGTGGTGGTGGCTCATTTGATCCCAGCACTTGGGAGGCAAAAAAAGAATTGTCCACATGGCAATCCTTGGTGTCTATGGTCATTCCAGGGTGAGACTACAAATGGGACAGGTAGTACATAGGCAAGGTATGCAGGTAAATGTTTGAGATGTGGCTGTGATGTGATAGATAAAGGAGGCAGAGGAGCGTATGAGGGTGTGATTGTGTGTTCTACAGAAAGTTTTAAGGTTTTTTTGTTTTGTTTTGTTGTTTTTGGCTTTTTGAAACAGGGTTTCTCTGTGTAGCCCTGGCTGTCCTGGAACTCACTCTGTAGACCAGGCTGGCCTCGAACTTGGAAATCCACCTGCCTCTGCCTCCCAAGTGCTGGGATTAAAGGCATGCACCACCACTGCCCGGCAAAATTTTTTTTTTTAATTTTTGAAAATTATGTGTAGGAATGGAGAGAGAGCGCAGGGTTTATGAACACTGGCCACTTCTCCAGAAGATCCAGATTCAATTCCTAGCACCCACCTAGCAGCTCACAACCCTCTGTAACTGCAGTTCCAGGAGATCTAATGCCTTCTTCTAGCCTCTAGAGACATCTGCCACACATGTACATAGACAGTCATGTAGCCAAAACACCCACCCACGTTTTTAATCATGTGCGTATCGGGTGGAGTGTGCGTGCACAGGAGCACAGGCATTTGTAGAAGCAGCTTTGAGATAGCTGACCCGCTTGGTGCTGACGTTACAGGTGGCTGTGAGCTGCCGGACATGGGTGCCAGGGACTGAACTCGTGTCCTCTGCAAGAGTAGTACTTGCTCTTAACTGCTAAGTTGTGTCTCCAGACCAGACATCAGCATGTTTAGAGCTGGGTGTGGTGGGGTAGGCCAATAGAGAGGAAGCCATTAAAGTCTAACTGAGCTCAGTAGAGAGGGGACAATCTATAGTAAGGATGGGTGGCATGGGCTCAGGCAGTGCAGAAACTAGCAGGCCTGTCTACTAGTGGGAAGGTAAGCACATTTGTTTTTATCTAGTGACTCATTGCTTGTTTGTTTGGTTTATTTGGGGGCGGAGGGAGTGGGATGGGGACAAGGTCTCTTTATGTAGCTAAGGCTGTTCTGGAACTTGCTATGTAGACCAGGATGACCTGGAAACAGAGATCTTCCCACCTGTGCCCCTTGAATGCTGAGACTAAAAGTGTGTGCCACCACACCTGACCTGTGTTTTTTATAGTTAAGTAGAACTGAGGAGATTGCCACAACTGGCAAAGAGTGGAGTCTAAGAGAAGGTCTGAGCTAGCCTCGGAAGAGGAGTTGGAGGCGGTGTACCCAAGTACCGTTGACTGCGGCCGGGTGGGGTCTGGGCCTTAGGTGACACTGGTCTGAGTACAGACCAGGGTAAAGTTTTTACTTTCTTACCTGTATAATGGACATATCAGATAGATGTCTAAGAAGTTGGGGAGCAAATCCAGTCACGTCCCTAACCCAGAACTTGGTATCGAATAAAGCCTCCAGAAAGATAAACAGCTGGCAGTGTTATGAGTGTTTCTGTATGGTGGTTTCCATGTCTAACCTGTGCCACAGATGGCTTTTGTAGTCCATCTCCAAAATCCTTTCAAGATTTCTTGGAGCACAAATCTATAGTGAGGTACTGACAAATAATGAGCACCTCTGGGTGTACAGGGGTCTTCAACAGCAGGATTCACTCTGGAAAAAAAAAAATCTTGTGCCTGGCTAGCCAGTATCCTCTGGGTTCAAGGTGTCTCACTGTCATAATGCATAGAGGAGAAAGAGAGAGAGCACTGAAGTCCCAGGGAACAATCTGCCCTGAATCTTGGTCACCTGGAAATCACTCTTGGGTTCTCCATTTATGATTCTCACTGTGATCACTGTGATATCTCCAAAGGTCAGGAGAGCAGACATTCCGGAAGGAGGTAAAAGGCAGGAGCCACTTCAGCCTGCAGTTATACAAAAATAAAGGTTGGCAGGAGGAAGTCACTTGACGCCCAGAGCCCTGCTTCCTGGGCTGCTGCTGCTGTCTTGGGTGGCCCAGGAAAGATGGATGCTAAATCAAGCCCCTCTCTGCACAATCCTCCTCCTCTTGCTTCTCCTTTTCCTGTCTTTGCTGTTCCCTATTCCTCCCTCCTCCTGGAACATGGAAGCTTCCATTTATTTCTCCCCTGTTTTCCTAGACATTTCCCTCCCATCTCCAGTCCTGCTCACCAGAGTGACATCTTGAGCCCAATCCTGCTACATTAAAAAAAAAAAAAAGAAAAGAAAAAAGAAAAAAAAAATCCTGCTTCCAACGAGCCCTTCAGTTCTGATCTCCACGGAGATGTGGCAGATGGCAGAGCCTGACTGAGCGGGTAGCCCCCCATCCCAGACCAGGGAACTGCCAGGACTAGTAAATGGGCTAGTTATGTGCCTTTCTACACTTGTGTATTTCAACTTGGTGCTCCCCCAAAACCAGAAAAACTGTCGTGTTCTTAAAAAGCAGCCTGGAAGAGTTGGGCCCCTCTCTAGCTGTGTCTTTGTCCCCAGGGAAGGCTTCTCCGTAGCTACTAAGTTCAGAACTTAGCTGTGATTGAGGCTTTCTGACGAAGCCTTGTGTCCCCCACGCCCTCAGCCCTTCCAGGATGTAAAAGAAACGGTTCACACAGGGTCCGTCAGAGAACTCACCATAAGGCACAACAGACAGTTCTCACTCTCAGGGGCCCATCCAAGGCAGAGCCGTGCTTTACAAGGTAAGGAGATACCAACAAGGGACCATGGGGCCATCCATGCCAGTGAACTAGCCATGCACAGGGGAGTGGAGTAAGGTCTAAGATTCACATTTAACTAGTTGGCTTCAAACATGCTGGCTGGTCCAGAGAAAGAGAATCCTGGTCACCTTGGAGACCATTCTTTCTCAAGTGGGTGAAGATGATGTCGGTGGTCAAGGAGAAAGGGAAGGGGCTGAGTTTGGCCTGGGCACAGCTGAGGACCCCGGAGTGGGGTTGAAACCCTGGTGAAGTGGGATGAGAGAGCACCCAGGCTGAGAGTGAGTTTGGAGACTGCATTCTGGCTGTTATTAAATAAAGCCCCTCTGGCCACTACATCCTCTGGATTGTGTATTGTTTGTGAGTAGAGGTGTGGAGGAATATAGAGCTCAGGCTCAAAGGGGCTTCTCTAGAGCCTGCAGACATGGGATCTTGACCCATGAAGCTACAGGATACAAACGAAGGCCTTGTTTTTATGTGTTTTGTAAAAAATCATGGCAGCCTTCTGGCCTTCCCTAAGATTTTTTTTTTTCTTTCACATTCCATGGCCACCATTCTCCAAGCCCCCGACCCAGAATCATGGATGGTCATAATGTGTGGCTGGAGTCTACAGCCATGGTACACACATTTCTTGATACTTAACTCATTCTAAAAGCAACCTTCTGAAAGAGAAAGAGCATTCCCTTTTCATGAATAAAGAAATTCAGATACAAGCCAGAGGCAGTGGCACACACTTTTAATCCCAGCACTCAGGAGACAGAGCCAGGCAGATCTCGGAGTTAAGAGGCCAGCCTGGTCTGCAGAGCTGGAACAGGTAACAAGTCAGAGGTGACAAGTTCCAGGACAGCTAGGACTACATAAAGAAGCCCTGCCTCAACAGCCCTCCCACCACCACCACCACTACCACCCCCAAAACAGAAATTCAGATACAAAGTTGTTTGCCAGCTTGTCTAAGACCTGCAATAAGGAAGTGTCAGAACAAGAGTTTGAATCCAGGCAGCCCAGCTCCAGAATTGATCCTCAGCTGCTGAGCTACACAGTGTGCCCCAGAAAAGAGAAATCATTCCTTCCCATGTAAGATGCATTTGAGTTGGAGGTGAGTGGCTGAGTGACAACAACCCAGAACCTGTCACATTGGCATGGTGCCCAGGGCGCACCCTTCCAGCCGCCATGTGAGCAGGTATAGATGGGGGAACTTAACGTCCCCTCTCAGAGAGACCAGGGGACCACACCAAAATCACCTAGCAAGGAAGGCTCAAGCCCAACTCCCTTCAGACATGCTGACTCTACATAGCCTAACCCTAATGCCAGGGAGAAGGGAGCTCAGGTTCCCTGGCACCCTGGAGACTACTCTTTTCCCAGGCCACAGAAGGCATCCAGGTTAGGCTTCCTGGAATAAGAAAGATGGCAGTTAGGGGCCGGAAGATTTATTTATGAGCTGGCGAGATGGCTCAGTGGTTAAAAGCACTGACTGCTCTTCTGAAGGTCCTGAGTTCAAATCCCAGCAACCACATGGTGGCTCACAACCGCCAGCAATGAGATCTGACACCCTCTCCCGGAGTGTCTGAAGACAGCTACGGTGTACTTACATTTAATAAATAAATAAATCTTAAAAAAAAAGATTTATTTGACAATTGATGATCCTAGCCCCTCATCACCATTTCTCAAGAGTGAACTGTGGGTTTTTGAAGGCCATTCTAGAGGATACAACAGTCCACCGAGGGTGGGAAGGACATGTGTCAACACTGTTTCCTCTGCTGCCCTCGTTCTTCCTAAGAATGCAGGGGTGCCAGGGGTGCAGCAGCCACTTCCTGTCCTCCCGAGAAGGAAGGTATTCACATAGAGTACCACCAGGCACAACGGGTGTGATGTCACACACACAGCTCAATGTGCCAGGGCACTTGGGTTCAGGTATCGTCACACTAGTGTCCTGGGGAAGTACCACCCAGACCATTCAGATGTGGCACCACACCTCCTACCTCAGAGAGCCCCCAGACTGACAATAGTGAGCTCTGTGCACTCTCTCTCTCTCTCTCTCCCAAGTCCATCGGGGATGTCCACATTCTCTAAGAGTCCCAAAGTGAGCAGGTACTTAGTACTGCACATACAGATCCAAGTTAGGATCCGGCTCTGCAGAGGATGGGGAGAGAGGATGGCAGAGGAAGCAGGTTTGGGGGCATCCGGTATAGGAGGACAGTAAGGATGTGGTACAGAGGCCCTAGGTATTAAAAGACCCTGTCCATAAAGCTAAGCCCAGAAGCTCCTGGGCTGGAGTTCGGGACTCAGGTGGGGAAGAGACAGGCCCTATGGCTCCCACACCCTGGAGCCACTTCCTCTTGAGACTCCTGCTTCTGTTCAGCCCCTGGCAGCTCATTGACCCCAATAGAACACTTCCTCTGAGTCGATGGCTCCAGTGTGAACCCATGCCTCTTGTCTGGGTCTCCTGGCCCAGCAAAGACCAGCTGGAAGTTTGAGAGGCTTTATTAAACAATATTTGTTGAGTGAATAAGTACCAAGGAAGAACAGAAGGGGTATTAACGGCTGATGTCCACAAGGCCTATAAATAGCCCAGCTCACGAGTCTGGGTTTTGGTCTGTCCTTGCCAGGGCTTGGCAGACTCTGGCCTGGCTGGACTCATTCTGCCATTACAGGAAGGGGTCCTTAAGCTACAAAACCCCTCTGCAGCCCACCAAAGTGACCCTTTTCCTCTTCCACACCCAAGACAATGAGACTGAAGAAAGATTGTTATAGGCACCGCTTTCCTTTGGTGGGTACCCTGTTTCTTTAACCAGACCAATGGAGAGGAATCTGAATCATGCTTTCTCCTACCCAGATTGGCCCTGGGAAGAGCCAGGGTCCCGAAACCAGATCATACAGGTCCTGCTCTCAGCTCAGAGCCAACACGGACAGCATCAGGCTTCAGAGCTTGGTAGGCTTTTCCCCAAAGATCTGTTCTGCAAAACCACTCCCCATCATGTCCCAGCTGTGCCCTATAGACCAAGCCAGAATTCTGGCTGTGCTGGCTATTCCAGGCACTCTATGGCCGCCACAATGGGAGGCATGGGAGGCAATGCCAGCTCCCCGAGGGCTGAAAAGCCAGCCACTCCTCCACCCTGTCAACAGTGCCCCCTCCTGTCACTAACCCCCTTCTGCCTCTGGACTTCCAAAGCAGTGTTGTTGCAGGTAATTAAAGGGTTTTAATTAAATTAGGATCCCATCTGGCTGGGATCAGTCAGGCCCTTAACGAGGATTGTGTGTCACCAATATCAGAATGTGTATGGGGACTTAGACACGTGAGGACTGAATTTGGGGCCTGGAGGTCCTTCAGACCAGGGGCGGGGGCCGGGGCAGAGAATCCAGAGCTCCCTGGGGCTCCCTGAAATAAAGCAACTTGTACCACCTCCAGAAATGAGGCCATGGAAGGGAAGAGCAGCACTTTCCTTCTTGCCCAGGAGCCTCTAACATTTCTGAGATGTGTTGAGACATGTGGGCGTTATCTTGGTTCTACCAATGAGGAGACCAAAGTCTGCAGGAACTGAAGTGCTTCAACACTAGATTCAACAACTGCTTCAAGAAATGGAGATCTTGAGGGCATGAGGATAGCCCTAGCCCTCAAGAGATAGAGGTAGGAGGACCAGGAAGAACTAAGGCCAGCCTCTGGTATACATAGCTGAGCTAGGCCAGCCTGGGCTATATAAGACCTTGTCTCAGAAAGGGTGGGGAAGGGACCCTAAAACAGAGGGTTAAAGATGACGGGGATTTCATTTTCTCACAAACAGAAGTTTGCAGCCAGCTTAGGATTCTCAAAGACCATGTCTTCATCCAGCTTACCACTCCCCTACTTCTCTGTGGCGCTTACGCTAGAATCTGTGGGCTCGTGTCCACATTTGCCAAATAGCTAGGTGGATGAGGGACAAAGAGGGAACAGAGGGTGAACACCTCTATCTTAAAATGCTTGAAACTTCCTGTATAAGCACTTGGCCTAAAGGTCACTAGCCAGATCTCAGCCACAGGGTCACATGTAAAAGACAAGGGTGCAGGGTGGGGGCAAGGAAATATAGAATTATGTCAGGCAGCTGTGGACCCAACTAGCAGCTGGGGGTCCCATTACGAAGGAGGCAGGGGAGACTGATGGTGTATTAATTCTCTTTTTCCTATAACAACAACAGCAACAACAAAAACAAAAATGGATAAAAAATGAAGGTTTTGTTTGTTTGTTTAGGTTCGCAGTTTGAAGAGACACAGTCCATCACAGCAGGGAAGGGATGACATCAGGGGTGTGGGATAGCTGGTCACATTGTACCCATAGGAAGCAAAGAGAGATAGTGGTGCTCAGCTTTTTCTTTCTTCCTATTCAGTCTAGGATGCCAGCCCATGGGATAATCCTTCCCACACCATGGCCAATCCTTAGTTAAAGCTCTCTGGAAACACCCTGGCAGACACTACGCAATGGTATAGGTATGGCCCCTACACCATTCTTCATCCAGCCAAGCTGACAATGCAGATTCACCATCGGATACATTCTGAGACAATTAGCCATTCCCGCCAGAGGCATCAGGTAGCAGAACTGGAATAGGAATTCATGTCTCGCTGTGGCCCAGCCTTGGGCCAACAACTTCCCCAACATTGCACCAAGGTAGGGAGAACTCTCACTCTTTCAAATGAGGAGGCTCACTGAGATGGCACATCGTACCTTTGTTCCCAGCACTCAGAAGGTGGAAGCAAGTGGATCTCTGAGTCTGAGACCAGTCTGGTCTATTTAGCAAGTTCCAGACCAGCCAAGTTACATAGTGAGACCCTGTCTCAAAATATTCAAGCCAGGCGGAAGTGGCGCACACCTTTTGTCCTAGCACTCTGGAGGCAGAGGCAGATGGATCTCTGAGTTCAAGGCCAGATAGTTTCAGGACAGCCAAGGCTATACAAAGAAACACGGTTTCAAAACAAAACAAAACACTCTCAAAGAGGCACTTGGAGATGGTCCTTTGTCCAAGATCATCCAGATAATCCATTCCGCTCTGGGGACCAGCTCAAGCTCCCTGCGTCTCTTGTTGCCATTTCCTTAGAAGCCTCTGCAGTCCAGGAGGAATTACCACCTTCCTTGAGACACCTAGCCAGGTGGCTCTGAGATAATGAACAGAGAAGCCTTGAGCTCAGCAACCTTGACCCCACTTACTGGCTCGGCTCTTACAGCTTAACAGGTCAACAGGAAACAAGGTTCCTGGTGGAACCAGAAGCTGCTTCCTTCCCAGCAAGACAAGGTCTCATTGGTGGCATTTGTGCCACTCCAGGACTTTGCATAATTGACAGGGGCCTCCCCCACCCCACCTTGCCTCTGCCTGGTGGGACTGATGGTGTCTCTTGTCACCTGTCACCCCAGCCCCCGGTTCTCCAGGCAGCACCGCAGGACTAAGATTCTTCGGGAGTAACATTCCTCTCTCCCACTCCCAGCCAAGACATTGGATGGCTTCCCAACTCACAGTAACTGGTTCATTGAGTTTCCTGCAACCTATTGCAAAAGCCCACTCAATGATCCAAGTCCCTGGTCACCCGATGACCTTCAGCTGCCTCCACCCCCGTAAACCCCTTCCTCCAGCTTCCCTCTCCACCCACCCACCTTGCGCATCTCTGAGCAATGGACCTCGCCACGGGAGCCTGCCACATGCAAGGTCATCAGTTCTCCTGCCAAGGATGGGGAAGGGGGTGACTCAGTTCCCGCTTGCTCATCTAGGGAAAGAGAACGAAGGAGAGGGAGGAGGGACAGAAACCCATTCAGTTTTGCCTTAAGCCTCACCAGGAGGAGAACTAACAGGGTTTGCTGACAGGGAAGGAAGTCTCTGCTGGCTCATGGGTTGCAAAGTCACTGCAGTATGGAGACCGCCGAAGCCAGGTGGCGCGCCTGTGTGCGTTGATAGCTAAAGAGCAAAGCAACTCCAGGTGTCCTGGTGTTCAGGAGAGAGTGATTCTCCTTCATCCACAGTACAGTTCTTGGCCTCAGGAAGATGCTACTCTGATATGGGCAGTACAGCCTTTACCTCAGTCTAAAGTGCTGCCCAGATCCTCTTCAAAGAGGCTCACAGTTGCCGAGCGGTGGTGGTGCATGCCCTTAATCCCAGCTCTTGGGAGGCAGAGGCAGGTGGATTTCTGAGTTTGAGGCCAGCCTGATCTACAGAGTGAGTTCCAGGACAGCCAGGGCTATACAGAGAAACCCTGTCTCGAAAAACCAAAAAAAAAAAAAAAAAAAAAAAAAAAAAAAAAAAAAAAAAGGAGGCTCACAGTTTGAAAGAGACACAATCCGTCCTGGCAGGGAAGGGATGACATCAGGATACCTCTGATGCCCTCCCAACTCTGATGGAGAGACACAAGCCACATCCTTGAAGAGGATGTGGTAGGCTTGCTCCAGGGGCTACACCCATTGGAGAGAAAGGATCCTACCTACTTAGTGGGGGGTAGGGACAGACCAGAGGTAGGGCCCCCAAACAGCTTAACAAGGTTACAGGCTGGTACTGCAGGAAGGTCAAAGGGTTGGTGTTAGGTAGAAACCTTGACCTTTTGGAAGGCTCCGTCAAGAAGAACCAGTCTCCTGCGGATGCTCCCAAAGGCCAGAGTGAGAGGTCAGGGTGCCTTGTGGGGCCCAAGGCCCATCTCTACAGGGGATTCATAGCTGTTGCTCAGAAGGGCAGAAGTGGGTATCCTCTTAGCCAGGGAAATAGATCTGCTGCCCTTGTGAGGATCAAGATGGCTCATGAACTATCTGAAAAGCCTGGGAGAGACCAGAGGGCTCCTCTAATGAATTAGGATTTGGGAAGACATTTGTTAGCCAAACCTGAATTGAGAACAGCCTGGTTGCCGGGGAAGGCAGATAGTCAGGGAAGAGGAGGCAGAGTGTGCATGAGGGTGAAATGAAGTTATTAAAATGAACCCACCCCCTGTGCAGGCAGCACCGTGTGCCAGAAAGGCCGGGCCCTCCAGCTGTCGGCAGCAGCTGGCTCTCCACAGGAGAAGAGGCGTGGGAGGGGCTGGTCAGAGTGCCCGAGCTCTGCTAGAGTTCAGTTTGCACACAGAGGTGGGGATGGGGGCGCCGCACATGTTTCTTCCTCTTCCAGCAGACCCTACAGGTGCCCTGAGACAGTGTCTGGTGAGAGGCACGAGTGGGAGAACCCTCCAGATTCCAGCAGCCAAGGTTTTTCTTGGTGGGGGTGGGGCATTGGGCGGGGCCAAGTCCAACTTCTAACTCTGATCAGTGGTAGGGAGGAAAGCTGTGTAGGGGCATGTGTGTTCTGAGTCTCCCCAGGAGAAATGGCTTTAGGGTGATTCAGGGCATAGATGAGAAGGGAGTGTGCCACTCCCCGCTCCCCTCACGCCCCCCCCACCATCTTGATTTCTAGGTCATTTCACATACAGAGGGGCTACAACCAGGTGTGTCTGTGTGCTGCAGTGTGTACCTGTGGACCATCTGGCCTCAGAGCTAGTGAGCAGAGAGCAAAGACCGGAAATGGTCGGGACATTGATCCTCACTCCGAGACTCTCCTCATTATGGCTACACTTCTGAAAGGGACCCTGGGGACCTAAATGTGGATCTTCAAAGAGGGCAGATCCAGGATGACCTCCAAAGGGGAGGGGGGCTGCAGCCTTCCCCTCATAGAGCCCCCCAATGTCAAGGAGCCTTACCTGGGCCTTTACCCATGCTGATGCTGTCTCCAGCTGGAGGAGAAGTGGCTAGTCTCAAACTCTTGTTTGTCCCCAAGCCACCTCAGTCTGTTCCTTCTCCCCCCCAAGAGGCAGATGGGAGTCCCAGCTGGAGAGAGCAGAGAGGAATCTCTTCATCCTCTGGAGCTGGAGCTAAGTTTGCTTAGAGGTCACCAGGCAGTTTTCAAAGGATGTTAGTGCGTCTCCCCAGGCCCGAGTCCCAGAGACATTCCTGCTGAGTTAGGTGGGACCCTGAAGGCTGTAGGAACACAAGGTGATTCTCAGGGGTGTGCATGCTGCGTGCTATAGAGGAAGAAACAGAAGGAGGCCACCGAGGACCGTGAACTTAATCAGGCCATACAGAAAAATAATGGCAGAGCTGAGGCACCTCTGGGCATCTACCACTGCCCCCTGCAGGGCCAGAGCTGGCAATTCAGGGAGGATCTGGGGAGGAAGATGTGAGTGAGCCTTGCCTCCCCTGCTGGCCTTCCCCACAAGCTGCCCCTTCAGGTGCCATGCCCAACCCCATAAATGTTTCTTTGGGCCTCCGACACTAGATCTGTTTGCCAGCCAGGAGTGTTAGAGAGGATAGCCCAAAATCCTCTGTGGGCCCCTTGCTCCCAAGAGATCTGCAGCTTTGGTCCCCATTTTGGAACATGCTAACCAGACAGGGGGCCCGTGATCCCTCTCCCCTAGATAACTTAGAGTAGAATACAGTATCCTGGGGAAGCTTTATTTCCTGCTCCAAGGACAAGACTCTGCACAGAGAAGTGACAGGGCATCTCACAAGACTTCCCACCCCTCCCCCCACACCCCACAGACAACACTAGGGCACAATTCCAGCAGGGCCACACAGTCTCCCGCACCTCCCTCTGCTCATAGCCCCACGGCCCAGCAAAGGAGGCCCTATCCCTATTCCAGAATGCCCCAGTCTGACACGAAGAGCTGGCTGGCTGTTGAGGGAGCATTCTCAGCAGGTGGTTAGGGCAGAGGACAAGCACACAGCACATGGGGCGGGCTTCTGCTTTGTGCCCCTCATGCTAACAGGACCTCATAGCCGTCCTGTCTCAGCTGAAGGACAAGGTGGTGTGTCATCAGCAAGAGGTGTTAGCAAAGGTGGAGAGAGAGGGGATTTTGGAAAGGAATGGCCCGGCTGGTGACAGGTAGTCATGACAGCAAACACCCAAGGGTGGGGATGAGGTTGCCACATCAGCCTCAGTGCGGGGGCGAGGGGGGCGGGAAGGGCTCAGGGCTGGCCACTGCCAGCCCCCATGGGGGAAGCCATTGAGCTAGTCATCCTACGTTGTCTATCTGGCCTACACAGTTGGACTCCCCTTTGCCGACTACTGCCCTCCTTCTGAAAGGCAAGGAGAGAGCCAAGGGTTAATGTCTTCTCTGTGGCTTGATCTGGGGTTGCCTGGCTTACCTGCCCAGGGGCCTCGGGGCCCAGCATCAGCTTTGGATAGGAGGGAAAGCCCTGTAAGGCTGCCCAGGGCCCGTTTCTCTTCCATAACAAGCACATTCTAACCTCAGGTTGGGCGCAGCACTGGGGGCCCTTCCCCAATGCCTGAGGCCTGACCCTGACCCACCCGACCTCTCTTCCTCTCCACCCCGTCCCTTCCTGGGGTCCATCCCTTTCCCTGCCCAGTGTCCAGACAGCCAGCCTCCTGCACAGGCCTCTGCGGCCCATCTAGGTCACCCAGATGGGTAGTAGGGGGTATCACTGTGGTAGTTGTAATCTGGGCACACCTTCTGCACCAGTCGATAGTCCGTGCTATAGAAGGCGATATAGACGCAGACGACTTTGAAGGGTTGGGAGCAGCTCCAGGTGGCAGAGCTCTGAGCGTGGTCACGGGAACAGATCTTGGCTGGATCGTGGGTACAGAGCGAGGTCCGGCGGCCCCGTTCTACCTTCTCCCACTCCATCCGACAGTTGAAGATTTTGGATGCCTTGGCTTCGATGAAGATCTGCTGCTCCTGGTGAAACTCCACAGCTTTGCTGGGGGGTACAAGGCTGATGGAGATGTTACCCTGGCCCGTCGCGTTGTGGCGGAAGTGGACGCTGAAGGTCCCGTTTCCGTGGTCCACGATCTTCCCTGTGACCAGCAGGTTCAGGGCCACTGTCTTGATGTTGGAGTAGAAATCACCCCATCCAAATATTTTTTTCACCTTGGTCGAGGGTAGGGGACTTTGTTTGGGGCGGTTGGGGGGCTGCCCAAGGACACCCCAAACCTCTCCGGGTGGGGCTAGCAGCCCTAGGAGGGTGGAGTTGGCCAAGGGGCGGGACTTGGGTGAGATGTGACCTCGCTTGCGAGGTACCCTAGGCCGAGGCTGACCCTCATGGTCATCACGCTCAGGGTCCTCTGAGCCAGGGGGGCCATCGTCTTGACCGCAGATGACCTATGGAGGGATTTGGAAAGAGAATTAGAACTTTGTCCTCAGAGAACCTAGGAGACTTGAGATCTGGCAGACCACCCCATCACCGTCCACATGGTCTCTGTTCCTGTTTACCCAGGCTAAGGTGGGGGAGGGGGAGCAGGTGCTTGTTCCCTTGTGTGTGTGTGTGTGGGGGGGAGGACAGGTGGGCATCCTGGCACTTTCATAATCCACCTTCATGTTTTGATGCTTCAGTCATCTCCATATCTCTTCTTTACTGCCCTGCCTCAGCCTGTTGCTATTCAAAATCTGGAAGGGGTGGTCCGGAAGTCTCTCCTCTCCATGGATTAGGGTACTGGAGACTCACAACTGAACTCTCCAGATAGGCCCCAGGCCCATGGGAGGGCTTGACTTCTGACCTTGCAGAAGCACCCTCCAGTCTGAAGGGGATATAGAATGTCTTTCCCTCCCATTTATTCTTTCACTTTCGATCGCAGCCTTCCTCTCCTTCCAGTCCCTCTTCCCACTGCCCCTCCCCCTCTCTCCCTCTCCTTCATCTCTAAGTAGGTGGGGTCCCTCCTGGGTACCAACCCACCCTGACACCTCAAGTCACTGCAGGTCTAGGTACAGCTTCTCTCACTGAGGCAAACCAAGACCACCCAGTTAGGAGGAGAATTTCTACCCTTGAAATGTACAAGACACCAGGCGAGCTTCACTTCTATCTCCCAGGGGTCCTTCACCTAGAGTTGGGAGTTGCAATTTATTTGGGGAGCCCCACCCCTACCTTGGAAGCTTCCTTCTGTCAGCACATGCACACACACACACACACACACACACATACACACACACACCTCTTATACCTTTTAAGACATTTTTAGTCTTCTGGCTGGGACACCATTCCTAGCCTAGTATAACTGCTGACTTTAGAGGGAAAGACAGCCGGCACACCATAAAATAAGAATCCAGAGCCCAGCCAGAGTCCTGGTCAGGTACCAGTTTGGTTCAGGTTTTGCTAAGGCTAAAAGACTAGGAGTGGATGCCACACCCAGGATGGCCAAGCTTGTAGGAGCAAAATCCTTCTCTGGGGAACACGTGATGACATGCCAAGATGGCACTTGCATGATGAGGCACCAGCTCTTGTGAGTCCCATTTCACAGGTGAGGACATCGGGCCTTGCAGGTTACATCACCACAAGACACAGGCCACGCGTGTCAGCCTTCCCATCATCAGACACAGTCCCACTCCACGACCTTTTGCAAAAGTCTTTTACCAAAGCACTGTTTCCACCTGGAATGCCCTGTCAAACTCTGCTGGGGCTTGTCTTGCCTACTCAGGCTCAGCTATGGTGACAGGCCACACCTTGGGGAGGCTTCTTGGAGGAGAGAGGAAAGAACCAGTGGGGCTCAGCAGGGCAACAGGGAGGTTACCTGGTTCCCTAGGCTCAGTGGCCTCAATGTGTTTGCTCAGTTTCTGAAACTGAGTTCTTCCCAGTGTGTCTATGTCACCAGTGGGGGGACAGGAGCTCAGCCACAACATCTGGACTGATGATGACATGGGTGGGGTGGAGGGAATCCTGAGGAGCTTCGATGCGAGGCTCCAGAGGATTTAGTCCTTATGCCTCTTGCTCTGGCCTTGATGAGCAAACCAGTCCGGGAGTTAAGGCTGGTCCTGTCTTCCAAGTCCTCAGTGGTGGGTCAGGATAGCCAAGAAGGGAGGTTCAAGGCTGCCCACCTGTGTGTACTTGGCTCCAGGGTTCAACTGAATGGTTGAGACAGCCAATAGCTCAGTAGTAAAGAGGGCCACAGGAAAGGGCCAAGCAGGAAGACATCCTCCCCTCGAGAGTAGACAGGAGTGGAAGGGTTGCTGTCAATGGGAATTGTTTTGAGGAAGGGAGCCGTTCCAGTGGCGCTGAGACTGAGGCTTCTCCAGGACGGCATTGGGGTCGGGGCAGATGTGGGGCGGCGGGCACGGGTCGCGAGGGAGTTAAGCTCCGGGCTAGGGTCCGGGGTGGGGTTCCAAAGCATCCTGGGCCGCGGGGGAGCGGGGTCTGGGTGCTCAGCTCAGCTGCTCTGAGCGCCTGGGGCGGGAGCCGCCTGCCCAGGTCCTGTGGGGCTCGGGCTGCTCGCAGCCGGGAGAGGCGAGGAAAACAACAGGCGAGGAGGGAGGGAGCGGGAGGGACGGCGGGAGGCAGGGACGCGGGGGCCGCCCCCAGTCCGCCCGGGTTTGGCGCGCCAGGGCCCACAGTTCGAGATTCTCTGGGCCCCAGAGGTCAGAGAAGAATACCGTGTCCCCTGACGGGGCAGGTCACCTGCCCCACCCCCGTTTCTCGCGTCCTGGGATGCTGCTACGAGAGGTCGGGTAATCCTTGGCTACTCAGCTTGGGGGGCCTTTTCCCTAGTGTCACTCGCACCTCCCGCCATCAGCCGTGGAGTGGGTGGGCCAGCCGAGCACCCTCCTCCCCGCCCCTATTAACCCTTCCAGTCCGGCCTCTGGCCTCGGACCCGCCCTCTCCCCCAGCCTCCAGCGTTCACCGCATCCCCGGGATGCCGGGGTGGGGGGAGGGAGAAAGTTTCAGGGCTCCGCAGCTTCCCGCGCTCTCCCCATCCCCTGGCCCCCGCCCTGCGCCGCTCCCCGCGGACCACTCACCAGATAGAGACTGCCCTGCACTAGGAACACGAAGCAGCAGCGGGTCAGTTGCATCTTCCTCCTTTGCTCTCACCCGTCTCTCTTCTCCTTTGGGGTCCCAGGCCCCCTCCGTCCGGGACTAGTCCTTCAGGCGCGCTGTCCCATGCTCCAGTCCCCGGTGGCTCGCGGCCCTCCCCTCAGCCAGTTGCTGGGACCGACCCCGCCCCCTTCGGTCCAGCTGTGCAGCCGCCGCCCCCTCCCCGAGTCCAGCTGCGCGCCGCGCGCTCCCTTCTCCTGGTCCCAGATGTGCGCCCGGAGCGTCTCGAAGGGGCTCCGGCTGAGCGGTGGCTCCGCCGCTCCAGACAGGCGCTCGGCGCCCCGCTCTCTTCCAGAGGCTCGGCTCTCACCCAGATGTGCTGGGGACCTGCGCGCGCGCCCGTCCCCGGTGCTAATTCCCCAGACCAGACGGCCCCTCCCGCCCCGTCGCGGCGCGCCCCCTGGCGGACGCCCCGGGCCACGCCGAGCCGCGGCCGCCCGCTCCCCGCGCTGCGCCCCGCCAGACTGGAGCGCTCCTGGCGCCCAGGCGCCTCCCGCTTCCTCGTCCCTCCCACTGGCGGCGGCAGCGGCGGCGGCGGCGGCAGGTACGGTGAGCCCAGTCGGTACCTCCGGAGTTAACTCCTCCCCTGCCGGCCAGCAGCCTGGGGACCTGGGACGCCCACTTTCCAGCGTAGGGGACAGGAGGAGGGTGGAGGAGCTCTGGGAGAGGAGGCGAGAGGCTAGAAGACCGAGGATGGGGACACCAGCTTTTCCGCCCTTCTGGCAGCGCGCCTTCTTTTCGGTAGCGGGCACCCGGATTTCTGTCGCTCTACCTACCTCCACCCCAGGAGTCCTGGAATTTGGAAAGACAATTCTACCCAAACCCATTTTTAAGGGCCCAAGGGTATTTACAGTGGATCACAGCTGCTGGTTCCTGCAAGACTTGATAAGGGTGCTGAGGGAAGTTCTTCTAAGTGTCTAGCTCGCACCCCCGTTTCCTAGCCCATTCGTTCCTTTTCTTCTTAGACGACCTAAGAGCAATCATTATGAAGCATTTGGTTGAGGCGCTGGGCTGAAAAGACCACTAGGGACCAGGCTGGGTTCTGAGGTTGGGGTAAGGGTTTGCCTCCTAAGAAATAGAGGCGTGAATGGTGCGAACAAGGCCTCTCAGAGCTCGTCCTTCCATCCTTTCCTACCCACTCTCCACCGCACAGGTGTCACCAGGCTGAAAAGGCTCGACCCCGGTGGGGTCCTAGGTTGCTCTGGTCTCTTCAAATCTCCAAGGCAAAAAAGATTAAGACCCGGACAGGAGATCCCAAAGGATCAGGACCACCCTCTGTCACTCTTGCCCTCCATGGCTAGACCTCCTTCAGAGCTCTCAGAATTCCTTTGGTCTTTAGAAAAACAAAAGGTCAAATCCTAGGACCCCTAGAGGCATTTGGAGTGGCCCCAGCCTACCCTGGGTCTGTGGGAAGCTCTCCACACTCTCTTCTGTGGCCCTCTGAGATCCAGTGTGGTCCCTGGCTGCAGCCCCCAGCTCACACCCAGCCTCCTCCCCCACCATCTGCCAGGCGTTGTGCAAGGAATGCAGATGAATCTTAATATTAGCCTGGGCCAAGTGCAAAGAGGGAGAGACTGCAGAAGGGGGTAGTTTGGATAACCCCCTGTCTCCTGGGTGCCCTGGGCCTTTCCAGGACTCTTTGCAGTGTGTGTGTGTGTGTATGTATACACTCAAAGACTGCCAAAGCCAGGGGAGGAGGAAGGAACAGGTAAATTTTTGTGTGGCCTTGGAGCTTCTGGTCCAGCTGGGAGGAAGATGCTGTTGGTCTGAGCGTGGGCAGCTAGTTCCCGCTCTCAGCTAGACAGAGACGAAGCTGGGCCCACTCCTTGCCCATTCCAAGTCCTGCCCCCAGGAAAGCAGTGTGACCCAGCAGAAGGGGTACTGATTTCAGGTTAGACAGTCTTAGATTCCACTCCAGGCCCCGGCCCATTGTGTGACCTTGGGTAGGTTACTGCCATGCTGGGATGCCAGGTTTCAGATCTTTCCTTTGGAGGCAGGAAGAACACAGTGTGTGTGTACCCAGTGCGGGCGCCATGGTTGGCGGGCAACCGTGGGAGTGCAGTAAATGGAAGGGCTCACTTTTGCACTTCCCACACATTTGCTCTGGCTGCTCTTCCTGCTGTGCTTGCCCCCACTCCCCTCTTGGACACTCCTGGCTCCCACTTCAAGTTTCTTCTCAGCCTTCATCCATCAGCCAATGGTGGAGCCTAGCCTCCGTACCAGGCTCCTGTCCAGAGCCTGAGCTACAGAGATGAATGGAACACCATCCGTGTCCTCAAGGGTCTCCTCGCCTTGTGTGTGAAAATCGATCATTATAACTCACTGGGGTGAGTGCAATGACATGGTCCCCAGAAGGCCGTGAGGATGCACCCGGAGAAGTGGGGGAGGGGCAGGAAGGTCAGGGCATCCAGGATGTCAAGAGAAGTAGGTCTGGCAAGGGCTACTTCTGGCAGGAAGCAGTTTGCTGTTCCGGGATGGGGTGGGGGGTGCCTTCTCCAGGGGTAGAAAGAAGGCTGGGATCACCGTCTGTGTCAGCTGAAGGGGTCTGGACCCATGATTATGGGGAACCTTGAAAGGGTTTTAAGAGACTGGCTACAGTCCTGCTTGTATTTTGGACAGCTTTTGGAGAATTCACTAGGAAGAGGAGGGGGAGGGAAAGCAATTAGAAGACTAAGGTTGGGGGCCTGAAGACATCAGCAGCAAGCAAAACCAGAAAATGAAAACCAGCCAGGCTTTGGCTGTTGCTGAGGTCCAGGATGCAGGGGGGTTTGGTGGGGTGGGGTGGGGTGGGGTTAAAGGTGCCAGGCATGGTCCTGAATGTGACAGGCTGCATACATGATAGCCTGGGGGGGTGGGGGGTGCCCTGGTCTACGAAGGAGGATGCCTTGGGGGAATTCAGCTTTAGCTATGACATAGCTTTATGCTATGCTGCTGTTGGCCATCCAAGGGCACCTGAAAGTCTGTCCTGGGACGTGGTGTGTGCTGGAGAAGTTGTGGGCACAGGAGGAGGAGCTCTGGGCAACCTGACATTTAAAAAGTAGGCAAAGGAAGAAAACTCCCAGGAGCTCATGGGCAGCAGATAGGCAAGCAGGAGCAAAGTGGGCCACGGGGCTCATTCTGCAAGCTGAAGGCGCAGGAACGCTCTCACTTGAGTGTGCCAGGCAGAGTGACAGCCACCATATGCAGGCCCCAGGTTTCCTCGATGGGGGGATGGGAACCCAGTACTGTATAGTTTTAAAAGCCTTTGCCCCAACTCAGGAGACACAGAGTAAAGTGGCCTCCAGCTCTCTAAAAAT
The DNA here is from genome assembly GCF_008632895.1 of Mastomys coucha. Lineage (NCBI taxonomy): Eukaryota > Metazoa > Chordata > Mammalia > Rodentia > Muridae > Mastomys > Mastomys coucha. The sequence continues at coordinate 91,384,257 of NW_022196911.1, forward strand.
CTGGATGGGATTAACTCTGTTGATAGAGTGCTTGCCTAGCATGCACAAGGCCTTGGGTCCCACTTTTAGCCCCCTCCCATAAAGAAGTATGGTAGATACACCTGTAATTTCAGCACTGGGGTGGTGGAGACGGGAGGGTCAGCTGTTCAAGGCTACCCTCACCTACATAGTGATTTGGAAGGATTTTTTTATCTTGTTATTTATTTATTAATTTATTATTTATTATTTTTGTTCATATTCACCTGCATAAATATCTGGGTACCACCTACCTGCCTTGTGCCTATAGAGGCCAGAAGAGGGCATTGGATCCCCTGGAGCTGGAGTTACAGCTGTAAGCTGCTGTGTGGGTTCTGGGAATCGAACTCCGGTCCTCTGGAACAGCAGCACTCTTCATTGATTTTTTTTTTTTTTTTGAGATAATCTTTCACAATGTAGCTGACTGACCTGGGACTCCTGACTCCTGCTATAGATGAGACTAGCCTCAAACTCTCAGAGATCCTGATGCCTTGGCAGATGTCACCCTACCTAACTCAGTCACTGCTCTTAATCACTGAGCCATCTCTGCAGCCCCTCCATAGGGATTATGAAGCCAGCCTGGGTTACCTGAGACCATAGGAAGGAAGACTGGCCATCGTGATGGTGTATGTCTTTGATTCCAGCACTTGAGAGGGTGAAGCAGGCAGAGCTTTATGAGTTCGGAGGCCAGCCTGATCTACACAGTAAAACCCTGTCTAGAAAGAAACAAAGAAAAGAGGAAGAAAGGAAGGAAGGAAAAGCTCTGAGGTGGGGAATGTTGGGAGGGAAGGAATGATCCACAGCCCAAAGGGACAAAGGAATGCCAACAAGGGATGGAGAAAAGATACCTGAGTGTGTGGGAAGCCCCCCAGCAGAGAGAGAGAAGGCAGACCACAGACTCAGTGCACGTGGGTACCAAGCACCATGGCGGTGATTCCCAACGTGTGTCTGTCACTCAGGGCCACATCTCTGTACTCCCCAAGTCCTTCCCATAGCACCCTTGCACACAATAGGTACTCAGCAAAGAGAAAGTCACTTAGTGCCCAAGGCCTGGACACTCCCAGCCCCCTGTGCACCCGATGTTCCTTGCCCAGCATTTGCTGGTCACCTCCTTGTGCTCTTGCCTGCTTCTGGGAGAATCCTGCGTCTGTGTTTCTCTCCTTGCCTTCCTAGAGCAGCCTCAGCAAAAACAGCACAGTGGGCCCCTGATTTGCTCTCAGCCAATGGAGGGGAGATTAAGAGTTTCTGGCTGTTTTTGAAAGGCAGACAGACAGTGGCTGCCCTTAAACTCATTGTCTGGAGTGGTCTGAGGGAGAGGAGAGGCTGGCTCATAATTGTTAGCAATCTCTCTGGGTTAGCTAGCAATTTGCAATTTTAAAGAGTTGGATAGAGATTTATGTATTGGGCATTAGGGAGGCCCCGGGGGAAAACCAAACTTAAATAGGGGGGCGAGTATGGGTCCCAGGGAGATGACTGGAAAAGTGTGGAGCCGTAGGGGAAGGAGAGAATTTTCTAGGCAGATGAAGCAGATCGAGGAAAAGCCACAGATGAAAGAGAGCCCAGGAGTGGGGTTCTGAGGGTCCCGGATGAAAGAGTTATTTGTTCCATGAATAGTTATCAAGTGTCTACTTTTATGTCTGGTGCTGGCTGGTGTGCAGTATGGTTCTGGATAGGCAACTGCGATCCTCATTTGCATGGAGAATGTGAGCCCCGACGGAGATGTGGAAGAAGACAGAGAGGAAGGCCCAGACTCTGCGATGATGATGGCACACAGCACAAATTCCAAGACACAGGGAGGGAAAAGGGTCCTAATTTACCTGGAGCCCAAAGGATGAGAGGGCTTTGGGCTGTCAGGGGGTTGGGGTGGGTCTTCTAGACGAACAGATGGAGCCTAGGAAGCCTTTGTAAGAGAGGAGCTGGAGTGTGGTGAAGACAGGGAGAAGGGCCCAAGGGAAGGGGAGACGGAGCTGTGGAGTGGAGAGTAGGGGGCCGGGGGACAGGGGGATGAGGGTTGCAGTGGGTGACTCATGAGTCCTCGTGTTTGCTTTACCCTCTGGAGACAGCACCTGGAAGAGCACCCCAGTCTTTGTGAGGGGTGGAGCTGGGAGTTGAGTGAATTGGGGGAGCCAGGGGATGGTGATTGATCAGAGACATGGGGCTGTGCGGAAGGGGAAATGGGGACAGGAGAGGGTGGCTCTGAAAGGGGTCTAAGAGGAAGGTGTCTATGTTCAAATTGACCCCCAGCTCTCTAGCTTAGGGAACACAGGTGTGGGACGCACCTGTGGGTAGCTGGGACTCAGGCACTGTGAAAACAGATGACCATGGAGGGCAGACCACAGAGGGCAGACCAGTAAGTGTGTGAGCCTGGAGGCTCATCTGAGCGAGAGTGGGGATTGCCGACAAAGTGCAGAGGGACAGGGCTGGTGCACAGTAGGGCCACAGAGCCTGTTTTGTAGGACACAACGAAAGTGAGACAGGACAGCACCTTGGTGGTGGACCTTTGACTTAGAATGCTCCAAGGGAGACTGCTAAATTCCCAAATTCACGTCTTAGGTTCCGGGGTGTGTGTGTGTGTGTGTGTGTGTGTGTGTGTGTGCACGCGCGCGCATGTGTGCGCATGTGTGTGTGTTAGTTCAAGTGCTTCTAAGCCTTCACCATCCAAAGGGATCTTTTCCTGGAAAAAGCATAGTCTATTTGTTCTTGTTAGGTGCCTGGCTCTGAAGCCCGCCCCTCGCCATCTTAGTTGGTCTTTCCTCTTCCTGGATCACGGTGTCTTGAGGACGTGGGGAGCTTCAGCCTCTCTCCTGGTCTTTGTGTCTGGATGTAGCTGGTTGAAAGTGCTTTGTAAACTGAACAAAAGGAGTGCTGAGGCTCCTTCCGGTTACATTTCAGCGTCTTGGGAGATGGAGAGTGAAAGGAAGAAAATAGGCATTTGGCAAGGCGCCAACACCTGGCACCACCTTCAGTGGCAAGCAAACCCCTCAGCCACCTGTCGCCTGGACCCAAGTCACCATGGTTAACGAGAACATTACAGGGGGCGATGGTGAGGCGGAGCGCGGGTGTGGTGCGAGGATACGAGTGGCGTCGGCGCGCCACCTGGTGGGCAGTCCGGAGAAGGCAACGCCCCCTTGCCGCCCGCTGCAGCGCAGTGCCTGCCTAGTGCCCCTCAGAGACTGAAAAATGAACGGCCATCATCTTAGGAGGTGAAAGCAGGAGGATCAAAAGTTCAAGATCATACTCAGATGCAAATCTAGTTCGAGGTCAGCTTAGGTTCCATGAACTCCTGTGCGCTACATGCCCCCCCCCCAAAATGCTATGAATGGGGGGTGTGGTGCATTTGAGCTCCGGAGACAGATCATCTGGTCCCTCGCTTGAATTGGTTCACCATCTTGGGCAGGTTATTTCACCTTTGTGCTCTTCATGGTGGTAATAACTATGTTGGGCAGACGTGCTCAGCGATTACTAACTATTGGAATATGCATACTCGTTATCCAAGCACAGATTTCCAAATGTCCTGCTATGCTAAAAGCTCATAGGGAGGCAGTGTTGTCAGTAGTCGGCCACAGGGAAGACGGTGGATGGACGGAGGCAGGTCGTACATCTTGGGGCGCAAAAATGCCTCAAGGTCATCATGGTAAAATGGGTCACCTGCGGCGAGGATTTCTGCTTCCTTTTTACATGGAGGTGACACGGGGCACCCAGGTTCCGCAAACTCTCCATTCCCTAGGGCCGTCGAATTTGCCTCGCGGGTAGCAGCCACACCGGCCCGAATTCAGGGGCTTGAGATTTTTTGGACCCCCGCTGAACCCAGTTGCCAAAACTCCCAAGTGTCAGCTCCTTCCACAGATCAATTCTTGTTACCTGCCAGTCCAGTCCTGGAGCTTCAACAATTCCAGGGGCCACTCCCCAGGAGTGCAGAAGGCCTGGCGGCACCTTCCATTTCTAGGCCTGTAGCGACGCCTGGCGGGCGAAGGAAGAGTAACTGCGCCTGCATGTTGGCGCGCTTCTTCTGCCAGCAAGCTGAGAAGCCCTACTGGGTGGGGTCTTGCTGAGCACTCTTGAAAGATGGCCAAGGGAAGCAGCAGACACTTCCTATGGGATCCTGGGGTCACAAGGGCTCCCCAGAGTAGCCTTGACTGGGGCCTCCATTGCTCAGATGACATCTAGGACCATCGGATTCCAAATCCCTTCCAAGACCTGGCAGAGGGAGTTTAGGGGCCCCAGGAAGGGGCAGGGCCTCAAAGAGAAGGATTTCCAGTTTTTTTCCCATATAAATAGTTTGGGGTCTCCATTGTTCCGTTTCTGGCAATTCCAGCCTGTCCTAGCTTGCTTTCTATTGCTGCGGTACACACCATGATCAAAAGCGACTTGGAGAGGAAAGGGTCTATTTTATTTAACCCTCTAGTCTCGGTCCATTGTCAAGAGAAGGATGCCAGAGCTCAAACAGAGGCCATGGAGGAATGTTGCTTATGCTGCCTTGCTCCCCAGATTCTTAGCTACCTTTCCTGTACCTCCCAGGACCACCTTCCCCCCCCCGGTGGCTCCACCCATAGTGAGTGGGGGACACCTCTTATATCAATCATTATCAAGAAAATGCAGCCCCACAGACTTGCTTCCAGGCCTGTCTGATGGAAATGTTTTTTTCAATTTCTTCTCTCTTCTCAGATGACTCCAAGTCTGTGTCAAAGTTGAATACACACACACACACACACACACACACACACATACATATATGTGTGTATATATATACACGTATATACATATATACATATATGTATATACATACACACATGTATTCCAGCACACAGCCCCAAAAGATTCGATGACAGTACTACATGGGATAAAGGTGGATAAGCTTAGGAATGGCCACAGCCTAAAAAGGACTCCAGTCCAGAAGGCTACAATAAGCTGAGGACCAAGGGAGAGGTGGCAGGAAGGACACTGTCACTTGGACCTGGCTCTTCTGCCTCTGATGGCCCTGGGTCACCATGGAAGTGTGGCTGCCAACACCTACTTCATGCAAACTCAGCACCTGCCTGCCAGGGCCCTACAACTGGTGGGAAGCTAGTGTTTCCTCACTCCTGCTAAGCCTGCCTCCAGTTAGTCCTGACTTCCCAAGACTGGGGTGCAAAATCGTGCCCGGTCACAGTTGATGAGAGGGGCCTCCTGTGTTCTGCCTCATGAAGGGCTCATATTCCCCCTCAACTTTGTCCCTTCTCTCCGCCCTCCACTGCTCTTCCCAGGGTGAGGGAGGAGCATGCTGCCTGGTATGTCCTCCCAACAACCTTTTCCACCCCCAAGCCCCAAGCAAGAGGGAGTCAGTGTTTGGGGATGCAACCAGTGGGGTAGGCCCATGGAGTTGTCTTTCTACTGTCTGGGACTTGCCAAGTCAGGTTAGGAAACACTATCTGCAGTTTATGGTCTATCTGTCCAGCCCAAGAAGGCAGGTACCATTACTGCCACATTTTACATCTTGAGAGGCCTGGAAAGATAAGACCAAAGGACCAAAATAGTACTCTTCAGACTTGGGGCTTTATCTTTGTTATTCTTTTAACTTAGTGTAGGTGTGTGTGTGTGTACATGCACACATGTGGATATGTGTATGTGAACGCAGATGTCTGAGGAGGCCAGAGCCATCAGATCCGCTGCAACCAGTTACAGATGTGATCTGTCAGGTGCGTGCTGGGAACTCAACTCTGACCCTCTGTGAGATCTGCTCCTGCTCGGAGCTCCCAGTTCTCTCTCCACCACAAAACAGATGTCTTAAGGTTTTACATTTATTTTATTTATGTTAAGGGGTATTGGTTTTCCCCACTTATGACACAAAGTATCCCCTTATTTGTTCATTAAAGTTTACTCATTATTTAATGTGTATGGGTGTTTTTCCTTTATGCATATTAAAAGACATTTGTTTGTAGCTGGACATAATGATGAAAGACATACTTCCAGCTTGTGGAAATCGAGGCAAGAGGACTGGGAGTTTGAGGCTAGCCTGGGCTTAGGGAGGTCTTGTCTTGACAAATAGCAATCAAACAAATTCCATAAAATAAAGTCAAGGTGTTAGGGGCAGCAGTGCCCCACCCAGTGGCTCCAACCTTCCGAACTCTGTAACCCTTTAGAAAGGCTCCTCATGTCGCGGGACCCCAGCCAGAGAGTTATTTCATTGCTATATCATAACTGTAATTCTAGGACCATTATAAATTGCAATGTAGGTCTGCAGGATATCCAATATACAATCCCCCCCCCAAAAGGTTGGGACCCATAGGTTGAGAACTGCTGGCTTAATTAAGAGGAATGCTAGGTTCCTGGCAGCCTGGTAACACACACGTACACTCACACTCACACACGGACACACTCACACTCACTCTCATACACTCACACTTACTCTCACACACACTCACACAACTCTCAGACACATTCACACTCTCACTCACACTCACACTTACCCTCACATACATTCACACAACTCTCACACACTCATACTCAGTCACACTCTCATACACACACATTCACACTCACATACACTCACACACTCACACACACTCACACTTACCCTCACATACACTCACATACTCACACACTCACACACTCAGGCACACACACAGTCACACACTCACACTTACCCTCATACACTCACACACACTCACACTTACCCTCACATACACTCACATAACTCTCACACACACACTCACACATACTCACTCATACTCACATTTACCCTCACATATACTCACACACACTCACACAACTCTCACACACTCATGCACACTCACACACTCACTCACACTCACACACACATTCGCGCTCACTCTCATCACACACTCACATGGGCAGACAGGATCCGGGCATGCCTGGGTACTCCAGGCTTCTCAGCAGACAGGATCCGGGCATGCCTGGGTACTCCAGGCTTCTCAGCAGACAGGATCCAGGCATGCCTGGGTACTCCAGGCTTCTCAGCAGACAGGAGGTCTTTAGTTGATGTGTTAATCACTTTTCCTGTTGTTTTGTCCAATTCCCTAACAAAAAGAAACTTCAGGGCTCATTTTGGCTCATGTTTGAGAGCCAAAGGGCCTGAGCTGTGCCAGCAGGTGGGTGGGCAGAAGCGGGGAGGGTGAACCCTGTGCTCAGAGCCCTCTCGACCTTTTTATTGAGTGTGGGACCCCGGAGACAGAGCTGCTTCACCCAGGGTGGGCCTTCTGTCTTCAGTTAAACCTCTCCGGATTTGTCCTCCCCGTCACACCCAAAGGTGCGTCTCCATCACAGCGGCTTGATCTCAGCCCTGCTCACCTAGACAGCATCTCAGGCTTCCCTTCCTCCCCTTGATGCCTCCATCTGGCCTCTGAGCCATTTGCAGCCCCTGCCAGGCCTTCCCTGACTTCACCATGCTGTGCCCTGGACCTGACCTCTCCCCCTGCTTAGCTGGTGAGCACACACCTGCTCACCCTCGGAGGCAAAACCTAGCCGAGAACTTGATTCTTGCCAAGGCTTCTCTGTTCATTATAGGGTTACATAAATCTATTTTCATGCAGGCATATAATTAGCTAATTATATAACGTACTCTGAGTAGCTCCTCACTTACCTCCAGTGCTCTTCTCTCTCTCGTTGCCCCCCGACTTTCTCCACTTGGATAGTCTCCCTCCTACCTTCATATTAACTATGCGTACGTGATTTTATGTACCTGCAAAGACTAGGCTGCAAATGATAGGAAATGTGGCATTTGTCTGAGACCGACGATTCGTTTAATATGACTCTCTCTCCAGTTGTATCCATCTTCTCATGTAAACAACGCAACCCCATTCTTTTTAATGCTTGAGAAAAATTCTAATGTGTATATAAACCGCCTTTTCTTTGTCCCCTCTTCTATTGTTGGACACCCAGGTTGGTCCTGTCACTTAGCCATTGTGTGTAGCACTGCAATGGTCATTGATAGCTGTGCCCTGTGCTCTACCGACTTAAAGTCCTTGGGTCAATGTGCAGGTGTGGCATAGCTGGTAGATCTATTTTCTTTGGAAGGGGCTCTCTACCAGTTTCCATAGCGCTAGGCTGACTGACACAACTTAAGGTTGTGCCACAAAGCTGTAAGAAAGAAATCAGTGCCATACTGGCGTAAAAACAGACACACAGATCCGTGGAGAAGGACAGAGGGCCCAGATATAAACTCACACTGCCAGACCATCCGACTCTCAACAAAGACACCAAGAATATACAGCAGAGAGGTGACAAGCCCTTCAACAAATGGTGGCAGCAAAACTAGATACCCAAATGCCTACTGAGGCCTGTGCTTCAGCTCCAAAGAGATCAAAGACCTCCATGTAAGACCACAAACTCCGAGACTGTTGCAGGAAGCAATAGGAAAACAACCTCGGTATGTCAACATGGGCGAGGGCTTTCTGAACAGGACTCCAGGATGGAGGGAAGACCGTTAATGGTTGACAATGGGAGACCGTGAAACGAAAGATGTCCACACAGCAAAACAAAACAGCTGTAAGAGTGAAGAGGTAGCCCATGGGAGGAGATCTTTGCTAGTGAGACAGATGACAGAGGATCAGAGCCTAGAATATACAGAAGCCTTGAAAAACCAAGCACCAAAAAAGGTGAGCATCCCAACTCAGCTACTGAACTAGTAGTGCTGGGCTCTCTGCTGACCCGGTCCAGCCCACAGGAGCCTTGAAAAACCAAGCACCAAAAAAGGTGAGCATCTCAACTCAGCTACTGAACTAGTAGTGCTGGGCTCTCTGCTGACCCGGTCCAGCCCACAGGAGCCTCTCGGGCCGAGCCGGATGGTAAGGAGTGTCTCAGGGCCGAGCCGGATGGTGAGTGTCTAGGCTCAGATCTCCTGCTGTCCAGAGAATAACCACCCCGAGCCGGGAGTCTGTCAAAGCAGGAACTCGTTTTATTGTATCGATCTTTTCTTTATAAAAGGCTGAGAGTGGAGGTGGAGTTTTCTGCTGAGGTGAGATGACTTAGGGGAAGGGAAAAGCTGACGAAGGGTATGGGGTGACTGATGGAGCCAACAAAGTTAGGCACAGGTAGGCTTAAGCAGGTTGTGCTGAGTCACTCCAGTACTGACTGAGACAGTTTACAAAACTTGAGATAGACTCGGGTTTGCCCTCAAGGCCCAAACCAGGGCCGAATAGGGCCCAACAAAACTAGCAGACAGTTCTCAAATGGCAAGATACAGTGACCAATACACAGATGAGCGCATGCTTAGCATCATTGGCCATCAGAGAGATGCTGAAAAACCACACCAAGATCCACCTCACCCCCATAAAAGAACATAGCAGTCCACAGGAAGACAAATGACAACTAATGCTTGGGCCAGTCTGATGGCTTGGTGTGTAAAGGCCTTTGCCACCAAGCCTGACAACCTGGAGGTCTAGTCCCAGAGCCCGCATGGTGGGAGGAGAGAACTTACCTCAACTTGTCCTCTGACCTCTACAGATGTTTTTTTTTTAAAGATTTATTTATTTATTTAATGTATGTGAGTACATTGTAGCTGTCTTTAACTCCCCAGAAGAGGGCATCAGATCCCATTACAGATGGTTGTGAGCCACCATGTGGTTGCTGGGATTTGAACTTAGGACCTTCGGAAGAGCAGTCAGTGCTCTTAACCACTGAGCCATCTCTCCAGCCCCCCCCCTTTTTTTTTTAAGATTTATTTATTTATTATATTTAAGTATACTGTAGCTGTCTTCAGACACACCAGAAGAGGGCATCAGATCTCATTATGGATGGTTATGAGCCACCATGCGGTTGCTGGGATTTGAACTCATGACCTTTGGAAGAGCAGGTGCTCTTAACTGCTGAGCTATCTCTCCAGCCCCAGACATGTTATGACACATATGCACCCCCTCTCCCCCGCACACACATAATACATTTGTTAAATGTTTTAAAAGTAAACAGAGAGAAAGAGAGAGAGAAGGAGAGAGAGAGAGAGGGAGGGAGGGAGGGAGAGAGAAGCTCTGGTTTCCTTTTTTGTCTGGCTCTTCTTCAGCATAGTTAGAAATTGTATTTATTTAGTCATTTATTTGCTTGCATGGAACAGCAGTGCCAAGGTTAGAAGACAGCTTGTCTCAGGGATTGAACTAAAGTTGACAGATTTAGCAGCAAGTTTCTTGACCCACGGAGCCATCTCACCAATCCCAGACCAAAGCTTTCCTGAAGTGGAAAGGCCCAAGTCCCCTGCTACTAGAGGAATGGACTCTGTGGTCTGGCTCCTGAGACCCTCGAAGTCGCTCCAAGCCATGTGTAGTGAGTTCTGTGGAAGGCCACAGCAAGAAAGGTGGGCTTCAGATTTGAATGGTGTGGGGCGGTGGACAACCGTTTTTGCAGAGGAGGTGAGTGTGGGCTTTTGAGCTGAGTGTGTGCTCGTGGAAGCATGGGAAACCGAGGAAGGTGGTTTCCCTGGAGTATCAGCTGTCAAAGGGAAATCAATTTGTCTAGTAAACAAGGCTGCCATATTGTGATCCATCTGGCAGGAAACGAAGCCAAATGGCTCCTCCCACCATCTGACAGCACCTACGGAACAGATCCCAGGAGACTTAATGATCTAAGCAGAAAAGCTAACTGTTTCAGAAGAAACTAAAAACATTAGAAGAAAATCTAGGAGTGGTTTTTTTTAAAAAAAGATTTATTTATTCTTATTTTATGTGTGTGTTTTCACTGTGTATATGTATGAGAAGTCAGAAGTGGGAGCCAGATCCCCTCTAACCAGAGTTATAGAGAGTTCTAAGCTTCCGTGGGAGCTCTGGGACCCAAACCTCTGAAAGAGCAGCCAGTGCTCTTAACCATTGAACCGTGCCCTAGAACACTAATTCTTGAACTTGAGGAATGAGACAACTCTTTAAAAAAAAAAAGTGTGTGTGCTGGAGTGTGGGTTTAGGAGTGGGGTGTGAGTTCAGGAGTGTGTGTGTGTGTGTGTGTGTGTGTGTGTGTGTGTGTGTGTGTTGGAATGTGGGCTAAGGAATGTGTATGCAGAGGCTAGAGTCAACCTTGTCATTCCCCGGGAGCCATGTTGTTTGAGACCAGGTCTCTCACTGGGACCCAGGGCTTGCTTATTGTTCCAGACTGGCTGGCCAGCAAGTCCCATGGTCTCTCCCGTCTGAGCTTTTCCAGTTCTGGCCACCATACCCAGCTTCTCACCTGGGTGCCTCATGCTTTGGAGGCAAGCACTTTCCTATCGCTTCAGAACCTTTCTTTTAGTTTTGTTTCTGGGGAATACTTTACAGATAATTCCAACAATCCAGCTCTGTAGCGTCGGGATAGCAAACACAAATCATCAGCGATGGCACTGCCTAGCAGAGAGAGCCGGGCCTCAGCACGAGTCGGCAAGAGGGGCCAGGATTACCAGGGCCGAGCCTCAGCACGAGTCGGCAAGAGGGGCCAGGATTGCCAGGGACGCCAGGAGAAGTACTGGGCTGTGCCTCTTTCACTGAAGTAAAGATTAGCGAAGACGAGAGACCAAACGGTGTTACAAAGCTAGCTCTACGAGTAAGCCCCTCTCACAGTCCGTTGAGTCCTATTTATACTCCCTTTGAAACACCGTGCGCCTTCTATGGGTCTTGCTTCACCACGTGTCTTGCCTCAGCGTGGGAGTCTATCTTAGCAAAACTTTACGTGCGACTATCTCAGCTGATATCACTCTGTCAATAGGCCCGAGTCCTCGGAAGCAGCAAGAAGCCACAAAATACCGCCAGAAGTTTTTTTTTTTTTTCAAGACAGGGTTTCTCTGTATAGACCTGGCTGTCCTGGAACTCACTTTGTAGACCAGGCTGGCCTCGAACTCAGAAATCTGCCTGCCTCTGCCTCCCAACTGCTGGGATTAAAGGTGTGCGCTACCACTGCCCAGCCAGAAGATTTTTTTTTTTAGTGCTCTTCTTTCTATGGAGTCCTACAAATAGAGCTCAACTACTCAATGTAAGGGGGACCAATACATGTGCATCGTTAGTAAAGAATCCTTCATCACGTGTCCTTTCATGTACTTGTTTAACACAACATCCTTTCTCCTGTGTCTGCTTCGAATGTTCCTTCATGAGCCTGCCTTAGCGACATATTCTTTCACCTGTGTCCACTTGAGAAAAAGACTTCCTCACGTGTTTGTCCCAGGAAAACACAATCTAACACAACCGACTCTCCAAAAACCCCTTCAGTTTTCACTTCGATTGTAAGACGCCACGTAGGTGCTGGGAATTGAACCTGGGTCTTAGGGAAGAACAGCCTGTGTCTTAATGGCTGAGCCATCTCTCCAGCCTTTGACACATTCTTCTGAAATAAGACAAGTGACTGAGAAGCTGAGTCAGAGAGGGAGGGAGAGGGAGAGAGAAGAGTTAGAGAAGTTGTTTATGAACAATTTTTTGACGTAAGGTTTCATGGATAAAATCCAATGGACACAAAAAAAAACCAGTAGATTGAAATATATGTAACAAAGAACTAATAATTCCTATAAAATAAACTATATACCAACAAGAGGCAAAAATACAAATCAGACAGAGGCACAAGTGGATAAGGGAAGAGATGCCGCCTCTCTGGAGTCAGAGTTGCGATTTAAACAAAGCGGGGAGGAGAGGGAGCAGTTCCTCAAAAAGGAGTAGGCAGATAGGCGCGGCAGCACATGCCCTCATCCCAGAACTCTGGAGGCAGACACAGGAGGGTCTGTGCAAGTTCCAGGACAGCCTGGGCTACATAGTGAGTCCCTTTCTTGAAAGACAAAATTAATTAATTAATTAATTAAAAAATTAATGGACTTTAAAAAAATAAAAGCTCTTGTCTTACAGAAGAAGAAAAACAAAACAAAACCAAAATAGATAACCAAAATCTCTGATCAACTAGCACAGCTTGTTCCCAGGTGTGGGCCTCCCCAACCCCCAGTCAAACCATTCACATGAGTACGGTTCATTTGCTACGAGCAATGAGCCAGTGTTGATACATGACGATTAAAGTTCACAGTTTATTCAAATTTCCTTAGTTTGTAAATGGTGCCCATTTTTTTGTTCTGTCACCCATTAAGACATGTGGTACCCATTTCCTGGCACTCCTCTTGGCCTAGGCCTGTTTTTCAGATCTTTCTTGGTTCTGATGACCTAACAGTGTGAGCAGTGTTGCTCAGGCTAGGGGCTGGCTCTGTTACAATTTGTCTGATATCACCTGTTCCTCTCTTCCTCCCTGTCTTAGTCAGGGTTTCTTTCTTTTCTTTTTTTTTAAAAAGATTTATTTATTGTAAGTAAGTACACTGTGGATGTCTTCAGGCACTCCAGAAGAGGGCGTCAGATCTCATTACAGATGGTTGTGAGCCACCATGTGGTTGCTGGGATTTGAACTCAGGATCTCTGGAAGAGCAGTCAATGCTCTTAACCACTGAGTCATCTCTCCAGCCCCTTAGTCAGGGTTTCTATTCCTGCACAAAACATCTGACCAAGAAGCAAGTTGGGGAGGAAAGGGCTTATTCAGCGTATACTTCCATGTTGCTGTTCATCACCAAAGGAAGTCAGGACTGGAACTCAAGCAGGTCAGGAAGCAGGAGCTGATGCAGAGGCCATGGAGGAATGTTACTGGATTGCTTCCTCTGGCTTCCTCAGCTTGCTTTCTTATAGAACCCAGGATTACCAGCCCAGGGATGGCACCACCCACAGTGGGCTAGGCCCTCTGTTGATGACTAATTTTAAAAAATTGCCTTACAGCTGGATCTCATGGAGGCATTTCCTCAATCTCTGTGATAACTCCAGCTTGTGTCAAGTTGATACACAAAACCAGCTAGTACACCCCTCTGCCTCCTGATCTAGCAAGTATTCCTGCTTCTGTATCTCTGATTTCTCTCTTTCTCTCTCTTTCTTCTTCTTCTTCTTCTTCTTCTTCTTCTTCTTCTTCTTCTTCTTCTTCTTCTTCTTCTTCTTCTTCTTCTTCTTCTTCTTCTTCTTTGGTTTTTTGAGACAGGATTTCTCTGTATAGCCTTGGCTGTCCTGGAACTCACTCTGTAGACCAGGCTGGCCTCGAACTCAGAAACCTGCCTGCCTCTGCTTCCCAAGTGCTGGGATTAAAGGCATGTGCCACCACTGCCCGGCCTCTGATCTCTTTGATCTCTTTGTTTGGTACTTTGGTTCCTACTTAGTTGCCCAGGTTGGCCTTGAACTCACTTTAGCCAGGGTCTACCTTGAGCTTGCAGTCCTTTTGCCTCAGCTCCTAAGAAGCCAGGACCACAGGTCTGCACCAGCAGGCCTGAACATCTCCATCACAGGTGCCACACTCTCCTCTCCTCACAGCTCGGACTGCTGATGGGACCCTGGTCACTGTGAAGGCACTCTTCCCTCCAAACATTAGCGGAAAGGTAGACCTGTATTCACAGCCGGGGTGGGTGGGTCATGGCATCTCCCTGACTCTTAAGATGTCTGTACAGGAGCTGGAGGAATGGCTCAGTGATTAAGAGCACTTCCTGCTCTTTCACAGGAGCCAGGTTCAATGCTCAGCCGCCCGACATGGTAACTCACAATTGTCTGTTGCTCCAGTTTCAGGGGATCTGACACCCTCACAGAGACACACATTAGGGCAAAACACCAATGCACATGAAAAAGTAATTTAAAAAATACATCAGTATAATTTGTTTAGAATTCTGTCTCACTTATTGATGGAGCCAGGCACTTCTGGTATCAATATGAACAGTGTGGATATTTACAGTTACTTTGGGTTCTGATCCAATTTAATTTTGGTGCTCACTGTAATGTGTTGTTTATGAAAATCGATTGGTAAGAGAGGGTGGGGTGGGGAGGGTGAGTGGGAGGACTGGGGGTGGCAGAGAGAGTGAAGAGCTGTCACTCCAGGGATTGTCTTGTTTCTTTCCCTGATGCTATGGCTCCTTGACAGGGGCTGGAGAGCTTGCTCTGTCCCTCCGGTTTCAGGGAATCCATTCCTCTTCTGACCTCCTCAGGTGTCAGGCATGCTGTGCACATGTATGCATACGAGCATAACATTCATATGCATAAAACAAATAAATCTTAATCCTTAAAAAACACCCCGACAAAAGCAGCTTACTGGAGAAAGGGTTTATTTTATCTCACAGTTCAAGCTTCAGTCCCTTGTGGTCGAAATCAAGGCAGCAAGAGCTTGAGGTACCTGGTCACGTGGTGTCCACAATCAGGAGGAGGCCTGAATACACCTGGCTGCTGGGCTAGTTTTCCTTTATGCAGTCTAGAATCTCAAGAAATGATCACACCCAAAGTGGGCCAGCCTTCTCGCTCCATTTAACCAAATCAAGATGGCCACCTCCGACCCCCAAGCATGCCCCATGCTCCCCTCTTAGTGGTTTTAAGTCCTGCCAAGTTGACAACACGAATCATTCCAGAGGGGTGGAGCCAAAGATTGGGTCGAAGTTCCAAAAAGTCAAAGAACTAAAGAACAACAATGTAAACTGCAGCCCGTGCTTTTTACAAAGAGAGTACCATGTCTCTCATTTGTCACCTGGCAGCCATACTGGCAGCCCCCTAGCTAATCTCTATCCAGTGGATTTCCTAGTCATACTGGTTCTCAGCCTTCCAAATGCTTTAATACAGTTCCTCAAGTTGTGGTGACCCCCCAGGCATAAAATTGCTACTTCATAACTGTAATTTTGATAGTATTATGAATTATAATGTAAATATTTGATATGGGACTCCAAGGGGGTCGGGACCCACAGGTTGAGAAGCACTGCTCCAGCATCCTTAGGAAACCCGTACAGAGGTCCCCACGCTGGCCTCTGCATGTAGGACATTCAGACTCAGCGTGGTGACCCTCTGTGCCTTCTCTTGGGGGCTCCAGTCAAATGTTCTTCTTCAGAGAGCCCCACTTAAGGCCACAGTCCCTGTCCAACGCCCTTTAGCTCCATCCATCTGCCCATCTTCCCCTCCCCCACAAGTCTTTGAGTCCAGAAGGCAATGGATACCTATGTGGTGGCTGGCTATGTAGCCAGTGCTTTCGTCAAAGCATCAGATCATCAGGTGGCCCAGCCCCCAGAGGCACCCTGTGTTCAGCTGTGAGCCGGAGAGGAGGAGAGCTAGCAACTCGGTTTTTAGACCGCTTTGGTTTGTTTAAGTGATTACAAAGAACATGTAGTACATTGACTTATAATTAAAACGAAAATCCAATAAAGTTAATAAAAAAAAAGAAATTAAAGTTTTCTCATTTCCTGGGGACTAAACAAGAAGGCAGTAGACGGGAGCACAGGTGTCTCCTGAGGCTGGAGGATTGGCGGAGTGAAGAGCGCTGGAGGGCGTGGGAGAGCGGAGGGGTGAGAGAGACAGGGAGGTGTTGGAATTGAGACCGTGGGGCTGCATGTCGGGAGGGCTGGGAGGCGACAGCAGAGGCTGGGAGCCAATGAAGCTGAGACGTACAGTCGGCTTCATGTGGGTCTATTGTGGGGTGATTGACAGGGAATGTGGCTTGTGGAGGTGGCAAAGGCTGGCCACCCCGGGACACCACCACTAAAAGGTGGACAGCAGAGCCTTTGGGCGTTATTCACGTTTCATTTCCCAAGCGATCAAATAGAGGTTGGCACAATATTCCAAGGGTCTTCCAGCGTGGATGTCTGCCTCAAAGGACTCTGAGTCCTGAGATACTTGGGACGTGAGGTTGGGTGAGGGTGCTGTCCCAACTCTGTGATAGAAGGCTCCGCCTCTCGCCAGCAGAGGGCGCTGCGATGCCGTGGCATTGCTCGTTGCTCCGTAAGGACGAAGGACTTGCACGCTAGCTGTCCACTACCTCTTGCCTAGAGGGATCTTTGACTCAGACCACTCAGGTCGAGCCAGAGTGTCCAGCAGCACTCAGGTGTCTGCTTCTTTGGGTCGAAGAGATGAGGCTGGGTCGGGAGCCTGTCAAAAATCATTCCTTCTATGCACAGCCAGGTCTCTCTGGCTCTTCCTGCTCTGCAGTCTTTGCCTATAGTGCAGTTTCTAGGTGTTCAAGTCTTTCTCGCAGTAGCTGAAAAGCCTCGTGAGCTGTTTTCTGAAATGTAGAAGCCTCCCAGAGATGGGGCAGCCACAGTCCCTCCTGTGCTAGAAGCTCCACTACCTACGCCTATGTTCTATCACGACCTTCTAGTCCCCAGCTCCTCTTGTGATCCTCTCATGTGGCAGGACAGCTGGAGTGGTGTCCCTCCTCCACGGTGGGCAAATGACAGTGCTAGAGTGGCCCCTGCCTGGTGGATGCCCTAGACTGGCTGTTTTAGGCAGCTGAACCCAAGGCCAGCTTATCTCTGGCTAACCCTCCCTGTGTGGTTGCAGTCCCTTCAGATATTTTCCAGGGGCTCCCCCTCCCAGCTCCCCTAATCCCCAGAACCTCTGATGCCCCCAGCTGGGTCATTTTCTGATCATTTGGGACCTCGGGCCTTTTGCTTCAGTATCTTGTCTAACCCCCTTTTCTGCTGTTCATCTCCTACTGCGCTAATGAGGCACCTTCTGTACATCTCCTACCCCATTCTGCTACCCCATGCCTGGCAGAATCTTGGGTCTCTCTGTCCTCTGCCTCGCCCCCACCTTAGACAAGGTCTCAGGTACTTGGAGTCATTGGGTGACTGAGGATGACTTTCAACTTCTGATACTCTCTGTAATTCTTCCCAAAGGCTGGAACCATAGACCCGCATCACAGCATCAGATTTTATGATATGCTGCGGGTTCCTGCAGGCATGGCAGCACTCTACCAAGTGTGCTAAATCCCTGCCCACTGGGTGCCTATTTGGTCCCAAAGTCAAAGGAAGGTCTGTTACTTCTCATTTGACTAATTTGTACCTTCTGACTTTCTGAATATCTGGGCCACCTGCCCTAGAGTTCACTGGGCACCTGGTGGGATCAAGATGACAACAGAGCATCCTGGGACTCCACTCCCTGGTGGCCAATCTATCAGCCTCCTCGCTGGGTGACTTGGAGGATATTTGAGCATCGGACAGAGGTCGAATGCTCAGATATCAAAGGAACCCACTTAACCCTTACAGCCTTGTCCTCGACTGCATCCTCTTTTGGTGCCTAGGACTGAGGGCCCCATTAGACTGAGGCCTAGAGTGTGTGTGTGTGGGGGGGGATCCACAGGAGGGAGGCCAGACCACTGAGGGTGCTGGGAAGAGTCCCAGCATGCTTAGCTAGCTATGTGGTGTGTGGAAAAAGTGGCTGCAGCCAAGTGGGGGTGGGGTGGGGTGGGGCTGGAGGGATGGCTCTGTGGTTAAGAGCAGGTACTGCTCTTCCAGAGGACTTGGGTTTGATTCCCAGAAAGTGAAACTCACACACATGATAAATATGTTGGAGGGGCTGAGCAACCAGCCCCGGGCCAGAGCAGAGGCACACCCACAAGACCCACGCTTATCTCTGCTCTCCATTCTAGTCTCTGTCCGCTGTGGGGATCGGGCCAGTGGGCGACTCCTCAGGATGCTCCATGTCACGTGCTGCTGAAACGGAAGATGTAGGGAGCGGCATGGACCTGTACAGACAGACCTGCCCTACCAGGAAGTCCTGGGTTAGGTATCTGATCATGCCCGGGGCTGCCCAGTAGTCCTGAGCAGGGCCCTGAATGACAAGATGCAAGGTGGTTATGACCCTGACAAGAATTCGCTTTACTGTGGGACTGTGGCAAGGAAGCCCCCGTATCTTCTGAGCCTCACCTTCCCTGCCTACAGAATGGGCCAACAGTATCTCCAACAGCTGTGGAGTTAAATGACAGAGTTTGACAGCATCTTTGGAAGCGAAGTCTGTGCAGGGAAGCTCCTAGGGCTGATTCACGCCCCTGCAGCGAGCTTGGAGTCTGCTCTGTCTCGGAATGGGATTAGATTCCACCGAGCAGTGGAGCACAGGAGCAAGCATCCCCAGAACCAGATCTATCTTTATTGCTCATCGACACTTGAATTCAGGTCACAAATATTCAGACGCTCACTGAATCCTCATAATCCACCCGGTGAGCCCATGGGCAGGGAACCAAGGCCCAGAGAGGGTGTGACACTTACCCAAAGGCACACAGCATAAAGGGGTTGAAAACAGCATTGTTTGGCTCAGGAGTTCAAGCTCTTCTCTGGAAATAAGCACATAAACCCAAGTCATGTGAGTACAGATTTTAGGAATGTATAACGACTTTGCTTTATAAACGGAAGGCTGTGGCCTGAAAGACTTGGGAGAGGGCAGGAGCCAACCTCTTCTGCCTCTGACGCATGAGTAAACAACAGTGAGTTCTGTTAGTAAGGCTGGGAGTGAGTGGACCCGCTGGAATGGGATTCGAAGGATGCGTAGGAGTTTTCCAGGTAGACACAAAAGGAAACACATCCAGGAAGAGGGAAGAGGATGGGGTATAGAGGTGGGAGGGTCTATGGTGGATGAAGGGAGGAGCTACTGGCAGAAGGCAGGACCACATGCTACGGTTTGGATGTTGCTGGTCCCAGTCTGATGTCCTGTTCCCCACATGGTGAAGGGAGAAGCTCCAGAACCCTGGAGTAGTGGGATCTGGTGAGGGGTCTTTAGGTAAGCCACATACATTCATACAAATAAAATATGAATAAATTATTATATATAAAATAAGAATTCCAGGCCTGGGGCCAGCAAGGTGGCTCAGTGGACAAAAGTTCTTGTTACACAAGCTTGGTGATCTGAGTTCAATTCCCAGAACCTACATAAAGATGGAAGGAGAGGACCAGCTCCATAAATTGTCCTCAGATGCCCAATGCATGATGGGACATGTGCCCTTCCCATCATACAAGCAGATGCACACACACACACACACACACACACACACACACACAGATGCGCGCGCGCGCACACACACACACAAATACATACACAAACACTAATTTTTTTCTCTTTTTTTGGTTTTTTGAGACGTGGTTTCTCTGTGTAGCCCTGGCTGTCCTGGAACTCACTCTGTAGACTAGGCTGGCCTCGAACTCAGAAATCCACCTGCCTCTGCCTCCCAAGTGCTGGGATTAAAGGCGTGCGCTACCACCGCCCAGCTAATTTTTTTTTTAATTAACAAAAATGTTACAGTTAATTCCAAGACTAGGGAGGCAGAGACAGGCAAATCCCTATGGGTTCAAGTCCAGCCTGAACTACATAGCAAGTTCCAGGCTATCTAGGGCTAAACAGTGAGACCCTGTCAATAAATAAATAAATAAATAAAGTAAGTAAGTCCCGAGTCTTGACCTTGCTTCCAGCTCTGTTACTTCCTGTCTGGCCATATGGTCTCTTCTGACATTACCATTTTCTGTGATGTAACCTAGCCATGAGGACCCTTAGCAAAACAGACTTCTTTATAAATTAGCCTGTCTCTGGCATTTTGTTATAAAAAGAAAAGGCTAAGACAACCCCCGGGAAAGTTGTGTTAGGGAACTTGAAGAGGATTGGAATAAGAAGGTGATAAAGGAGTGACAACTCAAAGTGCAGGTGGCAGGCAAGCCTCTGACCCAAGGACAGCCATTCTGACTGGAATTCCAGGGACCCTCTAGTGGCAGCCACTGAAGCAGTCACTAGATTGGTTGGCACACAGGATGGGTGCCACGCACACTCGTCTACTCCAGTCACATTCAAAATATCGGGGATAAAATCCTGATTAAGGATAAGAGGCAATAACGACCCAAAAGGAGTTCTGTGCCTCCTGGAGATTCAGACTAGTCGCTGGTATCTCCTAACTCAGACGTGTTCCAGATCAGTCTTTCCAATCGTCAACACACCCTCATAATTAGGCATAAAGGTACTCCAAGAAATGATTCGTAAATGGCCAAGATTGGGCATTGTCCCCTGGCCAACACAATGTTTCCAATCTATCCTAGTTAAATACCAAGCTATCCATAGCTTGGAATTTCTCTCTAGGAACCTGCCTTGCAAGAGCTAGCAACGGAGATCTAGCACATTCCTTAGGCTAATAGATAGTTCATAATAGTTAAAAATGTTTTACATACTAGAGAGTAATGAAGGGCTTCCATTCAAGGACATTAGCTAGAAGTGTTAGGTCAGAACCCTAGTCATTGCCTCCAGCAAAACCATAGAATTAGTATAGGAATACCAAATTAGCCCCAGCAGGGAGGGCTCCACTCCTCTTCCTCCTGCTTCACACCTGGCTACTAGAACTCCACTGACCTTGATGTGCAGTCACTTGCCTACGAGACCTCAGTCCTGCGCCTCTTGCTGTAACCCCCTGCCCGCCTACGTGACTCTTGTCATCTGCCCTGCTTGCTGAATGGTATTTAAGCCTAAATTTCACCTTGTACAAATACATCCAGATTCAACACACCCTTATGTCTCAAGTCTGTTTGTCATCCGCCGACTTATTGCCCACCTGACCAGAATTCTCATCCCGTGGAAATTGGGGTCCCTGCAACGAACCCGGTCTGCGGCAGATGGGCAGTGCCTGGAGAGTTCAGTTGAGATCAGAAGGACCCCAACCAACATGTGGGGCTCTAAGATGTGTGTGAACATGCACTGCTTGTGTGTGTGTGTGTGTGTGTGTGCACTAGAGACTGTGGGTTCACATCTGGGCTTGGGTGTAGACAAGTGTATGTGAAGACACACTATCATAGGTGTCAGCAAGGGTGAGATCCTACGGGGCATAATAGGTGTATAGGTGGGTGCCCAGGACTCTGCTTTCACACGTGCACAATCCTGGGCACACTCTGCACAGGTACGAGACTCTGTGTGTGTGATGGGGTCAGTATCTTAGGATGAATCCTAGTCAAGAGAGGATGTAGAGAGACAAGCCCCAAGAAAAGGTTCAGCATCCTGTGAAATTACAATTCTAGGGTTGCTTAGAAATGGCCGACGAGGAAACACATGCAAATCAGATGGAAACGATATGTAAATAAGCAGGCTTCTCCTTCCTGGCCAGGGCTGAGGTCGTAGGAATCTTCCTGGAGCCTTGAGGGCAAGAGCAATGGAAAGTGTGGGCTCCGGTTCAAAACCTCACAAGACCCAGAGGCTTCCACGAGATCCCTTGGGATGTTTCCAGCTGCTACTAAGCCTGGTTCCCAGCTGTGAGGTGGCGGTGGGGGAGGGTAAAGAGGGGGAAAGGCGCTCCCAGGATCTACCGCGGATAATGGATGTCACAGTGACAGCTGGCTGAGCATGCATTCACTAGTTAGGCCCAGTTGTTGGGGCGCCAGGGTGAGGGATCAAGGGTAGTCGGGGCCTCCGAGATGGGCTTGCAGGGCTCTTCCGAGCTTTCCTTGGCTTTCAGAGCATAGGTCGTTATGGTGGAGCACCCTACCCCCCATCTAACCCCCAGCCTCCATGTCTACAGAGGACCTGAGTTGGCTCAGCACAGCACCATCGGGCCAAGACTGTCCCCTAGCATGTTTGTCCATGTGCCAAGGAAGACGCCGCCGGACTCCGGCACGCGGGCTGCACGGGCAGTGCACGCGCCAGCCTTCACCCGCTGTCTACACCATGCGTGGAGCCGGTTCACCAGCTCTGGGTCCCTGGCTTTGGTGCCCAGCCTGTAGACCCGGTGCAGCAGCTGCCCACAAATGCACTCCAGTTCCAGCAGGGTCCTCCTCCCACATTCCCACGCTGGTGTCTACAGCAGGGCCCAGCAGGGGGGTACGTGGTTTCCAGGCCCCACACACTCGGCTCCCTGCTCCCGGCTCTGTTGATTCAGTTTCCGATTCACACGCAGCTGGGGGTCCAGCTGCCTCTAAAGTTGGGGATCCATTTCTTCATGTGGCATTTCTCTTCCCCAAGGCGGGGGCCGCAACTCTTTTTTTCACTTGAGGTCCCTAGGAGCGGGATCTGTGTCCTTCATTAGACTAGAGAACTTGAGAGCAGTGACTGTCCCACTGTCACTTAGCAGCCTCTTAAAGGCAGGGTTCAGTACTGTCCCTTGCTCTGGGACGGTGGACAGACATCTGGATTTGCCTCTAGCCTAACTAAAGGCCCTGTTGGAATTCATGAGAAAATATGAAGGCCAGAAGGGGCTGTAATGACTGTTCCATTCCCATTACAGCATAGGGAAACTGAGGCTGATAGAATGGACATAGCTTGCCAGTGGCCCACGGGAACTGAAAGCACCCTATCTCCCAGCTTAGGCTCTTAGGTGTTCTCTCATCTCCAGCCTGTTCCTGTTCACAGGTCACACGTCCCCTCCCCAAGATGAGTGTGAACCTCTGGCCTCAACTCACTGCCCTTGCTGGTCCTATTCTGCAGTCACTGGGTGAGCTTAGGCCAATAGCTGGAATTGGGGTGGGGTTGTAAGAACCTCTGGGATCCTCAGTTGGGTAGCCATTTCCAGGGACAGACTTCTGAGATGAAACCCCTGGCCACTCCCCAGAGCAACAGGCTCCCAAAGGAAACATCACAGGCTATTGTGTGGGGACCACGGGGCTGCTTGCTTCTGTCCTGGCCCTTTGGGATCTGGTGAGAAGCAGAGCCTGGTGACCTCATCCTCATCCTCACTCTCAGCCTCATCCTCATCCTCATCCTCAGCCTCATCCTCAGCCTCAGCCTCAGCTTCAGCCTCAGCCTCTTCCTCAGCCTCATCCTCAGCCTCAGCCTCAGCTTCAGCCTCAGCCTCTTCCTCAGCCTCAGCCTCAGCTTCAGCCTCAGCCTCAGCCTCAACCTCAACCTCAACCTCATCCTCATCCTCATCCTCATCCTCATCCTCAGCTTCAACCTCAGCCTCATCCTCATCCTCATCCTCAGCCTTCTCCTCAGCCTCAGCCTCATCCTCATCCTTTATCCTCATCTTCATCCTCATCCTCAGTCTCACCCTCAGCTTCAACCTCATCCTCACTCTCATCCTCATCCTCATCCTCATCCTCATCCTCAACCTCAACCTCAGCCTCATCCTCATCCTCATCCTCAGCCTCATCCTCATCCTCAGCCTCATCCTCAGCCTCATCCTCAGCCTCAGCCTCAGCTTCAGCCTCAGCCTCAGCCTCAACCTCAACCTCAA